>NC_084467.1:78827500-79427500 GCF_027409185.1 Cynocephalus volans | reverse complement strand
AGAAAAGCCCTAACAAAAGCCTATTCTCTTTAGCCAAAGGACCAGGAAAAGGGCAGGCTAGCAAGATGGTAAATGTTTAGATGATAAACATTTTATTAGTCAGGGTTCTCTAGAGAAACAGAACCTGTGGGATATACATATATGTATTACAAGGCGTTGGCTTATTCAAGGCTGACAAGTACCGTGATCTTCAGTTGACAAGCTGGAGAACCAGGAGAGCTGTTGCTGCAGTTATAGTCTAAAGGCCAGTAAGCCTGAGACTCAGAAAGAGCCAATGTTTTAGTTCAAGTTTGAGGAAGGAAAAAAAGAAATCTATGTCCAAGTTTGAAGATAGGCAGGCATGAGAAATTCCATTTTACTCACCAGAGAGTCAGCCTTTTTGTTCTGTTTAAGCTTCCAGCTGATTGGATAAGGCCCACCCATGTTGGGGAGGGTAATCTGCTTTACTCAGCATACAGATTCAAATGTAACATACCCCGAATAATGTTTGAACAAATGTCTGAGCACTACATGGCTCTGTCAAGTCAACACTCAAGATTAACCACCACAACTGCTTTATTCCAGCCAAACACCACAGAAAAGGCTGTGGCACAACCCCCATCTGTGCCAGCAGAGGCCAAAGGGGACCTAGACTTCCACCCTTCCCAGAATATAAGGAGGCATCCCAAACCCCTTCCACCAGGATAGTATCAGAGGAGGCCTGTGGCTAGTCAGGATTTTCACCACTGCCCAGTGGTAGTAAGACCATCTTCTTTCCCACATGGTGTCAGGGGAGGCCACATGTGGAGCATAAGGCACTGCTACCCTCCCAGCTAGTGTGGTGTCAGCAGAGGTACAATGGAAAGCTAGAAATTCTATCCCCACCTTCCCCTGCCTGAGCAGTACTAAAGGAAGCAGTTGAAAAGGAGGTATGAATAAGATCCAGAGTTTTATAGCACAATCAAAATGTCCAGGATTCAATGGAAAATAACTGTTCATACAAAGAACCAGGAATATCTCAACTTCAGTGAAAAAGATAATCAGTAGAAATCAACACCAGGTGACAAAGATGTTAAATTGCCTTACAAAGATTTTAAAGCAGCTATTATAAAAAATCTCCAATGAGCAATTATGAATATATTTGAAACAAAAGAAAAAAAAGACAGTACAAACAAAGAAATAGAAGATAGACAGAAGAATCAAATGGAAATTTTATAAATAGAAAACAAAATAATCAAAAAGAAAAATTCAAGGAATGGTCTGAATAGAATAGAAGGGATAGACAAAAAACTCAGTGAACATGAAGACAGAACAATAGAAATCAACAACCTGAAAAACTGAGAAAATGGACTGAAAAAAATGAATGACCTAACTAACATTTGTATCATCAGAATTTCAAAAGAGGAGAAAAAGGGTGGGCTGAAATGATATTAAAGAAATAATGTCTTAAAATATCCCAAATTTAGCAAAAGACATAAACCCACAGATTAAAGAAACTGAGTGAATGCTGAAAAAGATAAACTCAAAGAAATTCCTATCAAGACCCACTGTGGTCAAGCTTCTGAAAACTAAAGACAAATAAAAAAAGAATGAAAGCAGTGAGAGAAATGACACCTTACGTGTAGAGAAAAAACAATTCTAGTGACAATAAATTCTTCATCAAAAACCATGGAGTCCAGAAGTAAGTAGAACAACATTTTTCAAGTGCTCAAATAAAGGAGCAGTCAAAGTAGCCTGTTTCAGTTTTTTACAGTAGTTTGAAGAGAATTGGTATTCATTCCTCTTTAAAGGTGTGAGAGAATTTAACAGTAAAGCCATCTGGTCACGGCCTTTTCTGTTGGGAGACCGCTGGTTACTGCTTCCATCTCATTACTTGTTATTGGTCTGGTCAGGTTTTCCGTTTCTTCTAAGTTTAGTCTTGGTAGTTTGTATTGTCCAGAAATTCATCTGTTGCCTCCAGGTTTTCAAATTTGTTGGCGTCTAGTTGTTGATGATAGTCTCTAACGATTCTTTGTGTTTCTGTGCTATTGGTTTTAATGTCTCTCTTTTCATTTCTAATTTTTGTTCTCTGGGTCTTCTCTCTTCTTTTTTTAGTTAGCCTAGCTAACAGTTTGTTTATTCTGTTTAACTTCTTGAAAAACCAACTTTTTGTTTCATTGATCTTTTGTATCAATTTTTGGTTTTTGTTTCATTTAGTTCTGCTCTGATTCTAATTATTTCTTTCTGTTTACTAATTTGGGGATTGGATTGTTCTTGTTTTTCTAGTTCTTTGAGGGGTAGCATTAAGTTGTTTGTTTGAAATCTTTGTATTCTTCTGATGTAAGCATTTATTGCAATAAACTTCCTTCTTAGTACTGCTTTTAAAGTGGCCAACAAGTTTTGGTATGATGTGTTCTTATTTTCCCTAATTTTGAGAAATTTTTTATTTCCTGTTGAATTTCTTCTTGGACCCATATGTCATTCAGGAGCATTCTGTTTAATTTCCATATGTTGAGATATTTTCCAGAGTTTTGCTTGTTATTGATTTCTAGTTTTAATCTGTCGTGGTCTAAGAAGATACTTGAAATTATTTCAGTTTTGTAAATTTGTTGAGGCTTGATTTGTGACTTAACATGTGGTCTATCCTGGAAGATGTTCCATGTGCTGATGAGAAAAATGTATGTTCTGTGGTTGCTGGATGAAATGTTCTGTAAATATCTGCCAAGGCCAATTGGTCTAAAGCACAGTTTAAATCCTATGTTTCTCTGTTGATTTGTTGCCTAGATGATCTGTCCAGTGTTGAGAGAGGGGTGTTCAGGTCCCCAACTATTATCATATTTGGGTCTATCTCTTTCCTTAGGTCTAATAGTGTTTGCTTTATATACCTGAATGCTCTGATGTTGGGTGCATATATATGTTTATGATTGTTATGTCTTCTTGCTGGACAGATCCCTTTATCATTATACAGTGTCCTTCTTTGTCTCTTTTTATAGTTTTTGGTTTAAAGTATCTTTTATCTGTTATGAGAAGAGCTACTTCTGCTCATTTTTGATTTCCATTTGTGTGGTGTATCTTTTTCCATCCCTCACTCTTAGTCTGTTTGTATCTTTAGAGGTGAGAGTCTCTTCTAGACAGCATATAGTTGGGTCTAGCTAATGAAATACTGCCATTCACAGCAACATGGATGAACTTAGAGAAAATCATATTAAGTGAAATAAGCCAGGAACAGAAAGAGACATACCACATGTTCTCACTCATAAGTAGAAGCTAGAAAATAAACAAATAAATTTTAAAAAGAAAGAAAGATACAATAATCACAATAGTACATTGAACTTTCAAAATGAGAAAACAGAACTAAAGTTAACATAGGTGGGAAAGGGGAAGTGGTTGGAGCAAGGGAGGAGTTGGTTAAAGCCCCCCCCAAAATGATTACAATATATAATGTTGAATACACTAATTATCCTGATTTGAGCATCAAATAATGCACAGGGGTATTGATATTCAGCTCTGTACCCCACAGATATGTACAATCACCTATAGTACAAAAAAAAAAAAAAAAAAGAAAGAACAGCCAACTCAGAATTCTGTATCCAACAAAAATATTCTTTAGGAGTGAAATGAAAATTGAGACATTCTTACATAAAGGAAAACTAAGAGCATCTGCACTGGCAGAGCTACCCCAAAAGAATGGCGACAGATTTCTAAACAGAAAATAAATAATAAAAAATCTTAGAACATAAGGAAAGAAAGAACAACAGAAAGAATACTATAGGTTAATACATTACATTTTCCTTTTCCTCTTGAGTAACTAATGGTTAAATATAAACTATTAAGACATTCTAAATGTATGAAAAGTGTCTTAGTTCATTTGGGATGTTATAACAAAATGGCAGTGCTTATAAACAACAGAATTTTATTTATTTATGTATTTATGTATTTATTTATTTATTTCAAAATTTATTTGTCATAGTTCTGGAGGCTAGGAAGTCCAAGATCAATGTGCTGGCAGATATGGTGTCTGGTGAGGACCTACTCTGTGTTTCTTAGATGGTGCCTTCTAACTGTGTCCTCAAATGAAGGAAGAGACAGGACAGCTCTCTGGGGCCTGTTTTATAAGATCACTAATCCCATTCATGAGGCTTCTACCCTCAAGGTCTAATCACCTTCCAAAGACCCTTGCCTCTAATATTATCACATTGGTGATTAGGTTTAAAAACAAGAATTTTTTTTTTTGCTTTTTGGTGGGGAGTGGGGTGGACACAAACATTTAGACCATAGCAAAGAGGAAATACTTAAGGCACTTATATTACAAATGGGAGAGAGTAAAGAGATATAAAAAGAGGTAAGGTTTATATACTTCATTTGAACTGGCAAAATGTCAACCACAGTGGACTATGATAAGTTATATATATATAATGTAATACCTAGAGCAACTATTTTAAAAAAACTATGCAAAGAGATACATTCAAAAACACTATTTGTAAATAAAAAATATAATTTTAAAAAATGTTCAAGTATCCCACAGGAAAACAGGAAGAAGTAAACAGAGAAACAAGAAAACAGAAAGAACTAACAGAATGCAGAAAACAAATGGCAGACTTAAGTTCTAACAGACCAAGAATTACATTAAATATAAATGCTGTAAATTAACCAATTAAAAGATAGGGGATATCTATAATAGACCCTATAAACATCAAAAGGATAATAAAGGGATACCATGAATAACTTTACACACAACCTAGATGAAACACACTAATGTCTCGAAAAATACAAAGTACCACAATTCACCCAATATAAAATAGATCATTTGAATGGTTTTACAACTATTAAAGAAATTGAATTCACAATTTTAAAAGTCTTGAAAAAGAAATATCCAGGAACGAATAGTTTCACTGGAGAATTCTACCAAACATTTAAAGAAGAATTAATACCATCTTTACACAATATCTTCCAGAAAGCAGAAGAGGGAACATTTACCAATTCATTTCATAAAGCTAGTATTACCCTCACACCAAAAACAGCCAGAGGTAGTACAAAAAAACAGTACAGATCCATATCCCTCGAAGACACAAAAATCTTTAACAAAAATTAGCATATAGAATTCAGCAATATGTAAAATGAAGTTTATACTTTGACCTAGTGGGGTTTATTCCAAAGATATAATGCTGTCTCAATATTTGAAATCAGTCATGTAATACACCATATTAACAGGTTAAAGAAAAAAAATCACATGATCTTATCAATTGATGCAAAAAAATTTGAAAAAATTGAATACCCACTCATAATAAAAAACTCAAAAAAAAGAATTAAAGGGAAATTTCTCAACTTGACCAATAGCATCTATAAAACATCTACAGTTAACATTGTACTTAATGATGAAAGACTGAATGTTTTCCCTCTAAAAATTGGTAACAAGGGAGGAATGTCCACTCTCACCAGATAGTACTAGATATCTAGCTAGGACAGTAAGGCAAAAAAAGGAAATAAAAGACATATGTATGTATGTATGTATAAATATGTGGTATGTCTGTGAAAGGAAGGAATAAAACAATTCCTATTTGCAGATGACATGATGGGTCTTCATAGAAAATCCCAAGGAATCTACCAAAAAACTCATAGAACCAGAGTGAGGTCAGCAAGGTCAAAGGATACAAGATAAACATAACAGAAGTCAACTGTATTTCTATAAACCAGTAGTGAACACATGGACACTGAAATTAAAAATACAATATCATTTAGACTCTGTAGTATTTTGAATTATGTCCCCCCAAAACTCACTGAAGCTTGAATTGTGTCCCCCGGGTTTCATGTATTAGAAGCTTAATCCTCACTGTAACTGTTGAGGGTGGAAAATCCTACTATGGTAATTGAAAGGTGGGGCCTTGAAGAGGTAAATAGACTGTAGGACCATGCAGTAGTGAATGGATTAACAATGGTGCTCAGAAGTGTGGTTCTGAGGGCTTTAAAAGAAGAGAGAAGAGTCTCTTTTGCTTTGTCTCTGCTCTCTCTTCTGCGCCATTTCACAACTTGATACCTTGTGTCACTGAAGTCACCAACAAGGCTCTCACCAGATGTGTTTCCTGGACTTTGGACTTCCGAGTCTCTGAAATTGTAAGCAAATAAATATTGTTTTCTCTATAAAATACCCAGTTCCATGTATTGTTATAAGCAACAGAAATGGACTAATACACACTCCAAAAAATTAAATATTTAGATGTAAGTCTAACAAAACATGTATAGCACTTGTATGTTGATAATTATAAAACACAAATGAAGGACATCAAAGAAGATCCAAATATGTGCAGAAACATGTTGATGGATTTGAAAATTCAGTTATTAAAATTCATTAGCTATTTGGGAAATGAAAATTAAAACCATAATGAGATATCACCACACACTTATCCAAATGGCTACAATGCAAAGTAGTGACAACACAAGTGCTGGTGAGAATTGGGAGAAACTGCATCACTTATATATTGCTGGTGGGCATGTCAAATGGGATGGCCACACTGGAAAATAGTTTGTCTATTTTTCATAAAGTTAAACATGCAAATAGTATGCAACCTAGCAATTACACTCTTGGGAACTGATTCAGGAGAAATGAAAATGTATGGTTACACAGAAACCTGTACATGAATGTTGATATTAGCTTTATTGTAATAGCTCAAAACTGTAAATGAGCCAGATGTTCTTCAATGGGTGAATGATTTAAAAATTGTGGTACATTGATACCATGGAATACTATTCAGCAATAAAAAGAAATGTACCATCGATGTAGGCAGCAACTTGGATGAATCTCAAAGGAATTATGCTGAGAGAAAAAGTCAGTCCCAAACAGTTATACATCGCATGATTCCATTTATGTAACATTCTTGAAAAGACAAAATTATAGGAATGAAGAACAGTTAAGTGATTGCCAGAGGTTAAGAAGTGGATGAGGCCAAGGAAGAAGTGAATGTGGCTATAAAAAAGCAACACAAGGGATCCTAGATAGAAATGTTCTACATATTGACTGCATCAATGTCAATATCCTGATTGTGATATTGTACTGATAGTTTTTCAATATGTTAACGGTGGAGATGTCAGGGGATTTCTCCATTATTTTTTACACCTTTAAGTGAATCTTCAATTACCTCAAAATAAAAAGAGTAATTGTAGAAAAAGAACACATGGAAGATTAAATGTTAGAGAATAGTCAACAAAATTATTGAAAAGAAAAGCACTAATATTTTACTAAAGATTAAATCATACTATAGAGCCACTATTATCCCAGTAATATATTATTGATATAGAAAACCAATTGAATAAAATAGAGAGCCAAGAAATAGATCCCAATGGCTATGGAAAGTTAATGTATGCCAAAGGTAGTATTCCAATTTCAAGGGGAAAAGAATAATTTATTTAATAAACAAAGTTGGCATAACTTGTTTTCCACATGGAAGAAAATAAAAATTGTACTTTTGCCTTTTGTCACATGTAAAAATAAATCCCCAAAGTATTCCAAACTTAAATATATAAAGTATGAGGCTATAAAAATTTTAGAAGAAAAATTAGGAGAGGATAGGGCTAAGTGCAAGGCAGAATACTAGAAGCCTTAAAGGAAAAACACACGACTATGCAAAAGTTGCATTTTTTTAACTTGGCCCAAAATACTATAAAAAGCCAAAAGATAAACTGGACATTGAGAAAAATATTTGGAACACAAAGAACAGAAAATGAGTAGTATTCCTAATGTTAAAATAATGCCCCTTTTCCTTTTTACCTCAAGTACACACCATCAATACGTGTTAGTATTCTTTTCACATTTTTTTTTTTCCAATTTGATGAGCAGGATATAGTCTGTGTTCCTTTAATTTGCATTTCTCTGACAGTCATGAAACTGATTACATTATTGGCTATTTGGATTTGCCCTTCAGTGAATTATTCTTTTGTCCATCTTTCCACTATGCTGTATTTTTAAATTTTAATTAGTGAATATTGTTAATATTATACATTACTGGTGAGACTAAAATACTACCACATTAGAGCATCGCAATCAGGCAATATCTATAATAATTTTTAAATGCACATATATTTTAATATCAGTCTACTTTGGGAGAATTTCTCCTTTAGAAGAAAATAGACCAGTCTGAAAAAGAACATTACAACTTGATTTATAATGACCAGGTCAGAAACTCTCTGAATGTTCATCAGTAGCAGATCAGTTAAATAAATTCTGGTGCAGTTATATTGTTATGCAGCTATTGAAAGGAATAAGTCCTATTAATATTGGTTGACTCACAAGGTTTTTCTTATGAGATATAGAGAAGTGAATATTATATAATCTAAGCTTTAACTATATAAATGACCCCAAAGCTCAATAATGTACTTATATATTCATACATGACTTATGAGCATTGAAAGAAGCATGGAAGGTTATATTCCAAAATGTTAACTTTGGTTTCTGGGTCAGGGGTGATGTGAAGGGGTGAGAAGAAAAGGAATGAGCAAACAGAAAGATAAGGGGAAAGGTGTTTAGAATTTTTTAAAGTTGTGTATAATATTAACCCATTTATATAAAATGTATGATATGCATATGTATGAGCCTTAAAAAAAGTATGAAAGTTTGGTTACATAGTATTAATGATGATTGTCTCTGGATGGTGGGATTTAAGTGATTTTATGGGTTTTTTTACTTTCTTTCATATAATTATATGACTTTCTTGACTTTCTAATAATAAGAATGCGTTGTTTACCTATTTAGTAGAAGCAATAAGGCCGTATTTTAATTGGGGGGAAATCACATATATTTTGCATGTATTTTAGCATCATTGAAGAGAATTTGCCTGGGAGATACCAGGAAGGAGACTGCTGTGCTTTGAAGGAGGAAGCCCTTCAGGTAGGCTGGGGCTTCTCGGAGAGTAGGCAGAGTATGTCACCTTCCCCTGAAGTGGCTTACCTAAGACTAGAAGTGCTGGGTTAGGAAGGTTTCTTCTAATGAGGAGGATGATGATGAAGATGGGGACCCCACCCAAACACAGTGCTTTGGAAAAGGTAGGACCTGGGAAGGAGGTGGTGGAGGAGATGGCTGCAGACAGGTTTGTGAACCAGAAGTTGTGCTGAGACATGCATCTATGTGGAGATGATAAAGAGGAGTTAGATTCTGGAAATATTTCTAAGATAGAGAAATAGAATTTGCTGATGGAGTCAAGGATGGCTTCAAGATTTGGGGCCTGAGCATTTAGAAGAATGGAGCTACATTTTACTGAGATAGATGACCGGGGAAGAAGAAGCAGGTTTGGTGGGAAACAATGGCTGTTTTAGGTATGTTACATTTGAGAAAAGTATCAGATACATTTGTTGAATAGTCTCCATTTGTACCTCCAGAATCGCTCGCTTTGCTCTGTGCCCGGGGAAGCTGACCACTACATACTTTGTCACCCAAGCTCCTTTTAGCTTCTGGTTAGGCCAGTGGGAGACAGACGAAGATCATAGAGCAGGGAAGAAAGGTTGGGAAACATATTCCCGCCGTTCTCTCCCTGCTATGGTGCTGTTTGTCAGTGGCTGTGTTTCCTGTCCCTGAGGCCAGCGCTCCTGTCAGATGGCCTCAGTCCCATTGCTGTAGTTCTTGTCAGGCACTTGCAGCAGCTCCCTTCTCTTTTCTCTTTGTATTAGTTCACTAGGGCTGCTGTAACAAAATACTGCCGACTGAGCGGCTTAAACAACACAAATGTATTTTCTTACAGTTCTGGAGGCTAGAAGTCTGAGATCAAAGCGTGAGCATTGTTGATTTCTTCTGATGGCAGTGAGGGAAGGGTCTGTTTCCTCCTTCTCCCTGAGCCTTCACATCCTCTTCCCTCTGTACATGTCTGAGTCCAAATTTCCTCTCATAAGAACATCAGGTATATTGGTTTAGGGTCCACCCTAATGACTTCATTTTAATGTAATCACCTCTGTAAATACCCTATCTCCAAATACAGTCACATTGTGAGGTACTGGGGGCTAGGACTTCAATGTCAATTTTTTAGAGGGGAGACACAATTCAGCCCTTAACACTCTTCAAACCTAGAGATGGCAATGACTCCTTACTCTTGCTGGTCCCCTGAGTGCTTCTTCATCTCTGGTTGGTTCCCCTAACCCTGCCCACTCCTTTGCAAAGAGTCCCTTCATTAAACTCTCTTCAGTACTCCTTTGGTGTGACATCTGTTTCCTGCAGAAACCTTGGCCAGTAAAACATCCAAGAAGCAATACCGAGTAGACACTGAGATATTTAAAACCAGAGTCCAGAGAAGAGGGCTAAGGTGACTCTAAGGTGCCAAGCCTGTTCACCGGATCATTTACTGGCACCATATTGCTGAATCCAGAATGTAGGGAAGGGGAAATGATTTTGAGGGGACTCTGTAGAGTGGTTTTCATAGCCTGAAAGGGAATGACTTTTAGGAGGAGGCTAAGAAATTGAACAGTGGAGAGATAATGGAGATAACAGATATGGATACATTTTAAGGATGTTTTGGGTTAAATAGAAGGACTTTTTAAACAGAGGTTGCACTAGGGCCAAGCAAGTTATTCAAACTGCATGGGAGAACTGTGTGTGTTTAAAGGGAGGGAGGCAGAGAGGGAGGAACGGAAGGGAGAGATTGAGGAGGTATGAGACAAAGAAAGAAAGAGTAGCAACCCTGGAATCAGGCATGTATCCATCCTGGCGGGGGCAGTGGGGGACTGACTTTTGAGAGGAAGACTCTACCTCCACTGAAACTGGAGAAAGGATGACTAAATGTTTGTAGGGCAGCAGAGCCAACTGGAAATGAAGGGAATTTTGTTCCTTAACATGTTTTATTTTGCCCTACAGTGAGTTGAAATCACAGTTGCAAAGAAAAAGTACTTTTACATTCATGATTTGATGGTTTCCTATGTTAATTTCAGGGAAATTCGATGTAACTAATGCTTTACTTTTATGTGCAGAGTCTGCACAGCATCTCTATGCATCTATCTTGCAAGATAGGTTATCAGTGAATCTCCACACACAAACATTAGCACAGTTCTTATTCTTTATGTGACAATAAATGCTGAAAACATTCCCTAGTTGCTTGTAGATGCCATTTACAGTTCTTATCTTATTTGTAAAGATACACACGAATTTGTGGCCATTTTAAATATAGATGAATGGAGACTTTTGATTTACCCTATATAATAATTTAGAAGAGTAATCCAGAAAAATATTTTTAAGTGATAGAAGTGCCTTTTAATTTAGTTTCCACAATGAAATAGAGAGGATATATTATGTCAGTAATTCAAGATCAATAATATGTGATTAAATTGATGTACTAAATACACATGGTTTTAAATGCATTTTCTCTCAGAAGGAAACTTGGAGGTCCTCTGAACCAATTCACCTCATTTTATAGATGAAAACTGAGGCCCAGAGAGTGAAATGATCTAACTTAAGTCCCACAAGGAATTGTTGGACTAGAACCCAAGACAGTTGACTCATGGCCAGGGCTTTGTGTTTTGGACTGGTTGTCTCACCCAGAAGTCAAAACAACCACATTTTAAAGGCATTTGATTTTATACCAGGTTCAGCCTACTTTGAAGAAACAATTAAAAGAAAAGAAAAGGTGTTCCACAGGGTAACTTTGGCATGAGATTAAAGCCCAGGAGGGATGTAGCTGTGATGCCCAGAACTCAGGATTGGGCATGTGAGTGATGCTGTCTGCAGGGAAGGATGACGTCCTTGTCTCAGCCCCTGGCCAGGGCGAGTTTCGGCGGAACTGCCCCAGAGACTCAGGAGGGCAGGGCTTGCTGAGAAGATAGTGGCCCCATCTTCTGGAATTCTTACAAGGAGTTGCTCTGCAACTGCTCAGGGATGTTGTTTCTTGATTTTGTTACTAAGGATTCTTCTTTTTTTTTTCTTGATGAGAGAAAGAAAGAGATGTCTCTCAGAACCCTAATGGCATTTCTCTCCGAATTTTCATCAAAAAGGTTGTTGCTTTCTTTATTCACCTCTTCATAGTTTTCTCTATTACTAATTGAATTCTTGAGCCACTGTTTCTTGTTGTTTTTGTTGCTGTTGTTGTTTGTTTATAGTTTCATTTTCTTAGCTAAAAGAGAGGAAGTGATTTCCCAGGAATGGCAGACGAGGAGAGCTGTGGTCTATGGCTGAGATTAAACAACCCTAAGGTCTGAGTTAAGAAGAGATCATACATTCATTCAGCAATTCAACAAATATTTATTGAATACCTTCTATGTGCCAGGTACTGGGCTACGCACTGGGAGTATAACAGGACACCAACCCCTTTGGCCAAACTGGAATAAAGGTAGGTAGAGGGATCATGGTCGTATACGTGGTTTATCTGTCCTATGAGCCAGCCCAGTATAATCAAAGACAGCTACCAGAACAGGCTTTAAAGAATCAATGCTTTTCCACTCAACACTTCTTGTTCAAAATCCTACTTGCCAGGATTTCAGAAAAATATACAAAAGGATTTATTTTAAATAAATTTCTCACCTCCAATATATACCTGGAGCTCTCTTTAATGACCTTGTTTCCCTCTCTATTAATATTAACATTCACTTTTTTTTTTTTTTTAAAGATGACCGGTAAGGGGGTCTTAAGCCATGGCCTTGGTGTTATCAGCACTACACTCTCCCAAGTGAGCCATGGGCTGGCCCTTAACATTCACTTTTAACTGCCTTTGTGTGAGTTTTGGTTAGTTTGAATGATTTTGCAATAATGCTGAGAAAAAGTCTTTTTTAACTTTAATAGGTTTTATTTACTATATGCCAGCACAAAGATAACTGCTTTACACATTTCATTGCAAAATAGGTTTGATTATTTTCCATTTTACAGATGAGAAAACTTAGAGAAATTCAGGAATTTGGGGGGAATATTGCAGATTCAGGACTTCTGGCTCCAAAGTGCACACTCTTCCTTCTGCACCAAGTCACCCAGTGTCCTGGGCACCAGCCCTCGAGGGCATCCCTGTGGATGGAGCCCTTGTAGAGCAGTGGGGAGCAGTGAGGTCTAAGTGCTCTACAAATACTTGCTGCCCAGTGATAAGGAGCTAAACCTGTCTCAGGTAGGGGCATTTAACAATTTTGCTAGTTTTTAAGTTACCAACTTTTTGCTAGGCATTGTTTGAGGTCCAATTAATAATAGATCAAGGTTAATGTTAATGATAATAATAGTGCTACTGACCTCTATTTATATCTTACTAGTGCCAGGAATAGTACTAAGTACTTTACATGAAGTAACTCATTTAATTATCACAACAGTTCTAGGTTATTACCCTTACAGATAAGAAAATAGAGGCACAGAGAGGTTAGGTAACTTGCCTAAAGTCACACAGCTAGGAAGCTTTAGAGCTGGGATTCAAACCTGGCAGAATGACTCCAGAGTTGTTCTTCTTAACTATACTATATCAACTCTTCATCAAGGAAATCAGTGGAGAAGAGATGTCCAAGTACACAGAGAAGTGCAACGCAGGGTGGTAAGGGCTGTGACTGAGTCACACACAAGGCACTATGGAGTTTAGAGGAAAGCTGGACCTAGGGAGGAAGTGGGGTGAATTGCCCAGTGAAGAATGCAGAGAACGCAGTATTAGGTAGAAGGGAGTTGCTTACGCAAAGGCCAGAGGCAAGAGGGCAGGATGCCTTTAGGCACCTACCAATAGCTCCATGTGGCTGGAGCCTGGAGTGGCTGTTGGGAGGGTGGGAAAGGAGATTAGGGAGATGGAGGCAGATGTTAAAGACATCAGGATAGTAAGTGGAGGAAGGCAGACTCTATAGAGAAGCATTCTGAAGAGTTAAGCAGCGAAAGTGATATGATTGGATTTGCATGGAGGGGGTAAGACTGGAGGTGCAGAGATGGTTTAGAGTTAACTGTATTAATCCAGGCAAGAAAAAAAAAGAAAGCCTGAACCAAAACAATATCCCTGGAAGTAGAGAGAAGGAGGTGGGCTGGAGAGATTTTTAGGAAGGTAAAGTTAGCGAGGCTTGGAAAACAATTACGGATAAAGTGAGGGATTGGCAAGAGCTGAGGCTGACGTTCACTTCCTGGAGACAGGTGGATGCTGACGCCACTCACCAAATAGGGAACGGAGGAGAGAATCAGCAGCAGCAGCAACAGAAGTAACAAGCAAAAAGGGCTTAACACTCTGTGCTCCTCCCCGGTCTAAGCACGTTACTTGAATTAACTGTCTCTTAAAACAGCTCTGTGATATAGGCACTGCTATTATCCACATTTTGTAGATGAAGAAAGGGAGGCACAGGGAGGTAAAACAATCTTCCCATCGGTAGCTGCTAAGATGGTAAAAGCAGGATTTGAATTCAGGCAGTCTGGCTCTGGATTCTGTGCTCTTGGCCACTGTACTATGCTAGGAGTAAGACAGTGAGCATCTTTGGGTATCTCAAATTTAAGAAGCCCATGGAGCCATCAAATGGAAATTTCCAATAGGCAGTTGGGAACATGGTCCTGGAGCTCAGAGCAAAGATCCAAATTCCTCTGCCAGCTCCAACTAGACCCACGTGCGTAGGGATCCTCTGCAAAGGGACAGCCAGGAGCAGGTATTTCCTGTACAGTCATTTTGGGGGTCTATGTCCTCAATATCCCAAACATATTAGAAACATGAACTTTATGAACTGATTTTTAACTATATGTTTAATGATGTGGGTCTGAAATTTTAGTAAGCACTGGCTGAAACCACTGGGCATCAATTTAAGGGAGAGACTGTGCTTATAAAAAATGATTCATCACCTTAAATTCTTTCCAGAATAAGGCGGCGGGATGATTAAATAGATAAAATACAAACAGGACTCTCACTTGTCATATGATTCTGGATAGGCAAGGAGACAAGCCCTGATATGGAAAGAGGCTGGTAGAATTAGTGGGAAAAAGCTAGCCTCAAGGAGTAGGAAATAACCAAATTAAATGGGCTGCTTGCAGGCACAAGTCTACTGTGGGCTAATTTGTTTCCTGCAAAAAGAAAAAAAAAAAACCTCAACTCATTTTTGTACTCTTAAATTTTAAACAGGCACTGTGTAATTGCACTTCCCTTCTCTTAAGATTGTTGCTTGGGCAAGGGGGGAGGGAGGGGAAAGAGAGAGAGGGAGACGGAGAGAGAGAGAGGGATAGAAACAAAGAGAGGGAGATGGTGAGGGGAGGAAGCCTTGGGCTCCATCTTGTTGCTTATCAGGGATGCTAATAACATCCCACCTGCCAGTACAACCAGGAGATGGGTATGTTTCATCTAAGCATCTTCTCTTTGAAATATCAGTGCTTGCTCTTTCTCTGAGGAAAATTCCAACTTCAGTTTTCTTTCATCTCTGATTCTGCATGAGAAGCCATAGTTTAACAGCATTTAGTGGACCAATTGATTAAACATTGACCTCATTTGTAGGCTCAACCCAGACAGGATATAGAGAAAGCATGAAGCCTGTTTTTCCAGGCTACATGCTCATGTTTTCCCCATCACTTCAGGACATTTGTTTATTCACCATATATTTGCAGAAGGCACTGTCTTAGATGTTGGAGAAGCGACAAAGACGAACTCACAACCTATTGAGAAAGGAAGGTCCACGGACGTTGCAGTGTAGTGTGGTTAGTACTGCTATGAGAGTAGCATAGAGTTGCAGGAACAGACATGCAAGGAGCATGAAACCAAGACTTGGGGTATCAGGCCAAGCTTCCTGCCAGCAGAGATGATAACTAAGCAGAAACCTGAAAGTTAAACAGAAGTTAGTCACGCTGAGGGGCCCAGAGCTGAGGTACGGAGCTCCAGACTATGAGAACAGCATATGTAAAGGTCTTGAGGCTAGAAAATAGAAGGTGGGTGGGATCATACACAGTTTAGTGTGGCCAGAGAGTATGAGTAGGGCGAAGGAAGGAGGAGGCAGGGAAGGAAGAGAGGTAAACAGAAGGGTTTTGGACAACATTCCCTGTCTTAAGCCTAAGGAGTTTGGCTTCTACTCTGGTTAAAATACAAGCCATTAAAATGTTTTGAGCAAGGGAATGACATGATCAGATTTGCATTGTAGAAATACTGTATTGGCTGAGGTGTGGATAATGACTTAGAGGATGCAAGACCGGAGAGGTAATATTGAGATGTTGCTGTAGTAATACAGATGCGAGGAGATGCTAGCCAGAACTACTAAAATGGCTTGGAAATAGAATGGTTTGGGGGATCAGAAAGAGGGAGAAGCCAAGGGTCAAGGATGGTATGGTGAGGCTGTGAAGACAGCTCACTCTTCCTGCCCTGAGGGTATCTGCAGGCCACTCTTCCTTTGCTTGTGGAGTTCTCAACAGCTCTTGGAAAAATAGATTATATAATCTCTCTGTCTCCCATTCCCTCACTCCATGCTACAATTGACTCACTCAGCAATTCATTATATATAGCCTATGCCTTTGAGGAACTTGCAGGACAATTAAATAAACTAGAAAGTCCTACCAGGTTACATCAGCATGTTAGGGTAATCTGAAGGCTTTGCATGCTCTAAAACCTACTTTGGCTTCCACATTCAGAAGAAAGGGAGGAAACAAAACAAAACAAAACAAAGTAAAAAAACACCTCAGTGCTTGCTGGAACTCTCCTGACGGGTGAATTCACGTTTGTATGACAGACTCACAACAAACACCTTGCTGACAGAGTCTCTTAGGAATTCTAGACACGTATTTCCAATTTCTTTCTAAAAACCTTGACATAATGTCCTTTAGAAACATCAAACTTAGTGTTTCCAAAAACAACTTATGAACCTTCCTTCTGTATTCCCATTCTTGGTGAATGGTGTTACCATCTACTGATCACTCAAGCTAGAAGCTTCCAAGAGAATCATGACTCCTCCTCTCTCACTGCACGTGCCTCTTCCCGATCCAGCTGGTTAAGAAGACTTGTCAAGTCAATATCCAAAATTTATCAGTATCCCCACTGCCCTAGTTCAGACTGGCATAATTTCTTCCCTGGACTATTCCACAGTTTCCAAGTGGTCTCTCAGACCGTGCTCCACTTTTACACTCCCATCAGAGTACGTCTATAAGTGGTCACGTGATGTCATAACTTGACTTAAAGACATCTGAGGACCCTCCAAACCCACAGGGTAAAGTCAAAACTCCTTAACAAGGTTCTTCACTGTCAGGCCCTAAATTATATTTTTAGCCTCCCTCCCCCACTAGGGCAGAGAGTAGATCTTATTCATCTTCCTAGACTGAATGTCTAGCATAGTGCATGACACACAATATTTTCTCAATAAATGTTTGCTGGAAGAGTGAGGGTGTAAATGTGACACCTTCCCACGACATACATCTACTTCCTTTTAAGTTAAATAGTCTGTGCTACGCTTTGCTGTAGGCAACGTGACTGTGGCAGGATGAACTGCGGCTTTGCTGGACTCGTGTATCATCACCGTCATCATCGTCATTCCCAGAATTGCAGCAAGCATCCAGCCATTGAGCACTTACTGCCAATGAGGGATGAACGTATAGAACAGAGAAGAAATGTAGCTCACTTTCAGAGAGAAGGTAGCATTCACATCCTGAACAGTTATAAATAAGGCTTGAAAACAAGAATGAGTTTGTAAGAGTCATTTGTTTTTAGTGAATCAAGACTGAGGGCTATGTTATTGCTTTGGTAGTGACAGTCTCTAATAGAGCTGTTTATTGGTATCTGAGCAAGAAAAGAAAAATTAATATGGCCATTAAAGGCAAGGACTGGAGCTCTCCTACACTTAGTGAGGTCTTTCAGAGCCTCTTTAGAGGAGCACACACCTTAGAAAGGATAGTGAAAACAAAAATTTTGAAGGTTGAAGAAAATTTGTGTTTGTAGAAGGACAGATTACATATTGCATGTGTGTGTGTGTGCACACGTGTGTAAATAGGAAAAGGATCAGTGAGAGATGTACCAAATCATAGTATCTTTTTTTCTCCAATTATAAAGGACATATACTTTCACTTTAGATATCTTGAAGCATAAATTTAAAGAAGAAAAAAATCAATAGCAACCCCAACATCTGGAAAAACAAATGTTAATATTTTGGATGACTGTAACTTTCAGTCTTCTTATATGTTTATATAAATAGTGTAATTTGAAGTCCCAGGACCACCACTTACTGACTTCTTGATTGAAAAGTTATTTAAACTGTCAAAGCCTCAATTTTCTTTTCTATAAAATAAGGATAATAATAATAATAATATATAACCCATAGGTTTGTTTTGAAGATTAAAGAAGATAACATACATAAAGTGCTTAGCATGATGCCTAGAGCATACAGTAAGGACACAATAAACATTGGGTAGTATTTTTTTTAACAAAATTGATTTTAGATTGTGTATGTGTAGTTTTGTATCGTGCTTTTTCTTTCTCATACTTTCAGAATATCCTACCACATGGTAATTTATTTTACTATTCCACTGTGGTTAGAAAGCTAGTTTGTTTTCAATTTTTTACTATTGTAAATAACACTAGCAATAGCAAGGAGCATTTTTCCTAACATATCCATGATGGTTTTCTCAGGATAAATTGCTGGAAATGAAATTACTAGGTCAAAGGGCATAAATATTTGAAGATTCTTGATACCTAATGCACAATTGTCCCCTAAATATGCTATACCAACTCATCCTCCCTCTGGCCTAATAGGAGAAGTCTCATTTCTCACCCATATCAACAATGAGCATAAATAGATACGGGTATAGATATGTCGACATAGATATATATCTTGCCAATTTAGTAGGCAAAAAAAACACTTACTTTAATTTTTGAATATTATAGTATCATTTGAAGTCACATCTCTCTGGGACATTTAATATTAATATTGGTGATTACATTGATGAGATGTGCCCCTTCTGTAGTATGCTAAAGAAGCTGGTGTTGTCCTACAAAAGATCCAAGGGGACACTTCATGACTGTCCTAAGGATATAAGGAGTTTATGTAAAAAAAAATTGTTTTCCATGTTGTAAGAAGTTTAACTCAACAAGAGGAGCTGGGCTTTGATTAAAATACAAGGGCAGCAACTTTCAACATGGAGAAATAAATACTGGGAAGGCTCCGAGGGAGATCCTGGGGTGCCTGGAGCTCTTAGAACCAGCATAGTCACTTTTTGACCTGGGTGGCTAGAGATTCAGCACCCGGAAGGAAAGGGGCACACGACCTGATCTCTTTGGTCTTTTCCAATACTGCGATTCTGTAGTTATTTTAGTGGGGTCTTGATTTTGTGATATTTTTGGAACTAGAAGAGATGGTTTTATCCCAATGCATACATCAGATGACATTTTTGAACAAATGTATTAAGCTCTGTCTGGAAACCATCTCTTCCGTTACAAGTACAGACACATGCAATACAGTTTCTGCCATCAGCCGTCTTATTTGAAGGAAGTTAACAACTAGCGATGATGACTACAGCCTTTTAAAAATAAAACTTTCTGTATTTGTTCTTTTTGTGCTTGGGCAGTGTTTTATGGAAAGGTATATTTACTGTTAAAAAATATGTTTAATGGCAAAGCACATAATGAAGAAACAAATGAGTGCAAAAATGATGTTTTTGTTACTGACCAGTCTACCCTAGTTCTTCCCCCTGGATTCTTTCACACAAAGAACACATTGTTATTGGAGCCATTACAGAGCTCCTCTGCTTTGCCAGGCTCTGCGGGGCTCAAGGGAAATGGCTATAGATTGCAGCAGAAAAGTCCATCAGACAGATCACATGTGACTCCACTGTTTCTAGGAAAGAATGCACTAGAACACTTCAACTGAATAGACAGATTTTCCAAATGTTTTAAATCAGTTTTGAGATAAAAAGAGGAAGATGCTGAGAAATGGATTTGGCCTATACACATTTGACCATGCGGTGCCCATTTCTCTGGAATGCAGACATTAGGGGCTTTCATGTGGATGTGGGACCTTAAGGGGAAAAAAAACCCAGCCCACCACAACAATTAAGCAGCAATTGAAGAAAAGCAGGCAAGAAAAGATGGCCCTGTGTTAGCACAATAGCTCAGGGGCTTTTCATTTTGGGGCATAAAGACAGAACAGAGAATGTTGTTTTCTTTTTAAAGCCCTTTTAAAAATGGTAACTGCATCCTGCTCTTGTAGATGTATTACTTATGACATCCCAGTTTTCATCCGTTCATGATTTCACATTAGAGTTAAATCTCTGCAGCTTGAATCTCACGGCTGAGTTAGCCAGAGCCCATAAAATATTGAAACCTTTAGAGCAGCAGCCAGCCAGGTTGAGAGAAGTTCATGTCCAAAGCTGAGCTTTAGATTCTGAGACATCCCAATTGGAGTGTAGTACAGAAAAAAGCACTGATAAAATTTTCATAAAAATGAGCTAAGGATATTGCTAGCATGCTTCTCAGCATCTATATGAAAACTTAATCTGAGCTAATGGAAAGGATATGAAAGCCTTTCTCAATTCAAACACAGTCAATGCATGATTCATAAATTATTGTCAGAGAAGTGATTCAGCTCCCAGATTTATTCTCTTTTGGGTAGAAGCAACCAGAGGAAAACTGGGGGTTTTTTGACCTTTGATGCCAGCAAATTTTACAGTAGAGCTGTCAATATAATCAAGTAAACTGGTCATTTCTCCAAACAGCAACAAAATGCCCACATATACCCAGGGTGAGCTAATATTAACTTGGCCCACTAGATTACTGACAGCACAATCAGAGCAGCAAATACCAAACATCTGAGCTTATCTGGCTACACAGGACTGAATGAAATCTCTGTATGGCTACACCCACATCATCCACAGTAGTTCGGGTAAAATGTGGCTGTCAGCTGTTCTCTTACCTTCATACCCTTTGGGTGGTGACAACCACATGGACTCGCATTGCCCTATAAAAAAGGAATTATTATTACTATTATTATTATTAGCAGCTCAATTTTATAGATAAAGAAAAAAGAACTAAGTTTGTGTATTGGATCACAAAAGCAATAGTGTTATGTGGAAATTATGGACATTGTTCAAATTAATGTGAAATAAATGTAAGTAGGACAGTAGAATGGAAAGTTAAACAGCCCTGCATGTCAGGAAGCCGGTTAGAAGTGTTCTTTTAATCTTATGTTTCTTCATCCACCAGACATGTTTGAGCTCCTACAAAACGCTAGGCATGGCAGAGAATATACAGGTGAAAATGCACACCATGCCTTCAGTTAGTTGATAACTTTATGCAATAGAGCCATAGAATTTCAAACTTGAAAAGGTTTTTAAGTATTATTTAGTCCAATCCTTCTTCTCTTTAGAGCTTAATCTTTTCTACAATACCCACATTGAGTGGTCAGCCAACCTAGACTGCACATGCTCTCCTCGGTTAATGGAGTCATCCTCAGCCAATCATTCAAGTTAGAAACCTAGAATCAATTTTGATCCCTCATCTGTCAAACCCCTGTGCTTAGTGTCACCATGTGCTTCAAGTTTATTGGTAGATAACCACTGTTTCTCAAAATAGTTCTTGCCCCTCCACTGACTTGCCATAGCTCCTGTTTAGGCTTAACTGTCTCTCACTAAGACTGTTTCAAATATTGTCCAAGTTTCCCTGCCTGTGATCTCTTCTTCCTCCTATTTATCCTCCATTCTGTCACCTCAGTTTCTAAGACCTGATAATGTCACCCATGTATTTTTAAAAGCCTTTTATGACCCCTCATTTTTTTACAGAATTAAGTCCAAACTCATTAGCATGCTATTCAAGGTGCTCACAGTCTGCCTCTGATATGTCTTTTCCAGACTCGTCTCCATGCACCCATGCTCTAGTCTAGAGCAGTTGTTCTCAGCCCTGGCTGCACATTAGACCCGCCCTTAGGTGCAGCTTTTAGCAAACACCAAAGATTGGGCCCAACCTGAGATCAGCTCATTGAGAATTTGGGGGCAGAACACAGTCATGGATACATTTTTTGAAGCTCATCAGTTAGTCTAATGCACAGCCAGGATTGGAATTATTGCTTTAGGAGTACTAGGTTACTTCCTCTTGTAACACCCATGAACTTTCATGCCTCTGTGTCTTCGTTTGAGATGTTATCACAGCTCAAGATTCCACTCACTTCATCTCAGCCTAGAACAAAAGCAAACATTTGTATATAGAGAGGTGTTTTCAGAATGATCAGGATGCTGAGGGGACTTAAGGAACTTAAGAAATTTACACAGAAGAGAGGTACTGGAGAAAACATTTACTGTGCATCACACCACATTCTGGGGACTGTTTTCTGGCCTGGAAATATAATGAAAATGTTTGGACCATAGAATGTAAGCTCTTAGACTGTAGGAATCTCATCGCTCTTGTTTCATGTTGTGACTTCAGTCCACAGAACAGTATTCAGGATATAAGAGGGCTCAGTAAATGTTTGCTGAAAGAACGAATGTTGAATTTTAGGTGACTCTGTGATATATGAGTAATGCTGTCCCAGAATTTTTGGCTATGCCATTAGCTAAGATATTTTTTGAATTCTGAATCTGTTGTTAAAGCTCTCAGGTTTCTGTTACTTAGATTAACTACCAGAGCAGAGGTTGCACATATTTTTGTTTATGTGAGTACCATGTGTACTCACATAAAAACCTGGGAGATATCCCCAGGCCCTCAGTCATTTATGAAGTGCATTCAGTGTGTCTAATAATATGTAAAGTATTATTGTATGTGAGTATTCAAGAGCAGTGTAAGACTTAGTCCTCCCCACAAAGAGTATATAATCTAGTTTGGGACAAATCACTATCGAATAAAATAATAGGAAAACAGAAGGTAATCTATAATCAAGTTGATAAGTATGTTACATGAGATATGGCCAGAAATTTAACAATAAAGATAAATATCTTTCTCCTGCTATGTGCAAAGCAAGGCTATTTCTCATAGTGCTCTTCTCAGGTGTGAATGTCTGAAGGGCAAACACAGTTTAATTCTTGGGGCAGAAAGCTACATTTAGATGTTACGTTGGAATTCTGTCTCTTCTTGGCCATTGTTGAACCCTATTGTTGTCCTGTGTGAATTCTGCTCAAGAGAGACCTGATGATCATGTATTCTAGGGATTTTAGAGATATTTGTGCAAGTGGAGTCATGTTTAGTGTAGTTGCTATATGTGCAAGTATTTTCGCATTTAGGATCTATGGAGAAATATTCTAAGACAGGAAGAAAATATAAGTAATTAGGTCAACTCAAAGTCTTCCTTGTTGAACCTCCTGCCTCTGGCAGCTGCAGGAGGAAAGCTCATACCTCCCACCTCCCTCCATGCCAGCCCCTTCCCAGTGCCTCTTACAGCCAGGAGGTCTCACGGGCGGGAAGGGCATAGGGGCTACTGCCAGCTTCAGGGATAGGAGCCAAGCTATAGCAATAAAGCCAGAACATCATATAAGTCAACTCTGATTTTAAGAGTTGTTTCTCTCCTTAAGGGATTGTCTTACATACCAAGATGTATGGTATACATACTGTGGAAGCCGAGGATGTGTAATAAGAGCCAGCGTGTTATTTAAATAAAGTCTGGGGAAAAAAAGAAGGTTCTTCTAATTAGCTTTTCAAAATCACAGTGATCACGAGGCTGGGATCAGAAAAACAGAATGAGGTATCCTTGTATACCTGTGTACGGAACATTTCAAAACTCTTACTGTAATTGTGCAACATCAATAGAGCTGCTATTTCAAGAGCTGCTAGAGATAAAATTCTACTGTGTGGTTAAAATGTTGGTCTTTGTGCTAGAAGATTAAAGAGAACCATCTCCCATTTATGTTCCTTCTCCTTATGAGAACATAATTGTATTAGCAGCATTTACCAAACTCCTTAAAAGATGTACCTTAGGTTGATTTAAACCCTCTCCCCCCTGAAATCATCTTCTCACCTGAAAAAAAAAATAAAGATCTAAGTAAAAGCCCTGAGGAGCAGGGATTGTTTTTACTCACGGTTTACTTACACTGTGATAGCATCTGAGGCTATTTGGTCTTGCTGGTGTCTGTCACCTATAGACTCAGATTTTACGAGTACTGACCTCATTTCCTTCCTTTGTTTTTAATTGCCCAAGCAGCAGTGAAAAAGGAGGCGAAGAATACCATTACTACGGCTTGCCAAGTTAACATACATAAATGGCACTGTTATATAGGGAGGCTGTAATAAGTCATGTGACAGAAAGCAAAGGCAGCTCAGCGTGCAAAGGGAGCAATTTTCTGCCCCGCAAACAGCACTTCAGGTGCTGTCGTTCATCTTTCTGCGACTTGCTCTGTCAAAGTCCGCCCAGAGCAGAGGTGTTCAGGGACCCAACAGGCCATAAGTGTCCAGCTGAAAAACCTGGGAGATATCCCCAGGCCCTAGGAGTTCACTTTTTCAGTTGCACTGATTTACTTCAGAATGCTCCTTCAGGGAATTTCTGCCTTCCATTGCTTTACTTTCCCATTTCCTTTCTTGTCATCTTTAAAAATCCATTAAAGATCACGCAGGCAGTTTCTGCAGGCTCAAATTTCTGAGAGTTTGTTTCTTAATAAAATGCACCCTTGCGGTGGGCTGTGGTCTCTTTTGTGCATTTAGGGCTTGGACATTAAGACTTTTAATTAGAGGTGATGATCATAGATCAAGAAAGCAAAAGATGGCTGAAATTCTCAGGGACATCAGCATTTTCCCATCCAGGGATCTAAAATGGCTACTTGACTCATAGATCCAGAACAGAAAAATTAACTATGGATTATCAAAACAGGAAACAAAATTAAAATGTGCTCCTGTCCCTCATTTTTCCTTCATTATTTTTTTCAAAGTCCTCCAGTTGCCAAGGTTAAGTGTTTACTGTCAGTACCCACCAAAGGCTGCTTTAGGAAAAGAAATTCAGCTTTTAATTTGTTTACAAATCCAATTTCCAAGTGTGCTCCTTACCCAGCAGAGCAGAAATATCTTCTGAAATCTTGCCTGTAATTTGTCTTTCCTCCCACAGAGTCTTCTGTCTACACCCTTCCACACAATTCATTCATTGTATAATATGCATGCAGCCTTCTCCACAATGCAGGAAGATTATATTCAAATGCCACCTCACTGATCATATCATATTAATTCAGATTTGTCTATCATTTTGTGTAGTTGCTGCTTTGCCTTAGGTATTATAATAACAATACCTCACCTGTCATCCCACTAGCACTGCCTCACCTAGAAAATTGCTCTAACACTGCCTCGGATCTCATAGACCTTTCTTATTTAAAAATTTTTTGCACAAGCTTATCTATTACAGCATAATAATAGAACTTTTTTGTTGGAGGACTCCACATATATTTTTATTATATTTTATATCTAGTCTAGCAATTGTTACATTTTTAGTCTATAGCAGATTGAATCATTCAAAGCAGGTATTTTTTGCTCATCCGTAAAACATCTTGTTTCCTTTTCAAACTGCTTCCAATCTCTATTTGGGTAGCTTTTGTAAGTAATATTTCCAGAGAGATGAGCAGCTATTCAAAGTGTTATTTATTTGAGGATTTTCATATTAGGCAATATTATATGGCTCTATGGAAAATATGTCTAGAAGTCTTGGGTTGGAAATCTGAGCTTAATATTTCATTTCTTGTGACAAAAATTTAAATGTAGATGTTCAAAAACAAAATACAATTTCTTTAAAACACATTTTTCAGAGAAATACAAAGTATGGCAAATGCCAAATGGAGACTTTTTCTTACCAAAATAACAGACAAATTTTGCATTCATGCAATTTTTTTTTTAATTGTGAAAGCTGCTTAAGTAATTTTCAAGTATCTAAAGCCACAGGTAATTTGGTCTCAGGGCTTATGAAAACTCTGGCTGCTTTAACATGGCCTGCTGAATTAGGAGAAGGTTACCTTTTAAGTGCTATATAATGAAAACAAATGGTACATTTAAAGCCTGCCACTGCCTTGTAATGTATGCCATGTTCCAGAGAGAAGAGTAAGTTGCTGAGAACAAGTACCATCTCATTGGCTAAGAAGCCATCGCCAATGTCTTTTCGCATAATTAAACTGGACATGTTTTAGAAAAGTGAAATGACAAAGATACACTGTTAAGCTGCAAATAGTATTTGATGGCATTATCAATTGCAGAGATTCCAAGGTTTGCATATTAATTGAGGAAGGTGCTAATTTGAGTGCTTTAAGCTCCATTCACAAGCCTGTTTACACGCTTTGTTCCACCTGGACCTGTTTGAAGGTTTGTCAAAAACCTAACAAGCAGAAAAATATTGCATTTGAAAATACACATGCATGTTTAATTAAGCCAGGGCCACTGAACATTCCTCAATATATTTAGCTGTTGAGGTTTAAGCGCCATCAGAGCATCAGGCATTATCACCTTTTGAAGTATTGCTGAATCTTTAATATTTAAAGCACAAGGCAGACTGTAATAAAAAATTCTAGCAAACCCTAGAAGATTAAAGATGCATTATAAATGTGACAGTTTGTAAATGGAACACCAGTATTAAAGGATCCCCCCGATATTTCACAGCATATTTTTCAGGTGTATGCTAAATTATGAATATAATTAAATAGCTGTAATTATTCTCCAGGAATGGACAGCAAATTTAAATGCCTACGATATTTTCAATTGGCTACAGAACAGGGATTTATAGCACAGTGACCTGAGTGGGCAAGGTAAATCTTTCCAGTACATATCAACCAAAGCTCTTTTAAATCTAGTTCGAATTTCATTCACCCAATCTGAAGTGTGTCCTTTAGGAATCTGAAGCCGATGACTCTATCTTGGATAAGCCTACACAACTGCAAACAAATGGGTTGCAAAGAATTAATGAGGGCTGTGATACCCAGAGTTATGTGTCTTAGGAGCCACATTTGCAATTACCATTAAACAAAAGAGCCCAGTGATTTATATATTTTTGGTACACTAATCTGATCAAACACATGCGGTGCCTGGCACAGAGCAAGTTCTAAGTAAATACATGTGAAGTGAATGAATTAATCAGTGAATAATAAATATAAAATGATGCAAGTATTCTAATATCTTAATACTTTCATTAAATAAATTTTTCTGGAAGCTAAATTTAGCTTGATGTTGTCAAATCCATGAAAAGGTAAGGAGAAACATGGCATGTTTTGCACTCTGAGCAAGAGAACTTATCACAGTGTTTTTGGTAATCAAACACATCTTCGGGAGGTGAGATAGTGTAGGCCTTGCAGGAATTTCCATTGCTCTGCTCCTGATCACCTGTGGGAGTTTGGTGGAGTCAGTGGCCCACGATCAACTACAGTTTCCACATCTATAATATGAGGGTAATAATTCCTTTTTGTAAGAATTAAACAAGATAGTAAATGGCAAGTCCTTCACTCGATGCAGACACGTGGGAATTATGTAATAAACAAGAGCCTTACACTAAGAAAGGTGGCACATGTTACTAGTTAAAAGCAGAGATTCCAGCCCAGACTACCTGGGCAGGTTATTTGACCTTCCTGTACCTCAGTGTCCTATCTGTAAAATGGAGGTAATAATAGAACCTACACCATAATGTTTTTAAGAGGATTGGATGTGTTAATATTTGTAAAATGGTTGAACTGGGCATTGCACATAGTGAGCAAATAAGGTTTGTGAAATAAAATAAACATTAACTCTCTACCTGCCATGGAAGACTTTCTGAAAATGGGTGTTATAACTGTTGCAAATCTTTGTAAGGCAAATGGACAGTACGTCAGAATGGACCCAGGAGAAGCCTTTGTTATGACATTTGAAACCTCTTAGAAGTCAGTGTGATTTATATAGAAAGAACTGCAGAGGCTGAATTTCTGGCTCAGGCCTCAGGGCTCAGAATGGGTTCTCCAAAACCCTAAAAAACAATAAAGCCAATGGGAAATGTCTCAGTATTTAGAAAAATAGGAGTTTCCCAGCCATCTACCATAGCAGAAGAAGCGGGTGTCATCTCTTAACTGCTCTGCTTAGACCCTGTGGCCCTTCCCAGTCTCCAATTAGATAACTGACCATATTAGTTCTTGCTTATTGCAAACCCATCTGTTGCAAGTATTCTACAAACATTATTTTTTTATTTCTCACTACAACCCCATAAGAAGAGCACCATTATTATCACCATTTTAGAAATGAGGAAACTAAGGCACAGAGCAGTCAGTCTGCCTAAGCTCTTACAGCCAGTAAAGGGAGGAGCCAGGACCCAACCCAGGTATTACTAACACTAAACTACACTGTCTTTTTGTAGTGATGGTGTGATTGCTCAGAAGATTCAAACTGGATTTTACTTGAGTTCTAGGGAGTTGTGGTGTAGAGGTAGGTGTGTTGTGTGTGTGTGTGTGTGTGTGCGTGTGTTAACTTCAGCAGTTTTGAAATCGTTTGTTATACAGTGATACCCTACTGATACACCAAGTGTGGCAAGGAATAGCCAAAACTAAACAAAACATTGGATGAGTAGCATAGTTCATCCTGAAGAACCACTAAGGCCTCCTCAGAGATCTATATTAATTCACGTGCCATCTGATAGCCATCACTGAGTGTAACACAAGAGAACAAATCTACTTTTCCACCCCCATACCTTAGAAGCTACTGCTGGAACAGCAAGGACATCATCGTAGCAGTGGATAAGGATTAATTCCATCATTTATTCATTCATTTATTAATTCCACAAATAATTTTAGTTTCCTCCTGTGCTAGGTCCTGAGCATACAGTAATAGAAAGACAGACACAGTTTCCAGGAGACTGTATGTTTATTACATCAAGAAATGCTATCAATTGACTCTCAAAAGAATTTGTTTCAACAAACACCACTGAGTATCTACTACGTACCAGATATTGACGTCATTATTACATCATAGTAAGAAAACACAAAAAGTGACAGATAGCACAGGTACCCCAGTGATACCTCCTAAGGAAAGTACTAATGGTATTGGAAAAGTTTTTGAATAAAGAGTCAGGAGTCATCTTAGTCTGACTCTTAGTTCCGCCACTGGCCAACTTTAATTATCAATAATTAGTAATGTTTAATGGGTGTTACAACAATGCGCCAAAGAATACATTATTTTAAATTGTACCACCTCATTTAAATTTTACAGCTATCCTACATACATTTATTCCAGTTTTACAAATGAGAATGTTGAGGCTCTAAGAAGGAAGGTTAATCACCTAATGTCTAAGAGCTAATAGTGGCAAAGCCATGATTAAAATCCAGTTCCATCTGACTCTCGAGCCAGACCTTTTACCAACTGTGCCACACTGCTAATCAATGATCTTGAACAAATCACTTACTATTTCTAGGGTCCAGTTTATTCCGGCTTAAAACAAGGAATTCAAACCAGACGGACTCTAAATTTCTTCCATCCCTAATATTTTATGATTCAAACATTGTACATTATCCATGTACCTTCTTAGTAAATAGGTTTTGAAAAATCTTGGCTAAACATTGCAGTAGGTTTGGAAGCACTTCCCTCAGATAGAAACTTTCCAACTATAAATCCATAACACCTTTTATGTATAATATGACTGTGTTCTGACTTTCAAATCACAGATCTAGCATTCTCCCTTTCCTTATTTTCTCTCTATGTCTGCTTCTCTACTTCTAAAAGAAAAAAAAAAAGGAAAAAGAAAATAAATCTTTTGGGGAGAGAAGAGGGGACTTGAAAATTCTGTACTTCCAATTCTACTGCAGCAGAGATTGTAAATTTAAGTATCTACTGGAAAATCTCTTTTTAAAATAAATGCATGAAACGGATCACATGTGAGAGAACACTGTCTTGCTAAGCTGCTTGTATTGCTGCTATGGATAATACCTACCTAGTTCCATTGTTTTATAAACATCATGTAGAGGACTTCTAGGTATCATGGCAAATCAACCACAACCACTTTTCTCCTTTTCCTTCTGAAATGCAATAAAATCACAACAGAAGTAGATATAAACCACAAGGGCAAAGAGAATTGAAAAGGAAATATAAGAGGATGAGACATTTCAATGCATTTTTATAATCATGAAAACTGATATAAAAGTAGTAACTGCCTTAGTGGAGTAGAGGAAACTACAACCTAACGTCTATGCAGAGGGAAAGGATTATGAGAAGTAAATTGGCTCACTTTGCAGGACTCTGGAAAAGCTCAGGCTCAGAGACACCTGCACAAAATCTGTGGGTGCTTGCATGTAGTGTGGGAGGTGGAGGCAGGGTATTTGATAAGTAGTGATGACATCAGGGTAAATAGTTAAAATTCCTTATATAGCTTATTGGACCCATAGGTTCTCTCCCCACCTAGTGCCAGACAACTTCCTTTCATTCAGGAGATCAAGGGGATGTTTTCTGGATAAATTGTAGCAAAGAAACTCTGAGTTTGAAGATTAAAAAATAAAAACAGTAACAGTAAAGACTGAAGGTTAGGTACAAGGTACAGGTGTAAAAAGTTTGGGGGTGAATATTTCTCTTCTGGCTCTGGCTGATGACCTTTTTTCACTGAGAGTACCTGAAAGAGAAGAGCAATATAAAACATTTTAAAAGATCTATTTGAAGATATAACAGAGCTACTAAGACAGCCACAATTTAAGATACTGGATCCCTGATAAAAGGAAAATGTAAAGTGATAAGAAACATGCAGCATTGCTTGTTCTCTTCAGTCAGAGGGGTTGACCAAGTGGCTGCCGTCTTATGGGACTGGAGAGAAAAAAATGTTAAGTTTGGAATCTGACAAGATGTAGGGCTTCATGTAATACTCTAGATTCCTCAAGGCCTATATCTTAGGAGTAAGGGTAAACCTGGAATAGACCAGTCTCGTAAAATCTGCAATCTAGTCTTTAATCTTAACTGGATTAAGGAGATTTTCTCCAGGTCAAAATGCCTGCCAGAAGCAAATGTACATTAACTCCAGAGGAAAATAACAATACCAAGAACCTGAAATTTTTTGTTTTTAATTAAATCAAGGATTTAATTAAACAAACAACAACAACAACAACAAAAGGCATATTAGAAGACAAAAACAAATGATAAAAACAAAGGGAAAAAATTTAAAATATCCCAAGAAATCCAGATATTAAAATTATTAAACAGAGATTCTGAAATAGCTATGACTGAAATGTTGTAGAAAAGAAAAAATTTATAAGTCAGCAGTTAAATGAAATCTGTATAAATAATGTATAAATAAATGTAGCTGAAAAATACAAAAGCTGAAATTAAGATAGCAAAATATGAGTTTGAAGGAAGATTAAACAGAGCCAAAAAAAGGATTAGTGAACTGGAAGATATGCCAGTAAAAAAAATACAGACTAAAATATGGAGAAAATAAGGATGGTAATTACAGGAAAAGACATAAATTACTAATGTATACTTTAAGGCAAGATTCTTTCATTGAGAGAGAGTGGACATTTTCTAGGTAATATATTGTGTTTATGTACCAGAAATATATAATTAATTTTATATTTAATATTAATTATGCACCTAGTTATACAGAGTCAAAATGTACAAAGCAAAATTGATTGAACTAGAAGAAGTAGTAGGAGAGTTAATCATAGTAGGAGAATTTAACACTTATTTCAATATCTGTTAGAATAAGTGGACAAAATGTCAGTAAAGATATGTAAGATTTGAACTCAACAAGTTCTGATGAACATATGTAGAAGATATGTACCCAGAACTGAGGAAGACACGTTCTTTTTGGTGGACATGGGACATTTTCCAAGATTTACCATTTTCTAGGTTGTACAGCAGATCTCATGAATTTTAAAGGATTGTTATTATTATTCAGAATATGTTCTCTCACCAGAGTAGAGTTAACTAGATATCAGTAAAATAAAGTTAACCAATAAATCCCTCAAAGTTTAAAAATTAAAGAAAACATATTTTAATGATCCAAGGATCAAGAAAGGAATCACAATTAGCAGATAATATTAAATAAATGATAATAAAATTATATCAAACAGACTGGGACAAAGGTAAAGCCATGCTTAGATGGAACTATAATAATTTAAGTATCTATCTCAAGACATTAGAAAAAACCAGCAAATTAAACATAAAGTAGAAAAATAAAACAATAAAAAAGCAGGTACTAATTAAATAGAAAAGAAATATTCAATAAGAGGATTCACAAAACTAAGGTTTGGTTCTTTGGAAAGACGAATAAAATTATAAGCACCTGGAAAGACTGTTCAATAAAATGAGAGAAGGCATAGATTACCAAGGTCAGAGATTTTTTTTAAAAGATAAATACAGTTTCTATAGATATTAGAAAGATAATAAAAGGATATTATGGACAGCTTTGAGGCAATACATTTGAAAATGTAAATGAAAGGAGTAAAATCCTTGAAAAACCCAATTTACTAACAAACCCACAAGAAGAAACAGAAAACCTGAATGTTTCTATATATGTTAGAGAAATTTAAGTTATAATTTAAAACTGTCTCATAAAGAAAATTCCAAGCCCAGATGGCTTCATTTGTAACCGTTCCCATATATTTAAGGTATAAAAATATGTCAGTCTTATACTAACTCTTCCAGAGAATAGGAAATAAAAGAATGATTTCCAACTCATTTTATGAGGTTAGCATAATCCTGAAAACAATGAGGACATTAAAAGAAAGCAAAATTATAGGACAATATCTCTTATGAACATAGAGGCAAAAATTCAAACTAAGTGTTAAATAAAATCCAGCCATATATGAAAAGGAGATAGCTGATGACTAAATGGGGTTTATTCCTAGAATGAAAGATTGAATTAACACTTGAAAATGTAACTGATATAATTCACTGCATTAACTGAATAAAGGAGAAAAACCATAATTATCTCAATAAATGAAGAAAAAGTACATGATAAGTCAACACCCATTTTGATAATAATGCTTGAAAGAGAAAATATTAAAATTAATAAGTGAATTTAGCAAGGCAAAGTCTATATATAAAAATCAGTTATATTTCTATGTATAAGCAATAAAAAATTTGAAAAAAAATTAAATATATTTACAGTAGGATTAAAGATCAAATATCAAGAAAAATATCTAACAAAAGATTTGCAGACTATTTATAAAAAAATGCAACATATTGCTGAAGGAAATTAAATATCTAAAATAAAAACAGAAATATGTTCTATATTCATGAACTAGAATACTCAATAATGCAATATGACAATTCTTTCCCAAATTGATCTATGAATTCAGTGTAATCCCATGCACTATCTCTGTGGCTCTTTTTCTACACTTTGAAATAAAAGTGTAGAAAAATTTATTTGGAAATGTAAGGGATTAAGAATCATGAAGACCAGAGGTCAGCAAACATTTCTGTTAAGGGCCAGATGGTAATTATCTTAGGCTTTGTGGGCCAGACTGTCCCTGTCACAACTACACAACTCTGCCATTGTAGCCAGAGAGCAGTCATAAATAATACAGAAATGAAAGCAAATGGCTTTGTTCCAAAAAAAGCTTTACTTACAGATTTGGTTGTTTCGCCATAAACTGGACATAGCTTGTTGACTCCTGTCCCAAACAATTGTGAAAAAGAAGAAAAAGACTAAACTGCAGGATATCAAGACACATAAAATTACCGTATGGAGACAGTGTGGTATTTATGCAAAATAGGCCAATGAAATGAAAGTCTGTAAACAAATCTATACCTAGTTCACGACAAAGTAGCATGGCAGAGCCCATAGACAGCCTTTTGCCCCTAATTCATACAACCCAAATGAGTAAAATAGTTTTAATGTTGCCCCAAGTCTAATTGAATGAAGAAGGAAAAGCCTTCTGTGGCTGAGTGACCTAAGATGTGGCTTCGGTGGTTAGTCTACAGCAAGTAGTAAAGCCTGAAACTGATTAGCCACATTCCCCCAAGGGAAGAGTGAGTATCGCTCTTCTGAACAGCCAAATCACAGTAACGGTTGACAAGCAGCAACATTTTGTGGTGACTAATACGGTGTTTCCATGTACGTGTGGGATTAAAATCTTACCTGCCTTTTATGTACGTTTGAATGTTAAGGGCTCTATTCAAGTCATTAATGCATTGCCTGACATGTTTTATGTGCGTATGATGTATTAGACTATCAGTTCAGCAATTTTAGCAGTCTAAATTTAAAATGACCTAAACAATATATAACACTTACTTCTCCCATATAAGAGCCTATGCTGGGACATGCTCTAAGGGTCAGGTGGCTCTATAAGGGCCTCCAGATACCCAGATTTCTCCTGTGTGGTTTCTCTGTTATTCCCTAGGGCATGTGTCTCAAACTTTAATGTGCATGAGACTCACCTGGGATTGTTGCTCAAATGCACATTCAGATTCAGTAGGTCAGGAAGTAGGGCCTGAGCTTCCACATTTCTAACAAGCTCTCCAGTGATGCCGACGGTGCTTATTTAGAGACCATACTTTAATCACGAAAGCCCACACATTAAAACCACACATTCCTTCCAACTGGAAATTGTACTAGTTTCTTACGGCCTCTGTAACAAATAATCACAAACTTCATGGCTTAAAACCACAGAATTGTATTCTATTATAGTTCTGAAGGCCGGATGTCCAAAATCATTATCATTGGGTGGAAATCAGTGTCAACAAGGCCTTGCTCCCTCTAGAGGCTCTAGGAGAGAATCCGTTCCTTGCCTTTTCCAACTTTTGTGGCTACCTGCACCCTTGACACAGAAGAAACCAGGCTTGCTGACTTCTTGACTTAAGACCTGTACTCCTTGACTTAAGACCCGTAAGATTCACTTTGGACTTCTAACATCCAGAACTGTAAGAGAATAAACTTGCACTGTTTTAAGACATTGAGTTTGTGGTAATTTGTCACAGCAGCAATAGAAATCTAATACAGCAGCTAATACCTCAGCTACTAGCTTGGGGTTTATGGACAGATTGGCCTAGGCAGTAGTTGACACAGGACCTCAGGAAGGAACCAAAGTAGAAGCCTATGTCCATGAACATGGCACATGCAAGTACCATACCTAGGGAAGATCATAGCCCTCTGATGGCAGCTCTGGCCTGTGGCTCACATCTGCTCAGCATCAGCAGGGCTGAGTCTGGGAACAATGCAGGAGCCCAGTGTGAGCACTGGGTGCTGGGCAGACTGGTGGGGTGGGAATGGAGCGACGTCAGGAGGGAACCAGTCAAGTTCGGTGATCAGCAAAGTGGGAGGGAAGGAGGTGGAGGTGAGGAGGGCCCAAAGCAGACTGGCCTTAGACTAACAGGGAGAGAGATTTGAGAACTGTTAAAGCAGTTTTTGTCTCAAGCTTGGTGTAGCACTTAGGATAAGATTTGAACTTGTAGATGAGAATATCAATAGCTCTAGCTAAGAAAGGCAGCCGTGTAAGATGGGTGCTGACAGGCAACTAGAGAGGTTGCTGCAGCAACTTTTAAAAAGTTAAGAGATACTGTTTTCCATAAATTTGGTGGTTAGGATTTATAATGGTCTGTGAAGATCATTTTTCTTAACATGGGGAAACTGTGTTTTTTGTCCTTGATTATAAATTTGAAACTTGGAAAATACATTATGCATAAAAGCTCTTCGGAAAATGCACTAAGCCACCCAGTTTGTGATATGTTATTATAGCAGTCAGTCTACAGCAGCTACTAATCTTGGGGGATATATTTCTGACCAAGATGTCGTTATGAGAAGACCATTGGTCCTTTCTCTGGAATTGGTTTGGGATCCAAACAGCTTTCCCAGCTTATTCTCATTCCTTGTTTCCAGGCTCCTTTGGGTCACTTCAGACATTCTGATTTGGTTATTTGGCTTCACCCGAGTACTGTGGCCGAATCAGCAAATATAACATGAGCACGGTGAAGTACAAAGAGCAATAGCACCAGACTGGAAGTCAGGAGATGTGGATTTTCTAGTCCCAGCTCTGCCACTTGTCACTTATGTAATCGCTGTCTCTAAGCTTCAGTGTCCTCGGTGGTAGAATGGACAACACCCTGCCCGACCTATTTCCCAGGGCTCTGGTAAGGCCCAAAGGGAATAAGGCACTCCAGAATATTTGCGATTTCCCTAAGGAGCCATGCTTTCTCTCACCTCAGCCTTTGTAAGTGCTGCTACTTCATTTGGGCAATTAATTCTGACTCCTTTAGATCTCAGCTGAGGCGTACTTCCTCCAGGATGTCTTTTGTGATCCCTCCAGACTAAGTTAATAACCCCTCCCAAGTGTTTGCATAGTATTTCATGTTGATTCCATAGCATTGTTTACACTACAATGAAATTGTTTACTGCTCTGTGTCCTTCCCTAGATCAAAAACTTCATGAGGGTAAGGGCTTATGTTGTTGCTTAATCACTCTTCCATCCCCAATTCGTGCCATATGGTGAATACTTAATAAGTGTTTGAAAAATACTTCTGAAGCGCTATACAAAAGTAAATAGGATTAATATAGGTGCAATCTGGCAGTCCCTGCATTGTTCTGGAGACTCACTAGCCATTGTTTCATAAATAAATCCTTGGTAATAATACCCTGAAGTATGAGGTTACTTCAAAAAGTTCATGGAAAAATAAAGTTAAAAGACAACATGATCGTTCCATGAACTTTTTGAAGTACCCTCATATGGCCATACCTATTTGCCCATGTAAAAATCAACTTCATCACAAATTAACCCTTCTATTTGAAATACCTTCTCTTTGACTTTTGATTGGGGTCCTATGACTGCTCTCTGGTCACAGCATCTTAATTTTTATGACATGCGTTTTCAGGTCGGGAGGTACCCCTGCCTTCCATTGTACCTCAGGTTTGGCTCCCCAAAAGAACTTCAAGCATATGCTGCATAGTTAATATTTTAAATAAGGTCATTCCATGTTGGTGAAATTCTTCACAGTCATTCTTAATATATGGAACTTCTCCATAGACGATGGTAAATCTGGACTCTGCTAGTCCTGTCTCCTGTCACGTTTGGCTTCTGTTGGAGAGGAGGCAATTGTCTTTGTTCTAAAAAATTGCCCTGTTTTTCCTCCTCTTCGTGGCACAGTACAAAGAGTAGAGCACACTGGTTACTAAATGTTGTAAAGTAAAAGACATCTTGATCCTGAGAATGTCATGCATGTGACCCAAGAAACTGGCATTTATAGGGTCTAGGCCATGCTTTTGTGAGTGTGAAGACTTAGGCCTGGAGGTATTTTCATTATAAATGAATGCACATTTAATCTACTCAGTAGAAATCAACATTAGAAGTCCAAAATTAACTAATATATTCAAATATGGTTGTTGACAGGAATTCTTTATGCCATGCAAAACAGCTCTTCAAAGGGTTTTTATTTTATTTTATTTATCATTATACAATGTAATTGATTTTCATGACCCTTTACCAATTCCTCCCTTCCCACCTACCCTCTTTCCCTCTCCCACCCCCGGCAACCTCAGTTCTGTTCACTTCTCTTAACAAGTTCAAAGAGTTATTGTGATTGTTGTGTCTTTTGTTTTCTATTTATTTAATTATTTATTCATTCATTTATTTATTTTTATTAGCTCCCACATATAAGTGAGAACATGCAGTATTTCTCTTTCTGTGCCTGGCTTATTTCACTTAATATAATTTCCTCTAAGTTCTTCCATGTTGCTGTGAATGGCAGAATTTCACTCTTTTTTATAGCAGAGTAGTATTCCACTGTGTAAATATACCACACTTGGGCCGGCCCCCCGTGGCTTACTCGGGAGAGTGTGGCACTAGTAGCTCTGAGGCCGCGGGTTTGGATCCTATATAGGGATGGCCAGTACACTTGCTGGCTGAGCGTGGTGCAGACCACATCGTGCCGAGGGTTGCAATCCCCTTACCAGTCAGAAAAATAAATAAATAAATAAATATACCACACTTTCCTTATCCGCTCATCCAGTGATGGGCATTTAGGCTGGTTCCTACTCTTGGCTATTGTGAATAGAGCTGCAATAAACATGGGAGTACAGGTGTCCCTTTGACATGATGATTTCCATCCCTCTGGGTATATTCCCAGCAGTGGGACATCTGGGTCATATGGCAGTTCTATCTGTAGTTGTTTGAGAAACCTCCATACCATTTTCCATAATGGCTGCACCATTTTACAGTCCTACCAACAGTGCAGAAGGGTACCCCTTTCTCTGCTTTCTCACCAGCATTTGTTATTCTCAGTCTTTTTGATAATAGCTAGTCTAACTGGACTGAGATGATATCTCAGTGTAGTTTTGATTTGCGTTTCCCAGATGGTGAGTGATGTTGAGCATTTTTTCAACTGTCTGTTGGCCATTCTTATATCTTCCTTTGAGAAAAGCCATTTAGCTTTTTTACCCATTTTTTAATAAGGTTACTTGGTTTTTTTGCTGTTAAATTGTTTGAGTTCCTTGTATATTCTTCATATTAATCCTTTGTCAGATATGTATTTTGCAAAAATTTTCTCCCACTCTGTTGGTTGTCTTTTTGCTGTTAATTGTTTCTTTTCTGTGCAGAAGCTTTTTAATTTGATATAATCCCATTTGTTTATTTTTCCTTTTGTTGCCAGTGCTTTTGGGGTCATCTTCCTAAGGACTATGCCCAGTCCTACTTCCTGAAGTGCTTCCCCTCTGTTTTCTTTTAGGAGTTTTATAATTTCAGGATGTATATTTAATTATTTAATCCATTTTGAGTTGATTTTGGTGTATGGTAAGAGGTACAGGTCTAGTTTCATTCTTCTACACACAGATATCCAATTTTCCAAGCACCATTTATCGAAGAGGCAGTATTTTCCCCAGTTTGTGTTCTTGATGCCTTTATCAAAGAACAGATGGCTCTGGGTACATGTGCTGACTTTTGGGTAATCTATTCTGTTCCACTGGTCTGTATGTCTGTTTTTTATGCCAGTACCCTGCTGTTTTGTTTACTATAGCTTTGTAGTATATTTTGAAGTCAGGTAGTGTTATGCCTCTGGCTTTATATTTTTTGCTCAAGATTGCTTTGGCTATTCAGGGTCTTTTGTTATTCCATATGAATGATAGGATTATTTTTTCCATTTCTGTGAAGAATGTCATTGGTATTTTGATGGGAATTGCATTGAACTTGTAGATCACTTTGGGCAGCATGGACATTTTCAAAATGTTAATTCTTCCAATCCAAGAGTGTGGAATATCTTCCCATCTTCTTGTGTCATCTTTAATTTCTCTTAACAGGGATTTGTAGTTGTCATTGTAGAGATCTTTCAGATCCTTGGTTAACATTATTCCTAGGGTTTTTTTTTTTTTTTTTTTTTTGGTGACTATTATAAATGGGCTAGCTTTCTTGATTTCATTTTCTGCTAGTTCATTGTTGGAGTATAAAAATGCTACTGATTTTTGTGTGTTGGTTTTATATCCTGCAACTTTGAGGAAATCAGTTATCAATTCTAAGTTTTTTTTGCAGAGTCTTTAGGCTATTCTATATATAGGATCATGTCACCTGCAAATAGGGACAATTTGACTTCATCTTTTCCAATCTGGATGCCCTTTATTTCTTTCTCTTCCTTGATTGCTCTGTCTAGTACTTCCAGTACTATTTTGAATAAGAGTGGCAAGAGTGGGCATCCTTGTCTTATTCCTGTTCTTAAGGGAAAAAACTTTCAACATTTCCCCATTCAGGATAATATTGGCAGTGGGTTTGTCATATATGTTTGATTGTGTTGAGATACTTTCCTTCTAACCTAATTTGTTCAGAGTCTTTATCATGAAGGGAGTTTGAATTTTGTCACATGCTTTTTCAGCATCTATTGAGATAATCATATGGTTTTTGTCTTTGATTTTATTGATGTGGTGTATCACATTTATTGATATGTGTATGTTGAACATTCCTTGCATCCCTGGGATGGATCCCACTTGATCACGGTGTATAATTTTATGGATATGTTGCTGTATTCTATTTGCTAATATTTCATTGAGGATTTTTGCATCTATATTCATCAAAGATATTGGCCTGTAGTTTTCTTTTTTTGTTGCATCTTTGTCTGGGTTTGTTGTTAGGGTGATGTTTGCCTCATAGAACAAATTTGAGAGAATGGCCTCTGTTTCAAATTTTTGGAATGGGTTGTGGAGAATTGGTATTAATTCTTCTTTAAAGGTTTGGTAGAATTTGGCAGTGAAGCCATCCAGTCCTGGGCTTTTCTTTGTTGCGAGGCTGCTGATTTCAGCTTCAATCTCTTCAACTGTTATTGGTCTGTTTAGGTTTTCTATGTCTTCTTGATTCAGTCTTGATAGTTGTTGTGTGTCCAGAAATTTGTTCGTTTCCTCCAGGTTTTCAAATTTGTTGATGTATAGTTGTTTATAATAGTCTGTAATGATTCTATGTATTTCTGTGGTATCAGTTGTAACATCTCCTTTTTCATTTCTAATTTTCGTTATTTATGTCTTTCTTCTTTTATTGGTTAGCCTCACTAATGGCTTGTCTATTTTGTTTATTTTCTCAAAAAACCAACTTTTTATTTCATTGATCTTTTGCATTGTTTTTTGGGTTTCTACTTTAAGTTCTGCTCTAATCTTAATTATTTCTTTTTGTCTACTAATTTGGGGGTTGGATTGTTCTTGTTTGTATAGTTCTTTGAGGTGAAGTGTTAGGTTGTTTATTTGCCACCTTTCCATTCTTCTGAAGTAAGCACTTATTGTGATAAACTTCCCTCTTATTACTACCTTTGCACTATCCCATGGGTTTTGATATGATGTGTCATTATTTTCATTAGTTTCAATAAATTTTTTGATTTCCTGTTTAATTTCTTCTTGGACCCACATGTCATTAAGTAGAATGTTGTTTAATTTCCATGTATTTGTATCCAGAGTTTCATTTGTTATTGACTTTTAGTTTTAATCCATTGTGGTCTGAAAAAATACATGAAATAATGTCATTTTTTTTTTAAGTTGATGAGACTTGATTTGTGACCTAACATGTGGTCTATCCTGGAGAATGTTCCATGTACTGATGAGAAGAATGTATATTCTGTGGTTGTTGGATGAAATGTTCTGTAGATGTCTGCCAAGTCTGATTGGTTTAAAGTGTTGTTTTTAGATCTTATGTTTCTCTGTTGATTTTTTGCCTAGATAATCTGTCCAATGTTAAGAATGGGGTTCTCAGGTCCCCTATTATTATGGTATTAGTGTCTATTTTTTCTTTAGTTCTAATAGTGTTTGCTTTTTGTATCTGGCTACTCCTATATTAGGTGCATATATATTTATGATTGTTATGTCTTCTGTTATGTCTTATATCGTGGCCTTCTTTATCTCTTTTTGTGGTTTTTGGGTTAAAGTCTATTTTAACTGGTATAAGAAGAGCTGCTCCAGCTCATTTTTGGTGTCTATTTGCATGGTATATCTTTTTCCATCCTTTCACTCTTAGTCTGTATGTGTCTTTACAGGTAAGGTGAGTCTCTTGAAAACAGCATATTTGTTGGGTCTATCTTTTTAATCCAATCAGCCAGTTTGTGTCTTTTGAGTGGGAATTTAACCCTTTTACATTAAGAGTTATTGTTGAAAGGTATTGATTTATTCCTGGAATTTGATTGATTTTTTGTTTGGATGTTTTAACTATCTTTTGTTCCTTTCTTTCCATTTTACTATTTGTCCTTTCTTGAGGTGGTAAAGTTCTTTTCTCTTTATTGTTTGCATTTTTGTTTTACTGGTGTGTTTTGTTCTTTCTTGAGTATTCATGGTCATTTTTCAGGTACCAGGCACAGTACTCCCTTGAGAATTTCTTGTAGGGCTGGTTGCATGCTGGTGAACTGCCACGGTTTTTGTTTTCCTGAGAAATATACCATTTGTCCTTTATTTTGGAAGGATGACCTTGCTGGGTATGGTATTCTTGGCTGGCAATTTTTGTCTTTTAGTATTTTGAGTATATCAACCCATTCTCCTCTGGATTTTATGTTTTCTGATGATAAGTCAGCTGTGAGTCTGATAGGGGCTCCCTTATGGGTGACTTGACACTTTCCCTTGCAGCTTTTAAGACTCTCTCTTTGTCTTTGAGCTTTGCCAAAAAAAAAAAATTTGACTATAACATGTCTTAGAGAGGACCTTTTTGGGTTGAATTTGTTTGGGGATCTTTGAACCTCCTGGATCTGAAAATCTGTATTTCTCCCTAAACCTGGGAAGTTTTCTGCTATTATTTTGTAGAATATGTTTTCAATGCCTTTTTCTTTTCCCTTCTCTTTTGGAACACCTATGATTCAGATATTTAAGCACTTATGGTTGTTTGCTATCTCTCTTAGATTTTCTTCATTTTTAAAAATTCTTTTCCTTTTTTTTTTTTTTTTTTTTTTTTGGTCCTCCTGAGTTATTTCAAAAAGGCTATCTTCAAGATCAGAAATTCTCTCCTGATTGTTCTAGTCTGCTGTTTCAGCTCTCTATTGTGTCTTTTATTTCATTAAAAGAATCCTTCAGCTCCACAAGCTCTGCTACATTCTTTTCTAGGGCATTAATTTTTTTGTACATTTCCTCCTTCAGGTCCTGGATACTTTTCTCATTTTGTTGTGTTGTCTAACTGAGTCTTCTTGTATCTCATTAGGTTTCCTTAGAACTGTTGCTCAAAATTCCCTTTCAGTCATTTTAAGGACTTCATGTTCTATAGGAACTGGTATTTGAGAATTATTATATTCATTTGGTGGTGTCATATTTTCTTTTCTTTTTTTTTTCATATTTCTAGTATCTCTACATTGGTGTTTAGTCATCTGGTAGAGAAGTTGCTTTTTCTCATATTCTGGAGTGGGGTTTGCAGAGAGGGAGTTCCTCTCGTGGATGTGTTTCATAATGATGGCTGAATGGAGTATTTTAGTAATAGTTCCAGATAGATGCAGTAGTGTAGTCTCCATGTAGGTACTTTGGCTGAATTTGGTGTTGGAGTTACATGAGAGTGCCTCTGTGACCTAGTCCTTGGGACACTTAAAATCTACTTGTTGAAGATGGTGACACTATGTTGGTTTGTCAGGACATGGGCAAGCTCTCAAATTTGGGGGGATAGCACCTTAGAGTCTTGTGACTCTTCAATTAAGGTAGGTGTTGTTCTTGGGCAGGACTGTTGGCACCCTGGCTAGCTCACCCTAATCCTGATTGGTGCACTGGTGTATGCTAATTCTCCTCGATTTGAATGAGTGACTCTGGATGAGTTTTCTCTTTTTTTTTTTTTTCTTCTTTCCCTAGGCTCTGCTGGTGACTCTCTTTCTGTCTATTCTAATGAGTGGTCACCAGGTACCCTATGAGGTGTTGGTGGCTGTCATTATGGTAGTGAGCTGTCCTTGTGGCAACAGTTGCTGTGGCTGCTGTAACAGCCCACTCATTCTACACTAGTGTCCGCAGCAGTGGCAGGGAGTGTTGCTGATGGCACAGCTTCCTGTCTCTCCAGTGGGACCTTGGTGGCAACTGGGAATGTCTCTCGGGGTGGCACAAAGGGTTTTTATTTTATACCAGGGATCTTTCTTTATTAGGGGGAATGATCGTACTGAAATCCTCCATTAGGTTGCTATTATGACCAAACCAATTCCATTATGGTATCATCTTTTAAGCTCTTTTATGCCACGCAAGTTGTGCAATTAAAGAAAATAATGTTTAGTAGCTTTCTATACAACTAAACATAGATAAGGTATTTTGGCAAAAAATAAGTAAGTTTTATTAAATTAGAAAGGGATTTTCAAACATAAATATTCTGGTACAGCAGTTTGACGATGACGACGACGACGACGATGATGATGATGATGATAGCGATGATAATACTTGTCAGATATTTTCTCACTATTCCATTACAGAGAATGACTTGTGAATAATTAAAGAGCTTGTCTTTAACATCCATTTTAAAATATAAGGTGAAGAAACTACTTGTAACATTTCTCTTCTATGATTCTTTGTACCCTTTATTAATGGGATATTTAGTTTCCTCATGGGCTTTAAAAAGTATAAAGGAAGGGAGTTGTGTTGTTGCTGGACTGATTATTATACAACTCTATCTATAGTATTTTCTATGAGTATTAATTAGGGAACACTGGATATTGTTTTTAAAGATTTTGAAATTTAAGAGTCTGTTTCCAAGGAAGCAATTCATATGTGAAGGCTGAAGTTGGTGCTGGGATATTAAATTAAAATTATCTTGACATTAGGAACAGTTCAAATGTTTCTTGTCCAGAACTGGGTCTTTTGTGCTTAATGATAACTGACCAGTCTATCCAATTATTTCCCAAGATGTGGCCTGAAGATCACTAGTTATTTTAAATACTCCTTGAAAAAGGAATTATGTGGTCAAATACGTTTAAGAAATGCCATGAACTACATTATCCTCTTATTGAGTTTCACTGTGTAAAATATTTTAAGAGTTCTGAGAAGTCTTGTATTACAGAAACATGTTTAACTGTGTGCAATCAAGTATTTACAAAATTATTTGCCTGAAGCAAGTAATTTTATGATACTCCTTGGAATAAATGTGTGTGTGTACATGTGTATGTGTGTGTGAACTTATTCTGTTTAATTGACTTACAGAAGCAAAGCTTTTTACTTTATGGCAAATAGATTATCTGACAATAATTACGGTCATTACGGTGGCTTCCTTCTCTCTTCTCTCCCTCCCCCTCCCCCACTGCCCAGTTCGAGGTAGAATTCATGTACAATAAACTGCACATATTTGAAGTGTACAATTTGATAAGTTTTGACATATTTATACACACCTATGAAACCATCACCAGAATGAAACTAATGAAGATAGCTATTATTCCTAAAGGCCTCCTCATGCTCCTTTGTAATCCCTCCCTCCCAGACAATGTTGGCTACAATGGTGAGAGTGGACAGCCTTGTCTTGTTCCTGACGTTAGGAGGAAAGCATTAATTCATTCTTTTATTGTTAAGTGTGATGTTAGTTGTAGGTTTTTTATATATGGCCCCTATCAAGTTGAGGAAGTTCCTTTCTATTTCTAGTGTGCAAAGTTTTTGTCAGGATAAATGTTAGATTTTTGTTAAATGTTTTATCTGCATCTATTGGGTTGATCTGTTAATACGATGAAATCCATTGGCTAATTTTCTAACGTTAAAGCAATCTTGCACTTTAGAAGGAATAGCCACTTGGACATGAAGTGTTATCATATATAGTATAATGATATAGTTTTACAAATATACAAAACTATATCTATAAAATTTATATTATATATATATAATTGAACTCAATTTGCTAAAATTTTGTCAAGAATGTTTGCATCTATATTCATGAAGGTACTGTCTTTGTCTAGTTTTGGTATCAGAGTAATTCTGATCTCCCTAAATGAGCTGGGTTGTATCACTTTCTGTTTAATTTTCTTTGAGTGTTTGCATAGAATTGGTATTATTTCTATCTTAGTTGTTTGGTAAAATTCAACAGTGGAGCATCTGTGCTTGGTGTTTCCTCTGTAGGATTGTTTTTAACTACTAATAGATATAGAAATATTTAGGTTATCTATTTCTTGGTAGTTTTGATCTGTTTGGTAGTTTGCATCTTTCAAGGAATTTGTCCAATATTTCTAAGTTGTCAAATCTACTGGCAAAATGTTCATAATATTACCATTTTCATATCTATAGAATCTGTAGTAATGTCATCTCTCTTGTTTTGGATACTGGTAATTTGTGTCTTCTCTCCTTTTTTTCCTGATCAATCTTGCTAGAAATTAGTTAATTTTATTGGTCTTCTCAAAGAACAAGCTTTTGATGTTATTGTTACTTATTGTTTTGTTTAATATTTCATTGATTTCTGCTTTGATTTATTATTTTATTTCTTCTGATTACTTTGGTGTAAATTTTACCTATTATTTTTAGTTTCTTAAGGTGGAAGTTGAGGTCATTGATTTGATACCTTTATTGTTTTCTACTATAGACTTTTTGTGCTATAAATTTCCCCTATTAACACTTTGGCTGCATCTCAAGAATTTTGATACTTTGTACTTTCATTCAACATACTTTCTAAGTTTTCCTTTCGATTTCATCTTTGATCTATTGGTTATTTAGAAATGTGTTATTTAGTTTCCAAATATTTGAAGGATTTCCTAGATATTTTTCAGTTATTGATTACTAATTTTATTTTAGTCATAGAATATATTCTGTATTACTTGAATGCTTTTAAATTTATCAAGTCACTTCATGGGTCAGAATCTGATCTATCTTGATAAATGTGTGTACATTTGTGTATGTATTTACTTTGTTGGGTGGAATGATCCATAACGTCAGATCAAATTGGATAATATCATTGTTCAAATCTTCTATATTGCTGATTTTCTGTCTGCTTGTTCTAATAATTACTGAAAGAAGAGTGTTAAAATATTCACCTATAATTGTGGATTTGTCTATTTCTCCTTTCTGTTTCATGAATATTTTATTTCATCATTTTAGGTGCATAAACATTTAGTATTATTATGAACTCTTGATTAATTGACCCTCTTTTTATTATTAAAAAAAAGACCCTCTTTATTCCTGGTAGTATTTTTTTTTTTTTTGCTCTGAAATCTACTTTGTCTGATGTTAATGTAGACACTCCAGCTTTCTTTTGTTTAGTATTATCATCGTATTTCTTTCTCTACCCTTTTACTTTTAACTTATTTTTGTCTTTATATTTAAAGTGGGTTTCTTGTAGACAGCATATAGTTTGGTCTTGCTTCTTTTTCCAATGTGATGATCTGTGCATGTTAATAGAGGTGTTTAGATCATATACAGTCAATACAATTATTGATATCCTTGGGTTAAGACTACCATTTTGCTATTTGGTTTTTATTTGTTGATCTATGCTTTTTTTCATATTTTTTTCCTTATTTTTAGATTAATTAGATATTTTTTATGATTCCTCCTTTTTTAGAAAATTAGATATAATTCTTTGTAGGATTATTTTAGTAGATGCTTTCATGTTTGAAGTATACATCTTCAAATTTTCACAGTTTATTTTCAAGTGATATTATACCACTTATATGGTTAAGAACCATACAGCAGTATGCTTCCATTTTTCTCCTCCAGGCCTTTATGCTATTATTGTTATACATTTTATTTTTGTATATATGTCTTGGTCCATTTTTGTGGCTATAACAGAATAGCACTGGGTAATTTATAATGAACAGAAATTTATCAGTTCATTGTTCTGAAGAATGGGAAGTTAAATATCAAGGTGCTAGCATCTGACAAAGGCCTTCTTGCTGTGCCATCACATGGTAGAAGATGAGAGGGTAAGAGAGAGAGAGCAAAAAGGAGGATAAACTTGTCTTTTTATGATGAACTCATTTCTGCAATAATGGCATTAATCTATTTATAAGGGCAGAGATCTCTTGGCCTAATCACCTCTTAATGGTCCTACCTCTTAATACTGTTACAATTGCAATTAAATTTCAACATAAGTTTTGAAGAGGACAAATATTCAAACCGTAGCATTCTGCCCCTGGCTCCCCAAAACTCATGTCCTTCTAACACAAAAAATATATTCATTCCATCCCAATAGCTCCCAGAGTTTTAACTTGTTCCAGCATCAACTCTATAGTCCAAAGTCCAGAATCTTGTTCAAATTAGTTATGGATGAGACTCAAGGTGTGATTCATCCTGCAGCCAATTACCCTTCAGCTGTGAGCCCATGAAATCAAACAAGTTATCAACTTCAAAAATATAATGGTGGATAGTCATTGAATAGACATTCCCATTTCAAAAGGAAAAAATAGGCAAGAAGAAAGGGGTAACTAGTCCCAAGTTAGTCCAAAACTCAACAGGTTAAACAACATTAAGTCTTAATCCTCGAGAATTATCTTTGGTTCCATAGGCCATCTCCTGGGCACACTGAGGCCAGTGTTGATCCCCCAAGGCCTAGGGCAGTGCTAACACTATGGCTTCGCTTGGCTCAGCCCATGCAGCAGGTCTCACAGATTCAATCTCATGCCTGCAACTCTCCAAATGGATGATCCAAATGTTTACATTTTTCTCCCCCCCTTCTTTTCCTTTTCATTTTTTTAAAATTTAAGTTATTTTAATATTTACTTGTATATATTTGTGAGGTATAATACGTTGTTTCAATACATGCATATACTACACAATGATCCAATTTGGGTAGATAGCATAGTTTTGTACCCATTCCCTTTTAATTATAAATATTTTCTTTAAATTATTTCTCTCTTCTCAAAATTTACTATATGCAGTTAAGAGAAGTTACACAGCTCTTTCAATGTTTTGGTGCTTAGAGAGTTCTTCAGCCAGCTATCCTAATTTATTGCTCTTAAATTCTGCCTTCCCTAAAGCCTTCAGGCATATGCACTTTTGAGCCAAGTTCTTTGCCATTTTATAACAAGGATTCCCTTTACTTCAGGTTCCAGTACCTTATACCTCACTTCCATTTGAGATGTCATCAGAATTGCTTTTACTGTCCATATTTCTACCAACATTCTAATCATTACCACTTAAATAATCTCTAAGAAGTTTCAGACTTTCCCTACAGCTTTTTTCTTCTTCTCAGCATCGCCAGAATCATCCTTAATGCTCCATTTGTGGCAATCTAGGCTCTTTCTAGCCTGCTCCTCCAAGTTCTTTCAGCCTCCATCTATTAGCTAGTTCCAAAGCTACTTCCACATTTTCAAAAAGTCCTACTTCTTGGTATCAATTTTTAATCTTGGTCCATTTTTTCTGCTATAACAGAATACCTAAGATTGGGTAATTTATAATAAACGAATTTATTGGCTCATGGTTCTGGAGGATGGGAAGTTCTATATGAAGGTTTCGGCATCTGGCGAGGGCCTTCTTGCTGTATTACTATAGGGCAGAAGGGAAGAGGGCAAGAGAGAGCACAAAAAAGAGGCTGAACTCACGCTTTTATAACAGACCCACTCCTTTAATTTATTAGCAGCATTAATCCATTCATGAGAGTGAAGCCCTTATGGCCTAATCACCTCTTAACTGTCCCTCCTTTTAATATAGTTACAATGGCAATTAAATTTCAACATGAGTTTTAAAGGAAACAAACATTCAAACCATAGCTATATGTTATGCACCACACAATAAATTATTATTTTTGCTATAAAGGGTTGATTCTATTTGACAGAGATTTAGGTAATGCAACACTTTATATTTACCCACACACTAACCTTTTCTGATGCTCACCATTCCTTTGTTTAGATAGAAATTTACATCTAACATAATTTTTGTTCTACTTGAAGGATGGCTTTTATATGTCTCAAAATTTTTTCTTCCATTTCATTTTTTAAAGATATTTTCAGTGAGTAAAGACTTGTAGGTTGAGAGTTTTTCTTTCATCACTTTAAAGATATTCCTCCACTGTCTTCTATTTTGAATTGTTCCAGATAAGAAATGTTCTGTCATTGCTGTCTTTGGTCTTTCATACATAATCTCTTTTTTCTCTGGTCACTTTTAAGGTTTTCTCTTTATCATTAGTTTTAAGTAATTTCATTATGATGTGCCCTCAAGTGGTTTCTTCATATTTCTTATGCTTGGGATTCATTGAACTTCTTAGAGCTATGGGTTTGTAATTTTCACCAAATTTGGAAGATTTTGTTCGTTTTTTTCTTCAATTATTTGTTCTGTTCCTCCTCTCTCTCTTCTTTTTTAGAGCCTCTAATAACATGGATATATGACTTCAAAGCTGTACCACAGTTCCCTGATGTTCTGCTTATTTTACATTGTTTATTCTCATTTCTCTCTGTGTTTCATTTTGGATATTTTCTACATTACTGTGCATTCAGGTTCCTTAATCTTCTGCAACATGTGATCCATTGCTAATCCATCAGTGTATTTTCATCTCAGACATGGTAGTTTTAATTTTTGGAAGTTTGATATGAGACATTTTTTTATCTCTTCCACATCTGTATTTATTATGTTCAATCATTCCTCTAGCTTCTTAAACACAGAGAATACAGATTCAGTAACCATTTTAAAGTCCTGACTATTTTATCATCTGTGTAATTTCTGGATCACTTTTGATTTGTTTTTTCTCTTCATTACGTGTCTTATTTCCCTACTTTTTGCATGCCTGGTAATTTTTGATTGGAAACCAGACATTGTCAATTTTACCTTGTTGGGTGCCGGACATTTTTGTATTCCTGTAAATCTTCTTAGATATTTTTTTGGATGTGGTTAAGTTTCTTGGAAACAGTTTGACCCTTTCATGTCTTGCTTTTAAGTTCTGTTAGGTGGGACCAGTCTAGGGTTAATTTTTTTTTTCTCCCGCTATTGTAGCAAAATCCCTCTGATTGCTCCATCCAGTGTCCAAAATTATAAGGTTTTCCATGCTGGTTGTTGGCAGCAGGCACTATTCCTACCCTTATATGAGCTAAAGATATGATTTCTTATAATCTCTTCTGGTGGCTTTTTTCCTATCCTTGTGTAGTTTACTAACATGTATGCATTGATCATTACATCAGCTGAATACTCAAGAGAGACCTTCTAAAGATCCCCTAGACTTTCTCTCTGTGCGGCTTCCCTCTCTCTTCTGGTACTCTGCCCTGCAAGCAAGAAATGCCTTGGCCTTCCTGGACTCCCAGCCTTGTATCTTCAACTCAAGGAGACCATCAGGCTCCACCTTCCCAGCACTGGAGCCAGAAAACCCTTTCTAGACTGTAATTGGGGTCAATCACAGGGCTCACCGCATTTGTTTCCTTTCTCTCAGGGCTCACTCTCCTTCATTGTTTGATGTCCAATGTCTTGTCTTGTTGTTTTTCTTCTTGTTTTTTGGTGTGTAGGGGTTTTTTTGTTGTTGTTGTTTCTTGTTTTGGTTTTTTCAGTTGTTACAGGCAGGAAGGTAAACCCAGACCCTGTTACTTCTCTGGTTATTGAGGAATATATTGCTGGTCTGAGTCTCTTTATGTGCAAGACACATGGTTACGTGCTGGGCACAGACTATCAATTAGGCAAAACCTTCAATCTATAGATTTTGTTTCCTTCACTTTCTAGGCAAGGCATAAAAGATGAATAATGCCTAGCCTTTCCCTTTATCCTGTAAGCATTCAAGCCCACCCTGGTTTGATGCTGACTTATTTGCTTATGACACATCAAAGTAGATTTTAGCCCTGAAACATGGGCAAAACTGACTTTTCTGAGCTGGATAATATTTTTCCTCTGCATATCCCTGAATTTCCTGTGTCTTATTTTCCTTCTACACAGAGCAGATCTCTGTGGATGAGCATAGAGTAAGCACTCTGAGCCTTTTGCTGTTCTAAGACACAAAAGCTAACACAAAAGAAATAGACTAGATTGGAGCAGATGTCTAGGAGAAATGTAAAATAGCTAGGCTTCCCCCTACAAAGCCATAGAAAGCCACAAGCTAAAAAGCAATTTAAATTTGGGAGAGCTAGGGTATTTGGCCACTTTTAGGTTTAGCAATATGTAACTTTCGATGATGCTATTTCTTATCTTTTAATTATATTAAATTAAATTTAAATTATTTTAATTTAAATAAACACATGCCATCGAATGTCCAAACCATTCTAGGTTTTCTTTTCTCCCTCCCCACAGTCTCCACCCTCATATGTTTCTGGATTAGATACATCAAGCACAGTGATAATTTTTCCTGACCACCAGAGCCAGTCATTATTTATGATACTTTGCTCTCACTCCTTCTCACTCTCCTAGTGGGAACATTGTAGTGGCTGCTGGCTAGAAAATTAGCCCAGGGAGCTTCTTCTGTTGGTCTCTTTCCTCATTATACTAGTCAAAAATTTAACTGTGACATTCTCTATCCCTGCGTGTATGTGTGTGTGCGTGTGTGTGTATATCTCCCCACAAAGGTTGGAAGCACACTGTAGGGGCTAACGGTGAGTAATTTAACTGTGGCTTTCTCACACATTTTACTCTCTTTCTTTCTCTAGAGTAGATGCAGAAGTACAGTGTGCTCATGTACTGTTGCTCCACATTATAAGCCAAGCTTGTGGGTTTATGTGTCATCTCACTGTTTCTGCGGGGTTGTTTTCTGGCTGGATGTGATATTGTTTCATCCATTGTCAGGGGGCTGCCCCAGATACCCGGGATGCTCAAGAGATGCCACACTTACTTGCCATGTGATAGCAAAGGCTTCTGTTTATTTCTGTGGCTGCTCCTCCCGCAACCCTCTGTGGGATCCCTGGATAGCCAAGCTGACGGGGAAGCTTGAAAACCACACAACCGCACTGAGGCTTTAAGGATTTTTGCTTATGGGTGTTTTTTAGTAAGCACCAGGCAATTGTGAAATACAATTTGCTAGAATTTCTTTATTTTTTTTTAAGAGTTATTATTATTTTAAGTCTGTTCTGGGTCACAGTTCTGCAGTTCCGTGAGCTTTTAACTAATGGCATTGTTAGTCCCTCACAGCTTACCTCTGGAAGGTTCACTAATAGTCACTCGAATAGGAAATAAGCATGCTTCATGCCTTCCTCAGCAGCATGGAGCTTGGTGCTGGGCGCTATGAAAGTACTTGTTGACAGAGTGATTGCTTTACGATAAAATAGCCTATTTTCTTAAGATAGAGTATTTGATCCAGGCCAAGACATTAGCCCCTTTTTTAAAAAAAAAATTATAATAGTCTGCCTGCTTAAAGAGTTGAGAAGTTAAGAGATTTTAGGCGGGGGTGATGGGGAAAAAATGTTAATTCAAAAGAGTCTGTCAGTTTCTGCAGATGCTCAACCTCACTATTAGTTTCAATTAAAAAGACAACACACTGTCCATCCAATGTTGGGTAGAAGAAAAGGGAAGATAATGATGGGAAAAATACAGAAAATGATACTTTGATGCGTTGGCTTTTTGTGTTTTATTTTAGAGAAAACTAGCCTTTAATGCCAATATATCAACAGATGGGGAGGAGGCATACACTGGCTTTTAAAAGCATAGTCTGTACTGACCAAAGCATAGGAATGTGGGATTAATTCAACTTTGGGAAGACTAGATTTTCCATTGTGCCTTAAAGTAATTTATTTAATTGACTATCTGGCTATTTAGCTTTCTAAGGTTTTCAAGTTGCTTTAACAAGACTTTCTATAATTAGGTCCAAGTAGTATAAGACAGTTACTGGTAGAGAAACTGTAGTTATTTTATATTTGTGTCTTATTAATGAGCTTTCAGATTAACATCACCAATTCTTTTCTGGGCAAATGTCACCATGGGCAGTAAAACCCTTGTTTCCAGTTCTTCGGGCAAAGCGTGTGTAGCCCTTAACCTAACCTCAAGCAGTGTCTTCTGCTGGTGGCATGCGTGAACGCTGGTCCTGTCTCCAGCTGGCCTTGTGCCTACAAGCAGGAAGTAAACTTTTGTCTGACCAGTTCCAGGGCACATGGTGGTACGTCTCAAGAGCATTTGCTGACTGTATCTCCCATATCCAGCCACTCTGGGGGAAGGCATGTTGCCCCATGGTGTGTGATGCTGCTCCAAGCTATTTGCAAGAAATAATCTAAATGTCAAGTTGTGGGTATCATGGGGGGCACTGCACATGTTCAGACAAACCAGAGTGTGAGGAATCTTAGAGTGGAGTTGGTTTTGTAGGTTGTGATAAAAGAAACCCTCCTCATCAGTCACCCAGGAAATGCAAAGAGCCAAAAGAATCTTTGTTTCAATCATTTCACAATCCAATCCATAAAGAGCACAATTGCTACTCTAGGTGTTTATATAGTTCTTCAGAACTATTAAGTACATTAATTCAACAAGCATTTACTGAGTGTCTCTTACGTGTTAGACAAAGCTCTCGACGTTATGGAGGTTGGGGATAACCAGGCAGAGGTTCTACTCTCATGGTGCCTGTCTTCTTGAGGGGAATGACAGGTTGTGCACAAACCAAAGAATGTGTTTCCACTCGGGTAGGAACAAGTGCTATAAAGAAAAATAAAGCTGGGTAAAAATAAAGCAGACTGAAGCAAGCGGCAGTGTGCTATTTTACAAAGGGCTTTAGGGGAGGCCTCTGGAAGGCTGATATTGAAGAAAGTGAGTTCCTTCAAGTCCCAGTTCCCATTCTTTCCTGACCATTATAGCTTTTTTCTGAATTATCACACTTTTCCTTGTCTGCACAATCAAAGCTCTGTCGATGTTGACATTTCTGTCAAATTCATAATTGACTAAGTGGCCAATGATCAGTTTGGCTGAAATCCTCAAGAACTGAATTATAGTTTAGTTAGGTGGGGTCCTCTCCTCTTGCTCCACTTTACTCTTCAGGCTGTGAAGCACAAGCTATAGTTTACCCAAATAAACCAGGAATCAAGGGGAAAAAAAAGGTATTCTAATGTCCTGGAGGAGCGTTACCGGAGGTTAAGTTTTAATGAAAGAAGATCCCCAGAAAGACCCCAGGCACCAGCCTTAAAATTTAATCTTGGTTTTTCTACTTATCAGCTGGATGGTTTTGAACTAGCTATTTATCTTCGCTATGCCTTGGTTTCCTCAGATGCAGAGGATAATAAGAGCGCTCACCTCCGTGGGATCTGCTAAGAATTAAGTGAGATCTTTATGTAAAGCTATTAGCATGGCTCCTAGAACATGATGTACACTCAATGTTTAAAATGATTATCATCGTTATTATTATTAACAATATCATTTATTGGCTCACCATCTTCTTGTATAGCCACATGCTCAATAAGTGCATGTAAAGAATTTCTGGCCAGCACGACTCTTTACCCTATCCCATTCATTTGTTCATTGAATCATTTGTTCATTCAAGAAATTATTAAATGGCTGGCATGTTGCCAAACACTATGACACAGTCTGTTGGGAGCAAAGAATGTATGTGCTTTTTAACTTGTTATGGAGAGACTTGAAGCTTCAAAAAGAACTGGTTCCAGTTGACCTTAAAAGTCTCTTGCAAGTTGGTTTGCCTGTGATTCTCAGGTACGTACTCACCATCCAATAGACAGAGAAGTGGAAGCTCTGGGAGGTGCTGCGATCTATCCAGGGCCCCAAAGACTCCAGCACAGGCCAGGAAATGCCTCCTGGGGCCTCAGCCAATGGCAGGAATAGTAACTGGTTTATAGGATTCTCCATTCCCTTCCAATTCCTCACATATTAAAAATGTGATAAGAATCCTTTACCTTTGCACAGTGTTTTAGAGTTTGTCAGACACTGTCACATACCTCAACTCAGATGATCCTTTATTACTTCTACTGGACAGGACAAGTGTCCTCATCCTTGTCTTACAGTGAGGAAAATGAGGCTCAGAGGATTTAAGTGAATCATCCAAGATCCCATAGTGGCAGAACCAGAATTCCTATAAATGATGTAAGAGCTGAGTGGGAGTTCCAGGGTCCTAGGAAGCAAAGTGCTCCTGGTTGTCAGTGGTCCTTCTTGATTAGAAAAGCCCCCCTGTTATGCCTAGTCTTCCTCCTTGAAGATGCCAGTTATTGGTGAGGGTAAGGAAGGGGCACTCATTCTCCTGTCACTTGAGCCAGACCAGCCCTGATAGTCCAGGATGAAGAGACAATAGCAAAATCCTTTCGCCCACCCCGTCCAGGCTAGGGTTTTAAAACAGGCCCTCTATATCAGGTTCCATACTATTTACCTCCCATATCATGCTGCCCACAAGAATAAGGAATGTCCCTTGGGGACCATCAGGGCAGTTGTCCTGGAGACCCTGCTCCTTCTCCCTTCTGCCTCCCCAGCTCACGAACCTGCAGTCTGGGCCTGTGCAGGTAGCCAGCACCCGGGCTGTAACTGTGCGTGATAACCTGGGTAACAATGCATACCTAGCAACCTAGATGTCAGAGACTGCTGCTGCCCAAAGGGAAGGGGGGAGTAAACAAAGCCCCCGCCCCTCCATTTTGGGCTGCCTCTCTGCTTGAGTTGCAGTGGCAGCGCTGTGAGCTAGGAAAGGGGCCGCTGGCCCTGGCAGCTCATGGGCGTGCCCCCCCCACCTTTCTGATGACCACTGCGATAATTTGAAGAGAAAGAGTAAAAACTCACCCCAAGGTATGGAAAGTGAAGGCATTTCATACTGCGAGTGGTCTGTGCGTGTGTTCTGCCGTACACCAAACTTGCCACCTCCACTCCCCGGCCAGTTTGCCTGTACCCTGCACACACGACCCAAGAAGGACCAGGCCCTCTTTCCTGAACGGGTTTTGCCTGGGAGCTCACACAGGAGTCTCTTCTTTTATCATGTCACAAGATGGCACACTGCAATTTGTCCCACTGTATCTTTCAAGAAGCTGATATTCCAATGATGTTATTAAAAAGTGGCACCTTTCACCACACTGCGAGAAAATCTTTCCGGTGGGGGCAAGGAGACTGCGATACATTTTCCCCAAGGAGCTCACTTCAGACACAGCATCTGATGTATGGTGACATCTCCCCCACACCGTGACACACACATACACACACACACACACACACATACACGTGCTCACACACACATACACACACATTCCACAAACACATTTCCTAGCTGAGATGAATAAGGAAGTTAAGGGACTTATTCAAGGTCACATAGAGAGACAAGGAAGTCAAGTCATTTACACAAGGGCATAAAGCGTTCAGCCCAGTGCTTTTCGGCTCTTAGTCCTTCTCCCTGACCTCTGATCATCCACCTCCTCACCTCCTTTTCAGCTGAATAAATGTGTAATGCACACTAGAAATGCCACTGCAATTCAGTATATCACTTACGAATGGTGGCTTTTAGCTAACAAGAGTGCTGTTAACTCTTCCTCCCTATGGGTATTTCTCAGTTCAGGGTTGTGTGTTTTTAGTTTTGCATTCTGGGAACTCAAATCCATGTTCAGCTCAGCATAACATCCAGATCTGTGTGCTGAGGAAAGCCTGCCATGAAGAGGCATCAGGTCTTCGTCTGAGTTCCAGCTCTGCCCCTGACCGGCCATGGGGCCTCCAGGCGGCAGCTTAGCCTCTCCCAGGCCCAGCTGCAGCAGAAGCAGAATGCAAATGATAACACCTTACCTGCCAACCTCCCAAAGACATCATGAGAAACAAATGAGATTATAAGCTTGAAAAGTTTTGAAATTTATTAGAAAAAATAGTGACTTTCTGTGTAGAGGGATCATGAAATAGAGAAAAGCTAGTGGGCTGGGAGTCAGGCAGTGCAGGATTCAAATCCTGGCTTCAGCCATGTGCTCTTGAGCAAATTACTTTAACCTGTCTGAGTCTGTGTAATATGGGAGAATAAAACCCATTTGGCTGAGTTGTGGGGAGGATTCAATGAGAGAGTCTGTTGAAAGCTGCTAGCAGGGCATCTGGCATGAGGGCAGTGACCATGGGGTGTCACTTGCTTTCTCCTTGGTACCCTGTACCCCATGCTTACAGCACAGACTCTGGGTCCCCTGAAGGGAGCTTCATGTCTTACTTGTTCTTGAATAGCCAGTATCTGTAATTGTGTCTGCCATATTACAGGAATTTAATAAATATTTGTGGCTATGAATAGATATATAGATTAGGGATGGCCAATTTTAAATGATTTGTTTAGTTTCAAGAATTAATTATAATGTTTGACAACATCCATGGACCTGGCTTCCTAATTGGGAACAGGGGAGTGAATTTGCCAGTTTTTTCATTTTGGAACAATTAAGTGGTAATTTGTGCGTTTAACTCATAGATTGGTTTAGGATGATCCAAATCTAGCAGCAATTTTCTTCACTCCAAACAAATCTGACTTATCATCTGGCCTGACTCAACATTGCAACAACTAGTCTCACAGCAGGAACTCACACAGACAAGTAAACACTTGGGGAAAATTCCCTTGTGAAGTAACCACACGCCTCATCAGAACCATCTCATAATTTAAGAGCCAATTTTTAAAATAACTGTCAAATTGAGCTGGCTAATTGTTCTGGTCTCCAGCTCGTCGATCACAAGTGGGGATGAGGAGACTGATCTCAAAGGTAAAAGGAAGATATAAACAAGAGATCCAATAGTGCCCTGAATGAAATTATACTTGGTGACATGGATAACAGTAGGTTTTAACAAGGTCCATTTTTATATTGCTTTTCTTGGCATTTTTGGAAAGTTGTTCTGGAGGAATTTGTTTTTCAGGGTATTTGATTATACATGCATCATTATTTTTAATGTTACTTATAAAGTTGTCAAACATAATTCTTTCCATTAAATTTACCCCGAAATTAGCTTCAAATATCTCAAATTTTTTAAAAAATAAAAAATCATACTAGGTATGACTGGAGCCAAAGGGCTGGACACAGAATGTAGAGAACAGTAAAGGGGAAAATATCCTAAAGCTTTGCAGACTGATGTTTCAATATCTTCTTTCTCCTGCTCCCTGAGAAATTAATGAACAGACAACCCTGAAACTTCAAAGTGGTAATACCCTGCTTTGGGAATTGCAGCCTCCATCTTGGTTGTTTAAAAATGAGCACACATAGAAATGATGTATCAGCATATCTTTTCAAGTGTTTTTTTCTGTTGAAAATTAATCAACACCCCTCCAGTTATTTATGCCTTAGTAAATGGATTTTTTTAAAGTTATGTCTGTCTAAAAACAAAACAAAAATATTTTTTATCACAATAGTAAGACATGGCCATAGTCCAAAATTATAACTGGGCAGAAAAATGTAAGGCTAAATCTCACCTCCACAATCACCATCCAGTACTACTTTACAAAGATAAGAGTGTTTTGATTTTCCTTCCCCCAAATGCCCACACCTGTGTAAGATTTTATATGTATATCCTTCCTACCCCTCGCATTTAGGGGGTATAGTCAAATGTGAGTGTCTGGGTCTGAGTCTGAGTTGCCTCTCTTTCTTTACATGTCAGACTGGCAGGTGTGAGATGGTTATGTGATCAGATGTTGAACCAGATTGCCCAAGTCTATAAGCACTGTGACTCTAGGTAAATTGCCTAAGTTAGCTATGTCTCTGCTTTGTCACCTGTTACCTCATGGGCTTATCGTGAGTATTAAGTGAGTTAATACAGCAAAGTGTCCATGCAGTGCTTGGTTCAGACTAATTCCTCAATAAATGGTGGCTACTATAGCCAGATCTGGTCACTCCAAAGCTCCAAAATATTGCCTCTATTCTGATCAAATACATTCTCAGCTTTATATCTACCCCAACTCCACACACATGTCTGTTTTAGTGTGGCATAAGAAGTAAGGTTATATACATTTTCTCATGAGCTGCTCTTTCCTCCAAAGCACCAGTACTTCAAAGGCTATAACCGCCCTTCCCGCGAGCTTATGAAACTTGGAGTGAACTCAATCACTTTCTCATTTGGTATCTCTCATGTGCTCCAGATGTATGCAGCCTATTTCTGACTGACGAGTTTATATCTGAGCCACACTGCATTTTAGGAATCTTCCAGCGCAAAAGGAAAGACTTGGCTTCAGAAGGGATCATGACTGGCCAGTTGATCTGTTAAATAACATGCCAAATACCAAGGAAATAACGAGAAGGAAAAAATTACATTCACACTTCTTTATTGGTGCCATTAACAGTGTTTTGTCATCCAGCTGTTGAAGCAGTGCCATCTCTCCAAAAACATTGCACCTTACGACTACCTGGAGCCTCGCCCAACCCTTCACCCCTGTGTCCCAGCAACAGCCTCAGCTCCCAGGTGGGGGGAGGCAAAGGAGGACCAGAGGTGGACTCTCAGGATGCACTAGCTTTGTGGAAGCCAAAGGACTAAGTCACTTTCCTTACATGTAAAAGCCATTTCCAGATCAGTGTATCAGTGTGATCAGAGCTGTGGCGAGTCCCCGCCCACCACCGCCACCGCACACACACTGCTGTGGAGGTCAGGGGACCCTTCACGCCAGGATGCGGCACAGCCCAGGGGCCTGCCTTTCACTGTGTGCACCGTGTGGCTGCTGAGAACTTAACAGCAGCCTCCTCCCTTCTGTCTTCTCCCCATGCTTATTAAAAGGAGTGCCTTCCTCCTAACATTGGTCAGAATGAGGTGGAGACAGCATTCTCCCATCTCTCACCACTCTCCCAATTATCTTTCCTGTCTGAAACTCATTTCTCTCTCTCTCTTTCCTCTATCCCTCCCTCCTTCTTCCTTTCTCAGGATTGCTGTAGGATTTCATTTTGTTTCAACAAAGGATAGTTGTCTAAATGAAGAATGTCTTATTCTCCAGAATATGACAAGAGACTTTTACAAACATAAATTAAATTGTCACACCCCCGTTTAAAACCCATTACACTCCAGGTTAAAATTCAAAGTCTTTTCGGAGCCTTTCAAGGCCAGAGCTGATGCGGCACCCTCCACCCGCATCATCATCATCTCTTTCGCTCTCTGTCAGGCTCGCCAGCTCCCAGCCATGGGGCTTCTTTCTGCTGACAATAACCACCATTATGAGTCAAGCACACTTAATCACCTCAGCAACCCTCTGAAGTTAGAACAGCTATCCTTGTTTCACACATGGGGAAACAGAGGCACAGATCTAGGGCTTAAATTCAGGCTGTCCAGCTCCAGCTGCTCCCCTCTTGACCACTGCATGGTGTTGTCTCTCTCCAACATTTCAAGCATGACAAGCTCCTCCCTGCCTCAGGACCTTTGCACACGCCATTCCTCTTTGTATTACACTCTTCTCACAACTAACCCTTCCACTGGTTAGCATCTCTTTATCTTTTAGGTTTGAGCTGAGATATTGCTTTCACAGAGAAACCTTTCCTGAGCTGCCAGTCTATATTACTGTCCATTGTTATTCTCTGTCACAGCCCTCTGCTCTTTCCCCCTTACCTTTTCTTACACTGTGTTAACATATTATGCGTAAGCTTTGGTATCGTCACCTTACTTGTTTGAAAATGTTTGCTCTCCCTTCCTTCTGGGCTCCTCTGTGTGTGTGTTGGGGGAGGCAGTAAGGGGAGTGGAGATTAAATGTCCCTGCCCCACTGACATCTGGTTTGGTCATGTGACTTGCTTTGGGCAAGGAAATGTGCTGTGAGGAAAAAAACAAAACAAAACACTGGAGCCGCTGTGCAGCTCTGCCCTCGTTCTGCCTCTGCACATAAGGCTGCTCTTTTAGCCTTGCTCCAAAATGCAGAGAGCAGTAGGCAGAGCTGCCATAGACCTAACGTAAGTAGCGATGAACCTGCATTGCAGTGAGACTTTAGGATTTGGAAGTTATTTGTTACAACTTAGCTGAGGCTGACTGATCCCTGGGCTTACTTGACGTTTACCTCCCTACTAGACTGAGCACTTCATGAAGTCAAGAACTGCATCTGCTTCGTTTCCTGCTCTTTATGCAGCATCTAGTGAAGGGCCTGGCACACTGAAGCACTCAACAAATATTGTTGAGTGAATAAATGTGTAATGGACAGACCCACAAACAGGCATTTGAGGGCCGCCTTTTCGTATGTGTTGTTTAGTATGCTGTGTGATTGATTAGGTTTCAAAAAGCTCATCACCTCTCACCTTCCACTCTGTTACCCATGACCTTTGGACACCCTCCATACCTCCATCTCCCAACAGACACATAATTTTGACACTGTTTTTAATATGTATGTAGTCCCTTCACAACTGTATAGCTTCCACAGAAAAAAAAACAAATAATTCTCTTAAGTATCTTCTTTCCAGTCAGGAATAGCTTGTCCCAAAATGGTCAAGGGACTTAAAAGAACCTATCACAGCTTTGAGGTTGTTTGCTTTCCATTCAGACAAGCCAGAATAAAATACACATATGGTGGGGAGATATTACTGAAAATATTTTGAAAATGTAAGGAAATGCACTGGCTTCCTCTGAAACAGCAGCTTTTTTTTCTATAAACTATCGCTAGCTTCTATAGGTGAATACACAGGTACTTTTTTCTCCTACAAGAGGTGCTTCTTTCCATAGAGAATGTACAGATGGAAGAATGATATTCTCTCCTGAAAACAGTCTAGGTGATCTGTGCCCTTGCCCCATATATCACAGAAGCCAGTTATACCTAGAGGCTTCCAGTGTGACCCTTGTGTCTGGTGATGAGAGTAGAGACGACGTCTTACTTGTATTTGTGTCCCTACCGCCTAGGCTAGTGTCTGGCACATAACAGAGCCTCAAAGCATGAATGGTTTTGTTGAAATAAATGAGAAACTGGAGGCACAAGGAAGACTTGGGGCTCCTTCTAGCTTGCATCTCTTTCAGAAAACTTGGAATCCAACAGAAGGGTTGCGGGAGGCCCAGCATCATGCCACCCAGTTCCCTAATCCTCGGAACCCTCCTCATGGTCACGGCCTGGCTCCAACTTACAGTTGGTGCCACTCTTTCCAATTATTTGGATCCCGTTGGCTAGACAGCGTAGGCATCAATCAGCAGTGGGCTGAGAGACAGGAGAGGATCACATTCTCGTGCCGGTCCCGCACTGCCCTCATGTGAGCAGGGGGTGAATCCCTTCATCACTCTGGGCCTCAAAATGAGCCTGTGGCACAGGTGATCCCTGAGGTCTTTTCTAACTCTGTCATTCTGTGCCCTTTTTCTGAAATACCCCAGACTCGGGAGGACTTTGTCTTTCACCATTATTTCTTACCACACAGTCTTTAGAGCTGTATGTGAGTTAGAACAATTAGCTAGGTAATGGTTCCTGAATACAAGCTTATTCCTAATTAGACAGTGTCTGGGTTCACACTAGAGCAATTAACCCCCAAATGGAATAATTGCTCTATAATGAACGCAACTTAATTGTTTTTAAGCTCATCCTTCTTTCTCACCTGCTCTCCTCTGGTTATAATAGGAGAGGAGCGGTCTGCTGGGGGATTGCAGCTTTCCCCTTGATCTCTGCATGATCTTTGCCCTGTGGTCCTCCATCCATCTTCACTACTAGCTCCTAGTTCCCCGGGTGTCACTACGGCCTGCTGTCAGGCCACTCCCCTGCCCTGTGACACTGCATCTCCCCGGATTCACTGATAATCACCCCTCTGCACCTACAGCCTCCTCTAGGTCATGCAGGGCCAAACATGTACCATGAATAAAGATACCACCTTCAAAGCATGTAGAATAAGGGGCCAGGATATTGGGCGGTTTGTATTCAGTCTTCACAAGATAACAGCATTTGGGTTGCACAACTTAACTACTTGTGTCTATTTGCAGAATTTATGCGTATATGGTTAAGAGAGAGAGATTGCTGCTAATAATACAACCCACAGTTAGTCAACCACAGGCTTCCCAAACAAGCTGCATTTAATACAGCACAAATGGAGCAAGTGGTGAGAATTGTCTGTTACCAAATTTGTTAAAGCAATTCATAGGTCTTTAAACTTGAGTATGTTTTTACAGTTTGAGGTAATTGGCCTATTTTAAATAACTGGCAACACATATATATGCACGGCACTGTTCCCCCTTCCTTTCTGCCCCCACTGCTAAATGTTTCCTGGTGTGCTGACAGCTCCCAAGCCTCAGCAGCAAGGCACTATGCAGTAGTGCATTACCTTTGGCCTGGCCATAGGGGCCTGACCAGGGATTTGCCATTTCGAGTAGAAAATTTGGGCTAGCAGTAGAGAATGGGGTGTAGGTCTTGTTTCTGACTTGAGGCCTAGTTCAGGGATGGGTGAGAGGTTTGTCAGCTGGCCAGGGAGGCACAAGTGGCTAAGAGTTCCTTCTCTGAGGCAGACCTATTATATGCAAACTCCTGCTCAGCTTGCACTCACTAGCTGTGTGCCTGTTTTATTAAGCATCAGTTTCTCCAGTTGTAACATGGGGATATACCTATCTCACATGTGGAACAAAACTGATCAGGTGTGTAAAGCTCAGTAACACATGATAAATGTTGGCAATTATTAGTAGTGGAATTATTAACATCCCTGAATATAAATATGTTTAGTCCTGCTGCCAGCCAAATGTGCAAATTTGAAAAAATTTACTCATTGTTCAAAACACTTTGCTGCCAGGAAAAAACAAAAATCATGATAAAATGCCAATCTATAATGAATGACAATCAACCTTAATGGCACCCCCTAGAGTCAGAGAGTGCACAGGTGCACAGTCCACACACCTGGAAGCTGCACCATGAATAGATTTTTAGCAATGATTGTGCCTCCTTATTTCCTGCTCATTTTGATGCCTCAAATACTGAAGATCTAGAAGACATTGTTTTATTTAGATTTATTTATATATCTTACAAACACATTTAGGTGTTCATAAGCACTTTAATGGAACACTGGGAATTCTCAGGGCAAATAAGACCCTTATGTCCCATTCCCATATTCTTCATTAATTCTTAGCAATTACATCAGCTCATTCATGCAGTTAATTCAGAGGCTATTCTATTAGCCACTCTCCATGGCATGGAAGAACCCTACTGGGTAAAGTTTGTGGTTCTGGGATATGTCAGAATCTGATAAGTATTGTGTTTCTCTTGGTGAGGGAAAGAGAACTAGCTTGAGGCAAGTTAGTATGTGCTTCTTTTTTCTAGCTCCTTCCACCACACCCCCACTCTCAACATGTGAACTATATGAGGTGGGGTTGCAGTAAAGATTATGGGCAACCTTGAAGGAGAAAAGTCATCCCATAGGGCAGCCTATAGCCTAATATGGGTGGAGCAAATGGATGCATGAAAAAGAAAGATCACTTGCTTTACCAGTGGGAGACCACACGAGCTGGGCAGGGTCTAACAGCATCAGGGACATTCCCCCTTCACTACCAGCTGAAGGAACTTCTTTCAGGGTTGCTTCTCTGGGCTTATGAACATTCCTTAAGTCCTAGAAGTAGGGAGGGAGTGGGGAGTGGGCTGGGGCTGACTGACTGCCATCTGTTGCAGCAACCTTGGAATGGTTGGGAGAAGTGGCTGGGGGACCATGCTGCTTGGTGTCATTCTCTGGAAAATAGCATTATAGTATTTGTTCCAAGTAACCAAAGATGTTTTTAAGAGGACCAGTGATGATACTAACAGAACTTGAGAAGGATCAACTCCTTTCTGGCCTTGGGCAAGCTAGTTGAACTCCCTCATCTCTAGAATGTGCGGATTGCATTCAATGAACTCTGAGACCTTGGGCTCAGGCTAGAGGCTGCCACATTTGAATCCTGCCTCCTCCACTTGGGGACTGTGTGCCCTTGGTGAGGTGGGCATTATTAGTGTGCACTGAGAGCTGCTTCTGGCCTGGGGGGAATCATGCTTTCCAACTCACTTGCATTTGGGCAGGGCCCTGTGACTAGTTCCAGACATTGGGGGGAAAAAAGCAATATGCCTGTCCTGGGCTAAACATTTCATTTTTGAGGTGAGACCTTCCACTTTCTCCCTCCCTTCCCTGATGCATCAACCAAGGAGGCTCTTTGTTCCAGCTGGTGTTACTTCAAGATGTTGGTGGCTATGCCAGCCTGGATGGCCGAGTCACTGCATGGGGAACAGTTGCCCCGAGAGTCACTTAGACCGACAATAGATTTTTTAAATGAGACATATATCTTTGTTGCTGAGACATTCTACCCCAACTTCTTTTTCTTTAACATGGAGTTAATAATATAACCTACCCCCATAGGATTTTGTAAGGATTAAATGATGTAATACTTGTGTGTGTAAAGGGCTTATAACAAGGTTAGGTATATAGTAAGTACTCAATAAACATTTAACCATCATTATTATTCTCCTTTGGCCCTATGATTCTATTATATTCTGCTTATTAGATGTTATCCTAAACCATCCTCTCCTGCAAAAGTGTTAACAGGAATTGGTGCTTGCTATGGACTGAATTGTGTCCCTCCCAAATGCATATGTCAAAGCCCTAACCCCCAATGTGACGGTATTTGGAGGAAGGGCCTTTGAGATGTATTTAGGTTTAGAGGAGGTCATGAGAGTAGGGCCCTCATGACAGAATTAGTTCCTTATAAGAAGAGACCAGAGGGCGCTTGCTCACGCACTGTCTCTCTCTGTCTCTGCCATGTGAGGACACAATTTGAAGGCAGACATCTACAAGCCAGAAAGAGAGCCTTCAACAGGAACCAAATCATCCAGCACTCTGATCTTAGACTTCTCAGTTTCCAGAACTGTGAAAAAGTAAATTGCTGTTCTTTAAGCCACCCAGTCTATGGTATTTGTTATGGCAGCCTGAGCAGACTAGTACACTGAAACTTCTGCAAGCTTCCACAGTACTCATATTGCTCCAAATTAGCAACAATTATATTGAATTTGAATTGTGTGCTTATTTGTTGATGTTCTCTACCAAACTTTGTGTCACTTCATGGGCAAGGACTACATATTGTCTCTCTGAACACTCCCATGTTTATCTAAGTAAGTGATGTTCCCTAGACAATTGTTGAATGAATGAAGAGTGAGCTCTGCCTCTTTCTTCCAGCCTGACAAAACACTTCTGGGTGGGTCAAGAGCACAGCAATATGAGTGAGACATCTGTGCTCCTAGAGCTGTTCTCAAGGACAGTGGCTGCTATTTGTTGGCCTTGGAAGCTGCAGATCATTGAAATCACCTTTGTATCTTACTGAGTGAGACAGGAGAAAGTGAGCTGAGTGAGAAAGGAAGACTTTGGAATTGGCAGAGTTAATGTGTGATTACAGAAGAATTTCTCTGAGGTTGATTTGCATATTGGAGCAATTCTTAGTTGTCTGCTGTAATAGAGAGCTTTTCTGTGGAGACAATGGAGTAATAAAAATATTTTTATTTCTGGGTCGATATTCTGGTCTGAAAAAATATATTTAGGACAAAATGTTATGTGGATGAATTGGGTACCTTTAGATACATCTGGGTGTCATCTATATAGTCCCAATTTGTAACAAATTAACTTTATGTATTTTTTCCAATGTTTCACATGTATTTTTTTGCAACGATCCTCAAAAGTAGATAGGCAAGTGTAGGTGTGGTAGACACCAGTTACATTGTCTGCCCAGCATTCCTTGACCTTTGGGGGGAAATGTTCTTCCTTATGTTATAGAACATTCCTTGCACCCACTCTTAAAGTTATAGGGATGTTTCCAAACCCCATCCCCATGGCCACCTGAGGGCACATGACCCAAGATAAGCCAAACAATGGTCTTCTCCAGGATGGTTCCCATGGGAATTAAGGAAATAGCAATTTTCTATCTGGTGGTAGAGTTGGAATAAATAAGCACAGGATTTGCCTGTGGCCATGTGTCTCATCTTATGGGGAACTCCACTTGGAGAGAAGGAAGCCAATATATCGAGAGAAGCAAAGGCAAGCAGTGTCTCAAAGAACCGGCTCTCTTTTGCTGGAAAGGGACAGAAACTCAACTTTAAACAACCTAGGAAAATCAGGGAATTCATTGGCTTACTTTACCAAACTGTGGAAAGAATTTAGGGAAAAATTAGGTCTTAGAAATGACTAAAACTGTTTGGACTCTGTCTATAATTCTCAGATGTAACTACTGAGGCTCAGAGAAATTAAATGAATTAAACAAGTTAAAAAAGAGAAGATGGAAATTACATTTAATGAACTTACTATATTACAGGCAATATATCTTATGCTTTATATACTTATGAGAAGGTGTTATTTTCCTCACTTATAAGAAGGTTTTATTTTCTCCATTCAAATGGAGGCCACATAGGTAATATTGGCAGCTAGGATTTTAACCCAAGGGTGTCTGGCTCCAAAGCCCATGATTTATTTCTACACTAAAATGTCTAAGGACATGCAATTAACAAGTAACAAAGCCAGATATCTCAAAAGTTGGGCAAGTCCTCTTTCCACTACATGACTGCCGCCTGTCCTCAAATCTTTGAGGCAAAAGTCTAGAAGGATCTTCATAATTTACTTATGTGTTAAAATATATTATCCAGCTCTCATCATTTTTTATAATACAAGAATACACTTTGTTCTTCTGTAATCAGTCCTCACCTGTCTAAATACATATTTGGCTAACATGACTATATTTCATACTCCCAGGTAAGGGGTTAGCTGCAAGAGGTACTGATTCTGAAACAGAGGACAAACTCACCATGCCCATTTCTTGCCAAATATGATAAAAATGTAACATCGTAAGAAGCTTCATTTGGCACTTTGGCCAAGCCTTCTGCAGAAATGCTGTGAGATCACATGTTCCTTTAAAAATTCTCCTATGTGAACAAACCAGCTAGAAGGAAAGGATGGGAATAAAAGAGAACAATAGAAGAAAAGACAGATAAACATGGAGAGGAGAAGTAACAATGTGAGGAGGAATGGCCTAAAGAGGATGCAATACAAACTGCAAGTGAAACCCAGGGGATGAGTGTGAGGAAGGGACAAAAGAGAAGCCAAACAAAACCAAGGATTATCCAAAAGAAAAACAACTGAGCAGACAGAGGCCACAAGCAGTGAAATATGGAGTCAGTCATTGGTACTAACCAACAGAGAAGAAAATCCAAAAGAAAAGACAATGACCAAATCATTTGTATAGTGCTTTGGAATGCAATTTTCCACTGGAGAAGAGGATTCTGGGAAAGTAGACATTCCAAATGTGCTTAACTGCTTTGTTGCTCTTCCCAACACAGACCACCAAGCGGGGGGGGGGAAGTGGGATACACTTGGTGGAATTACCTACAGTCACTTTCCAATGACGCCACAAAGTGGATATAGAATCTGCAGAAAACTTGCCTCATGAATTGTATAAAGGTCAGCTTTTATAAGTTGTGAATGAATAAATAAAAATGGAGGAAAAAATGGAGAATAGTATCTAAGAAAATAAAGTTAGAAGCATGAAAGAAGAGGAAATAAAAGGAAATATGGAGAGTCATTTAACAACTGAAGGTAGATTTTTTAAGCTGAGAATTGAAAACAAAACCTTTTTGGGGTGTGAATATCTGAAAAGAGGAAACCTCCATGGATTGGAAGTGGGACCAAAAAATAGAGAGTGGCAGACCATGCAAGACTGTGAAGGCAGTGTTAAGGATTGTGATGTGCAGCCTAAGATCTATAGGAAGCTATTAGTGATCTTAGGGGAAAGAAGAGACGCATGGGGTAGCAGTCGGATTTGCATTTTGAAGGCTGCTCTAGCTGGAATGTGGTGGATGGATTAGAAAAGGGCTAGATTAGATGCCAGGAGACTAGTGAGAAGACTACCTTAAATGGTCCAGATAAGAGATAATGGCAGCTTGGACTAAGTGATGATGGTGAAGAAGGAGAGAAGTGGGAAGATATGGGGAAATATTTTAAGGGATGAAATAGATAAGGCTTCACGAGGCATTAGACATGAAGAGTGAGAGAAGGTGGTAAGGATGAAAGATTAATAAGACTTTATTAAAATAGTTTTGTCATCCTGTATTCATCAGGACTCGTTAGATTGCAATTGACACAAATTCCAACTTAAACTTACTTAGACAAAAAAGGAAAAGCATTTGTTTCTGTAACTGAAAAATCTAAAGGTAAATCTAAACTCAAGAACTGCTTGATCTGGGGGCTCAAACGATGTGACAGGATCCCACCTTTTCCCAGTGCTGGGAAAAGTACTGCTCCCTCCACACTGGCTTCATTCTCAGAATCCCCATGTGGTGGCAAAGTGATGGTCAGTAGATCCATATCAATGAGTCCAAAGACAAAGAGAAAGTTTCTCTCCACAGCCCTGGATCAACATGACAAGTATTACAGGGAAGGGGATGAGGGTCTTTCCCCAAAGGAAATTCAGGGGACCACTCTCAAAGCCAGTGGAAACAGATGCTGGCAGCTGAGAAGCAGTGGCCGTTCATGATACATTTTCAGTAAGGCCATAGACATCTAGATATGTGCTTCTCTCTTTGAAACCACAAATAAATTTATAAACATGCACAGGTTCAGTTGAATAAAAACTGGTACAGTTTATAAGCCAGACCATTTACCTCACACAATACAAGACTACTTAAGGTTTTCAAAACCTTCTGACATTGTGAAATTCTTTATGGATTTAATCACTTGCTCAGAACCAAAGTATAATTTTGCAATCTATTTGTTACTCTGAGTAAGTGAAAGCTTTGGAAGGATTTTGAGGCATCATTTTATTCTTGAGAAGGAATAATTAAGTTACGTAAATAAAACAAATGAAATGAATGTGTGTTTGATCCTTAGAATGTTTGGTAGTTGTAGAGTGGGTCTGATCATATAGGCAAAGAAGCTGAGAACAAAGGAAACGTGTGGTGAGTCAGCAGACCTGGCTCAGATCACAGCCAGGTTGCTGATGACCTATAGCTGTCCAAAATTTACAGATTGCAGATTGTCGATTACAGGCAATGCATGTCTCCACTGCATAGTGGTAGCAGTGCAGTCTGCCTGGACTCACATCTTGCCTCTGCCATTTACTGGCTGTGTGACTTAGAGTGAGTTATTTAACATCTCTGTGCTTCTGTTTCCTTATCTGTAAATGGGAATAATGACAGTACTGCTTTAAATGGCTATTGTGAAGATTAAAGGAGATAAAATTGTAAAGTGCTTACAACAGTGCCTAGCACACAATAACTGCTATATATGTATTTACTTAACAGGCTAGAGAGTTTTTATTTAAACTTTCCAAGTCTAAGTTTCCTTAATCAAAAAATAGACATAATATTAGCTGCAACTTTTCAAAATTGTTCTGAGGTTCAAATAAGATAGTTATGTGAAGCTCCTCATCCAGAGTTTTGCACAATGCAGCCATTCAATAAATGTGATTCTCATTTCCCCTTCAAAGACTGGAAAACTCATGTTAATAAGCATTGAAATAGATCTAAACTCTGCCTCCACCTAGTTATTCTCCATTCCTTCATCCTTCAGTATTTCTCCATGGCTCTCACCATCACATTCCCAGCAGACTCTAAACTCCAAAGGCAAGTACCATGTTTGAACTGTTCGCCACTGCGCAGCTAGCAGTGTGCACACTCATTGTACACACCGATTGGCACATGTTAGATACTCAATAAATAGTTGCTAAGCAAATAGATGATTATCCAGCCCTTCAATTTGATGCACTTTGTCCACCCCGTAGTGTCCTTATGTACTTCAAGACAGATTCAGCAAAATGGACAAATCATGATCCAGACAATTTTTCTCTTTTTGTGCAAAACTTCCATCTATATAAAAATAACTTAGCAGGGCTGCAACCAGCTGTCACTTCATGTAGACATGTGCAAGCACAAACCCCTTTGTGATGGGCATGTTTCTTGAGTTTTGCCGTGTTACACTCTGTCAAATGGAATATGTTAGGAAAGAAAACGTTAGCCCACAACTTTAAAGTTACAAGTAGATATTTTGCAGATAGAAAAATAAGGGATTTGAGAAATGTATTCTTAAACAAACACACAAGCAACTCTGTGCTTTCAAAGTTTTAACTTTCAGGTAGAACTGATCTTAGTCCAAAGCACTGTAACAGAAGAAACTTCAGGATGTTTCTCATCATTTGGATCCTCTTCCATTATTTCTATTGTCCTGGACTATAAATTTCAGTATTTTGATCAAATAATGGCAGATTCCATGCTACCCCATTCAGGTATCCCCAGCTTATCTATAATGATTTTCCTCTTGTCAGCTCATTTCTTAAACCTTTGCTGAATCTGGTTTCAATGGTACTATAAACAATCATCATTGCATTGTAAAACTGGAAACTCTCCACTAAAATAGTGTTTTGATCTGGGTTGCCATAGTAATAAGTGCATGCTCCCCTCTTTGGAGGCCTTGTTATATGAAGTATCTGTGATTTGCTCAGAATGGCCCCAGTTCATCTGTCAAAATGGGTTTTTCCTTTTTTAAAATAATGATCTAGAAAATCCCACAGCAGCCACAAATATTTTACAACCATAACGAGGAGTATTGGAGTAGTCAAGCTTTATAAATCTATGCCATTATTACATTAGAATAAATCACTTTTCTTAGGTATATTACACAGGCCTGTGTAAGCCTAATTTTAGATCCGCTGTTCAACAAGGGTGCGGTTGTTTGTAATGAAAAGAGAATTATTAAGTGTGACTTCAAAAATGCATCATATGTCAGTTCATGTAGAGAGACCCTGGAGCAAAAAAATGGAAATTACTTCTTATTTCTATCAAAATACTGCAAATAGCTATTCAGGTTCAAACTTAGTTACAATTAGAATGTGATGAGCAATGATTTTTTATAACAGCATGAAATTGTACATTCCGTTCACGTTTGGTTTCAAGTTATTCATGGGTAGGAGGGGGAAAAAATGAGAAATCCTGCAAATTTATCAGTGTCACCATGAAAAAAATAATGATGGTACATTATTTAAAATAAAAATGTTCCAGTCAGTTACAGTAATTTGATACAAGAACTATGATAGTTTTCCTGCAGGAGCGAGAGTAAACAAACACTATATCAGCAAACCAGCAATAGAATCCACAAAAAGGTGTAAGATCATTTTTCATCTAAGACAAATGGTTAACTTGGTTACTTTCTGTAAGTCACCACCAGCTACAGGGTTATTCTGTGTAATTCACTGCTGGCTACTGCCTCGTAATATCTGATGTGGGAATATTAACAACATCAGTGGGCAAAAGAACAGGAAGAATCCATCTGTATTCAATGAATTCTAATTAAAAAGTAATTATGGCGCAATGAGGTAGCTGCCAGCTTTATTCCCTCTCCCCGACCACAAACCACACACACGGAGTGTTAGTTTTCTGCTATCTGTATCCTGCTAAACAACCAGAAAGACAGGCAGGAACCAGACCCACATTTCCTTCCACTTTTTAGGTGACTTAGTTTTAAACAACTGCAGCCCCAGTAGACGTTCAGGGGCAAGAGGTGGTGCACATCTCCTGTTATAATTGACCTGGGCTTTGAGATTTCTCTGTCATGATGTATCCCAGAATGTTGCATGATGGGAAGACCCTTGTTATTCCTCCACCAGCCGAGCCAAACAGACAAGATCAAGTAGGCCTGGGACCTGGGAAAAAAGGGAAGAGATATTGACAGATAAGTAACCACTCCAGGAAATGACAGGCACCTGGAGCAGTGTCGGTACTCTCAGGATTCAGATGTAATCCTTTAACCTCATGCTCAAACTCTGTAATCTTTCAATGAGATGGAAGAGAAGAAGAAAAAAGCAAATTGCTTAATCAAAGCCCTTAATGTGTGACCAGGATTAGTAACTAAGTCAGAACAACACCGGCAGGTATAAAAAGGCTTCATAAAGTGGCCTCAGTACTAAGGAAGTCGTATCTGCAGGGCTGAAAATAAGAAAAAGTAAGCTGGCATTTCAGTTGGCACAGCCTCCTTTCTCTAGGAAAAAAAATCAGCATTCAAAACTGGTTTTGTGACCACCAGGAGTTTTTCTCCAGCTGCCAAGAGAAGGGCTATAGCGTGCATTTTTTCCAGTTGGCAAAGCTCCCATTTCACCCACATTCTATAAAATCGTCTTCATCTAATAGACAACATAACAGGTGTCAGTTGGGTTTCTGTCTAAAGGAGAAGAATAGGCTCTGGCATAAGTCATTTGCTGCTGAGGGCACTAAAAGATGTCAGGGTTTTTCTTCAGAAAGAAGTGCTAACAGACTAAAGTGGCTCTTGTCAATTCACATTAAAAATGGAAAATAATAACACTCTTGATTTCTATAGCATCTTTTGAGGCAAGCAAATTCTATGAATTTTCGTGTTAACCTTCAGAAATGGTGGGAAGTGTGCATTAGTTAGCCCATCCTACAACAAGGCATTCTGTGGTCCTGATGAGTGATTCGTTATCACCATGATCACAATTATGTAGCAAGAGCATTCTTGTAGAAATCAATGTATTTCAGCCAATATGCTTACCTTCTCCCCAATACATTACCACTCTTCCTTGACATAAGCAACCGCGAATGCTTTATACCACTGTGACAGGCTGGTCTTGGCTGAACTCACAGAAGAATAGCTGTATAAGCTCTACAACTATCCTGCCACTGCCTCTCCTCTAGTTTTGTAACAGCTATCTATTGCTGTGTAACAAATTTCCCCAAAATTTGGCAGCTTAAAACAATAAAAATTTACTATCTATCTCACAGTTCCTGAGCATCATGAATCTGAGTGGCTTTCCTGGGTAGTTCTGGTTCAGGGTCTCTTATGAGGCTGTATCACCTGAAAGCTGGATTAGGACTGGAAGATCTGCCTCTAAGAAGGTTCACTCATGTGGCTAATGACTAGAGCCCTCAGTTCCTCACTGGCTGTTGGTGGAAGTCTTAGTTCCTCATCATGTGGACCTCTCTACAAAGCTCAGAACATGGCAGGTGGTTTCTCCCAGAGCAGGTGATCTAAGAGAAAGAGAGTGGGAGACAGCCCAAGACAGCAGCAATCGTGTCTTACATAACCTAGTATTGGCAGATTGTCACTCCTGTTGTGTATGCGGTCACATGGACCAAACCTGGTACAGTGTGGGCGATGAATACACAAGAGTGTGAACAACAGGAGGCAGGAGTCATTGGGGGCCACCTTGGGCTGGCTATGATAATGGCACTAAATGTGCCTGAGGCCTTTGGTTATTTTGGCATAAGCTAGGAGAAACAGTGCTGGTGCACTGGCTGTTGGGAGATAGAAAGGTGTGCGTGTATGTATGTGCGGGTGTTCTGCTGGGTACAGAAAGAGCACTGTGATGTCTACTGTCAGTCAGGCCAAAGAATTAGATTTGACTTCCCAAGGAGAGAGAGTCAGTGGGCCCAAACTGAGGGACTTTGTGAGACATTGGACACAAACAGTGTTGCTTCCAGGTGATATAATAGAGTTACTCAGAGTTGAAAAGACATTCACTCCATTTAAGAGAGGACCATAAAGCAGCAACACTCAGCAGTGGTGCCTGTTATGTCCAGCAGAGAGTCAAGGAACAACATTGTCCCAGAGGAACTTGGCAGCCATGGTGGAGAGAAGTTTCTCCAAAAGGCCTGCAGAGAGGACAGAGGAAGAAGACCATAAGCAAACATGTTCCTAATCACATGTGGGACTCTCCTTAAAGAGTAAAAATACCTGGAATGTCAAAATCCTGCCATTATGCAGTGGACACTAATAAATCAGTGAAGGGCACCAACAAGGTTATGTGTCCTCAGTTGAATTTTCAGACTGGTGAGGTTACGCTGTTTAATTACAAATCTGCAGTACACACCCTGGTGAGGTTAAAGTCATTCCAGTGACACAGTCCCTGTCCTATCAAAGACTGCCGAGCCACCCATGCAAGGAACAACCTAGCAGATACCCTGGGTTCACTGAATTCTTTGCTGAGCCAGCTCTCAATGTATCCATCTTGTATTTTGCCCCTGAGTCTCTGCTTATAACCCTGCTATATCTCTCTCACTTTCCTCCTGCTCTGCCCCATGATGAGCAGACTTCTGAGCTCTTGCCCCATCTATTCTAATTTCTAGACTCAGGCTAAGCTTTATTCTTCCAGGTATAGCATCTCCTTGGACAGACATTCCTGGAGCAGATCTGTTTGGATGGCCTGTCTGTGAGCTGGGTTAATAATTCACAGATGGAGGAACCATATCCCATTCTTCTTTGCACCTCCAATATTAGTTTATCTAATAGGTACTTAGTAAATGTTGGTAGGTGACATAATGATATACAATATTGTATGATCGTCACCTTCAGATATATAAAGGACTATCTCATCAGAAAGAGGCTAAACTGATATTTAGAGAACAGAATTGGGCTCTATGAGTGATGGTTACTGGGAAACAGATTTCAATTCAATTTAAATAAGGACATTTTTTTACTGGAGTTGTTAAACACTGGGAGGGAATTGCCTTGGAAAAATAAGAAGCTTCCCAGCACTGAGAGGCCAGATGATCATTGATCACGGATATTTTATTAATAACAGCAATAATGATGGTGGCTGACATTTATAAGGTTCTTACTGTATGCCAGGAACTGCCCAACACTCTGTGAAGGAGATACTACTAGCATCATTGTCTTGTACAAGAGGAAACTGAACCCACTAAGTCCTGAAATGAAATATAGGTATTTCAGCTCCAGAGCCTGTGTGCTTAAACACTTACTCCTCTACCTCTGGGCTGAAAGAATTCTTCACTGCGTGGAAGGTGAGCCACATGTTCCCTTCTAATGCTGAGTTTTCTGATGCTGTAATTCTCGTTATGGGCACCGATGAACTGGAATCCAAGATTCGCAGTCACACTGAGTAATCGTGGAGTTGTTAACAAAACCCTACAGCAACTCTCCCCCTCTCACCCTCTTCCCGGGAGCAGCCCCTGCTGACTGGCTTCTGCAATCCACCTACCTGGGACCATGGCTTTTTAACTCAAGCCTAAAATCTTTGTTGAAACATACAGCCTTGAGAGGGATCATACTTTAAGCTGGTGAAAGGTCAAGAAAACATATCACAGAAGGAAATGTTGAAAGAAGTGGATCTTCCTTGGTTTAAAAAAAGAAAAACAGGAGAGTATGTCTTCAAATATTTGAAGAATTGTCACTTAGAAAAGGAGGCCAACTTGTTTTCGTTTCTGCCAAAGGCACAATGGGAACCAATAGTAAGAGTTCCCGATATTAAGGAAGAACTTCCTAACAGTCAGCACTGCCCACTATGGAGTAGACTTCCTTGGGACGTTGTGAGTACCCCTTTATCAGAAGATTTCAGCAGGGATACCAGGGAAGAGATTCCTTTGCTTTTAAGGGCTTTTCCATCCTAAATTCTGTAGTTCTTTGGTTGGTTAGAGCACAGTCTTATGACAGCAAAGTCGTGGGTTCGGATCCCTATCCCTGACAGCCACCAAAAAAACACTTCTTAACTATAGTTCTTTGGTTAATGATCTATAGTTTTGTGCATGTATTAATAGCTGTATTTTTGTGATTTAAAAAAAATTACTAAAAAAATATCAAAAACACAATATAATGTAAAAATCACCCATAATTCCACCACTTAAAGATTAATCATGTAAAGAAGCAAAGGTTTCAGCCCCTTGAATTCTCCCTCCACTATCAATAGCTTGACTAAATTCATCAAAAGATAAAGGAAGTCAGTTGATAATATTAATGAGATTAAATAATAATTAAAAGAATAGGTGACATGGTATTGGTTGATATGTAAATGTGTGTATATAATTTTGTCATAAATATTTACATTTACACATATACACACATACGTTTTTAGAGTTGATTTATTCAAATTGTGCCTTGAACTGCACCTGAGCCAACTTTATAAATGGAAATTGGCTTTTAAAAATACAACTTCATTTTATGATATTTTTTCCATTTCTGCTCTCACCTAACGTCTAAATATAGTTGCGGTTGTCCGGTTTGGGGAGGGTCTTCTGTTTCATTGTGGCTTCAGAGTAAAATGAGGCCGAGTGCGCATGCGTGCGTGTCAGTGCACACGGAGGGGGTGGCGATGGCATGTTCACCGCAGGGACATGTGGGCGATCTACAGTAGTGCTCCACAGCAGTTACTTGACATTTTGCCCCCATAAACCTGCTCCTCTTCTTGTCTTCATTTATCTCTGAAAAAGGCACCATCCACTCAGCAGCACAGGCCAAAAACATAGGGGTTGTCCTTGATTCGTCTCTTCCCCTCCCTCTCCACGTTCAACCCATCAGCAGGTCCTGAGGGCTCTGCCTCCAGTTCTATCCTGAATCTGACCACAAGGCTGTCCTTATCCAGGTAACCAGCACTCCTGCCTGAGGTGCGCTAGTAGTACCGCAGCTTGTACTCCTGTTCCTTATAATCCTTCTGCACTTAGCACCCAGAGTGACTTCTTTATTAAACATAAGTTCGGTCATGTCACTCCTCTGCTTAAAACCCTCCAGTGGCTTCCCATCACATTTAGAAAACATTCCACACTCCTTACTCTGGCTATAAAGCCCTCGCTGACCTGACCCTAACTACTCCTCCTACAGCCTCTCCTACACCCTCCCCAGCTCTTTGGTCTGGTCCTCACCGACACCATGCTGGTGCCCACCTGGGAGATCTGCACTAGTGCTACCTCTGCCTGCAGTGTCACTTGCACTCATCTTGCATGTCATTTCCTTCTTTTGATTCAGAGCTCACCTCATAGAGGGGCTTTCCCTAGCCACCTCATCTGATGTAGTTACTCTACATCCCATTGCCTTATTTTAACTCTATGTAGCTCTTATAAACTCCGATTTGTTTCTATCTCGTGTCTCTCTTTTCCTCTCTATCTTGCTTTCTTGTCTGTCTCCCCCACCAGAATGCAAGATCCCCTTGTTAATTGCTAAATCTTCAGCTCTTAGAACAAAGCCTGATGCATAGTAAGTGTCCAATAAATATTTGCCAAATAAATGAAAGTATGAATGATTAGTGGCCCCAGACAATGAATGTCCATTCCACTGACTTTTGCTTCTACCCAAGCTCTCCTGGTCCTAACTGGATAATATCAGGCTTTTCATGTTGTGGTAATGAGCCCAGTACTGAGGTCTTGTAGCCACTGAATAAAAAAGCCTAACTCGGGACAGATTTGTGAACATGTGTGAAATCAAGCATGAAAAAGAAACCAAGACTTTCTTACATGGATCTAATTTGTGGAAATAACTGCTACGAAACTAGCAAAGGTTGGAAGAAAACCTCAGGATCAGGAAATTACCCATTTGCTCTCAACACTGTTAGCTGTCCCTCCATTAAATTGCTTATCACTGATAGAGGCAGCTAGAGCCAAAAACCTTGGGTTCATCTTTTATAAATTAACACTGTGAGTATGCTTTGTGTTCTTGCGGTAGTTGTGAATTGTATTGGTATTGGCTAAATCTAATCCCACCGGATTAGAGGAAGGAATTGATCTTTTTTTCCCTGAAGTCACTGTCCTAAATAAAATTCCAAAATGATTCCTATTGAGTCAAATCTTTCAGACAACAGTTTATTAAGTACTACCATATACATACAGCTACACACATATATACCGTATATAGACAGCCATATACATGCAGCTAGGCATAGAATGAGTTACAATTTGAAGCCTGACCTCTTAGCTATTAAGCTCTCACTATCCTTGCTTGTTCTACCCACAAACATTAATTGACCAGTAGCGCCATAATTCTCAATGCAAACTGCTCATTTTTGCATTCTGATGTGGATAGCAATCTCTGGAGTGTCTGGTCAGTGGGAAGCAGCCCCAAGAAACCAATCACCTCCAAGGACAATGAAGCTTAGGAATTTCTGAACACACAAAGCAGAAGACCAGAACTCATAATGCTCTCCCCCACCCCCCTGCAATGTACCCTGCCCTGAGGCACCCCAGCCTCCTGAGGTGACATTATTTCTGTACCTGCACTACAGATCAGGTTTCACTGTTAATCCACCAGTACCTCTTCCCACCCTGGCAATAAATGTCTGCTCTTACGGAGAAAGCTTCACTCATCTTTCCTTGGTAAATCAGTCCCAGAATTAAAAAATAATATATGAGGGAGTTTAGTCAGTGTTTTAAACAATATAACTTTCCAAATATTAAATTTTTTCAGTGTCTTTTCATTTTGAGACTGAAGTACTGTCATATATTAGATGGGTGAGGGGCAAGAGGAGGAGAGAAATTCTGTAAGTCAGGTAGCCTGTCATGGTGACAAGGGTCGAGACACAAGGACAGGGGCCTGAGAACAGTAGATCTGCTGAGGCTCACCCTTCCCCAGGGCCCACCACACCCACAAACTCCCCAGGGAAAGGCAGTGGTTATAAATTACTGGCAGAAGAGAAAACAGACTTGAGTGTTAAGCCTTTTCACCGCTATTAATTTTACACCATATCAACTACATGGTCCACTTGGCCCTTTGACAGCTGGCTAAAACTGCATTTTTAAAAGTAGACATTTCCCACAACTGCAGAAGAAAGCATTTTAAAACAAAGACCCATCAGCTTACATACACTAATCTCCTATTGCAATTATGGAAATATCAGTGATCTGCAAGGCAGTTTTTCAGTTCATTCAAACACTGATGATAAAACATTATACTTTTTAAAAATGGTGACCACGTAGAGAGAATTTTAATGACAGGAAATGTCATTAAATGAGAGGATTTTAATTGGACAACACAAATTATTCTTTAAGATATGTTTTACATGAATTGCCAAGCACTGTATTCATTAAAGTATTTTAATCAAAAAGGCCATATCTTTTACTCTTTTACTAAAATGTTGATCTTTCATTATTCAAAATAAAGTGGCCAAGTCTATATGGAATTTGTTTAAAAGGTAATTTAGTTCAACTAAAGTGTGTTATTGTTAATATAAGGCACTTGGATACAATATTTGAGAATAATAGCATTCCTTAAAAAGTTGAGAATTTAACTGGTTCCATCTTCTATTTTTAAAAAATCGTTTTGGAGTAAGAGTCAGGCCTGTAGATTCTGCTGTCCCTGGGAAAGGTTGGTATTTGATTGTCAGTAGGTAGACTGCTGGTACTTGGCACTGAGCTCAGTAAAATTTCTCCAACATATATACTTACATAAACTATGTTTGTAAGTGAAATCACTTTAAATTGCTCACTGACTTCCATGGAACCCATCTGCTGACCCCCAGCATTTCCCAGAGTATACAGGAGACCCCTCAGGCAGAACAGTGGGAAAACCTCACAGGAAATTACTGACAGCTTTGCTCCCTGTTTGGGTCCAAGGCTGGGGTCCTTCTCATGTTACAAGTCAATTACAAAATCAAAGAATTGTTTAAAATGAAGCAGTACAGAAAGAAAATAATAAGCAAGTTACTGATTGAATGGAGTGGAAATTAACAGTGCAAAATGGTTTTCAAACTAGAGGGGAAAATAAGCTTTAAACAGGGTGTTTCTGTTGCAGACAAACTTGCTTAAAAGTGTTAGCATTTAAATGCTCACACCTCGGCTTTGAACTTAACACTCCATTAAGCAGCTGAGGGAGCTCACACCTCTGTCTGTGGCACCTTTCACTCCTGTTAAAGCCCATGGAAGGAGAAGGGGAGGAGAGAGGAGGAGGAAGAGGAGCTAGGAATGGAGCCATGGCAAAGGCGACAGTCCTGGTTATGCCCGCTGTCCTGGTGCAAGTAATAACACTTTTATAATGTCTTTCAAAAGTGAGCAAATAGATAAAAGGTCAAGATGTAGGTTTTTTAATTTTTTTATTTTTTTTTAAATTTTGACTACCAGATTGCCCTGGATCTGACTATTCTCACTATCCCCAGTTTGGTTCTTTCTCAAAGAAAGTTGCTTTCCAAAAGGAGGTAGGACTTGACTTCTCTAGATCCTGTACACATTGCAGTCATTTCCTTCTCTGGGCTTGTGTACCCCTGCCCTTTCAAATGCCTCACCATCCTCTCTCTACCATACGGTGAAATTTTTACCAAAAGAAATCACTTCCTTCAAAATCTGGCTCTATGTTGCCTTCTGTAAGACTTCCTGGTTTCTCATATTCTTCTAAGCTCCTCATGGACCCTATAGTACACCCACACTTGCTTACACACCGCCTATGAATCATTCTTCAGTTGTTTCATGTTTCTGTGACTCTCCAACTGAACTCTAAACTCCTAGAGGGCAGTGAGTCTCCATCAATGGAGATAAAAGGAGAAGAGTTCCAGATTTTCCTGATGATCACACAACATTGGGCACAAAGCAACCACTGGGGGCCTAAGACCCTTCAAACAGCAGTGAAATTCCAGTAGGATTAAGGTTAGATGAGGCAATCCAAGTTTCAGAAGATCAGAGACATTTACATTCTGTTCTTAGTAGTTCAACAGTCCTTCCAAATCACCAGGACTGCAGACATAAAAGTTTCATCTAGCCACCAGCTCTAGCTGAACATATCACGGGTTACTTAAAGTGCAATTTATTTTTAATAGAAAAATTGATTCTGGAATGAAACATGAAGTAGTCTCTCTCTTTTTTTTTTTTTTTTCTTTTTTGGTAGTAGACTAACCTTTTAAAGAATAGCATTCTTGCCCTAGAGAGGGGCATAAAAGTTTAAAAGGTTATTTTCCGCATTACATGTAACCCGCATGCTCACCTTTCCTATCTCCTTGCTGGATCTGCGCTTAGGGTGCCTGTGGCACTAACTCACTGAAAATACCGGCTCTATTAATGCATGATTTACTTCTCTTTACTTGGCAAAGTACAGACCCCATATTTCAAAGCAAATTCAAGCTTTTGTAATTCATTACCTACATGGTGAGATGTGATGGCATAGAATTTTCTCTCTTCATAACTCATAAGATCAGAGCAAATACTGAAGTGAAGTCTTCTCTGACCCACACAGAGGAGTTGGTGGCTCCCTGATGTGAGTTCCTATGGCACTTTTAACTTATTGCTCTCCTTAAGTTTATCATAACTAATCACAGCTCTTTGTTTACCTGTCTTCTCCTATTCCAACTGCCAACTCCAAGAGACCAGAAATTCTGTCCTACCCATCTCTTTGTAACACCATGTTGCAGATGCTGTGGTGTGCCACCCAGATCTTCTCAGGACAAAGCTTCCATTCTCCAACTACTGGGATTGCTGCCTGCTGTCAGCTCACAGCTGAGTCTCCTTTCTGGAACTGCATGCAGCTGAATAGAACCACCCCATGCAAGTATTAGCCCTCATCCAGTGAGCGATCAGTGGCAGGGTACAAAGGCCTGTCCTCATTGCTTGCAGTTCCCGATAGCTTTGAGGAGCCATCGCAGCTGCAGTTCTCTGTGCTATCAACTGTGTCCTCATTTGCAAGTGCAGCACAGCTTAACTTCTCTTCTGCTGAGCACTGCTGCCCTCACTTCCTCAAAGTCATCTCAAAGTTTCCCAGGAAAACCAACTTACCATACTCCAGACCCTGGCACAGGGTCAGTGCATAGTAGGTATTTCACTAATATTTGGTAAAAGAATAAGTGAATAAAGTACACAGGAAATTAATAAATAAAAACAATCATACATTTCAACATTTCACTTCCATTGCTCTCTTATTCCATTGTTCTAGGTTTGCGATACTTGGAAGTTGACACAGGTAAGTATTAACTGAACTGCTACATGCTAGGCAATGTGCTAAGCACCACAGAATCAGAGACAACTCAAGCTCTCCATGATTGTTAGCACCTGTGGCAGGAAGGAGCCTGTCACATGCAGCACAGTGAGGTTTTGTGTTCAGCGCAGATGAAAACACTGCAGAAGTGATTCCATTTATAACTGGGATATAGAATTGCCTCCCTAAACATTTTGTCTTTACTCCTAGCTTTTCCTAGGCAGTGTCTCATGGATACTCTGTGACTTTGAGAGTGGATTGGTTACGATACTTCACCTTAGAACTAGATAATTGATCCGAATTTTCCCTATAGCAAATTATTCTTTTTTTTTAAAGAAGGAGAGAGACTAACAGAATATCCTAAGAAAGAAGACTGGATTTGCACTCAGAGGGGCAGAGTAAACTATTTCAGAGCTTCCAGGGATAATGTGACCCTATTAGAATTAGGAACTAAAAAAAATCCAGAAATCTCAATGTTATAGTCAAAAATTGCTATATGCAGTAGACAGAATATTTTTGGGTTGAAGTAGGCAATGCAAGTCCCCAAATTCTAAACAAAGTACAACTAAGCATGAAAGAAAGATTTGTCTAATAAATGGTGATGACATATGTAAAACAAAAAAATGGAAACAATAGAAAAAAGTCTGCATCGAGACAAGAAAAAGGGGCACGACAGGGAGTTATCAATGATGGCCTTATGAGAAGTCAGAACTCCCACCCACTCAGCAGTAACAAGGAGCCCATGCCCTGCCTCAGGTATCAGCGGAGGCCAAGTGAGAAACCTGGACTTCTACCCTTTCCTGGCAGTAATGAGCTTCCATGATTCCATGAAGTCAAGTTTTAAATATCATTTACTTTTAATACATAATAGGTGTGCATTAGACTTTTTTCAGTTTGCCACAGAAGAAACAGACTAAAACAGAGGTTTAAGTAAAATCTCATAAAATAATAATAAAAAAATGTTCAAGTTTCAGCTGAAAATCACTTGTTATACCAAGAACCAGGAAGATGTCAAACTGAATGAAAAAGACAATCAATAGATATCAACAATGAGATAAAAGAGATGTTAGAATTATCTGACCAAGATTTTAAATCAGACATAATAAAAATCTTCAATGAACAATTATGAACACACATGAAACAAATGAAAAAAAAATAGAGCATCTCAACAAAAAAGGAGAAGATATATAGAAGAACAAATATAACCAATAAAATTAAAAATTCAACGGATGGGCTCAACAGTAGAATGGAAGAGACAGTTGAAAGAATCAATGAACTGGGAGATAGAACAGTCGAGATTACCCAGTCTCAGAGAGAAAATAGAGTAAAAACAAATAAACAAAGTCTCAGGGACATATGGGACAATAACAAAAGATCTAACATTTGTGTCATCAGTATCCCAGAAGCAGAGGAAAAAAGACAAGAGGACTGAAAAATAGATCAAATAAATAATGGCTGAAAACTTCCCAAATCTGTAAAGATGTAAACGTAAACCTATAGATTCAAGAAGCTTAGTCCCAATCAAGATAAACTCCCAAAAGTCTACAAGGCACATTGTAATCAAGTTTCTGGAAACTAATGACAAGGAAAATCTTGAAAGTGTTGAGAAATAATTGATACTTTACCTATAAAGAAAAAAAAAAAAGAGAACCACAGTGGATTCTCACTTGAAACCATGGAGGCCAGAAGGAAGGTGCACAACACTTTTCAAGTGATAAAAGAAAATAAATCAGAATCCTATATCCTTCAAATATCCTTCAGGAATTAAAGGAAAATCAAGCCGTTCACACCAAGGAAAACTAAGAGAGTTTTTCACCCGCAGATCTATCTAAAAAGAATGGCTAAAGGAAGTTCTCTAAACAGAAAGGAAATGATAAAAGAAGGAATCTTGGGACATCAGTAAGGAAAGAAAACCCCAATAAGCAAAAATAGACGTAAATATAATAGTCTTTTCTTTCCCTCTTGAGCTTTTAAAAGTATGTTTAAGGGTTGAATCAAAAACTATAACACTGTCTGATGCAGTTCTAAATGAATGGAGAATATTCTAGACAATTATATAATAAATGAGGGGAAAAGTAAAGGTGTACAGGGAGAAAAGCTTTCTGTACTTTTCTTGAACTAGTAAAAGTATGACATCAATAGACAATGATAAGTTATGTATACATAACACAATTCCTAGAGCAACTATTCAAAAAGCTATATGATGGGCCGACCCCATGGCGCACTCGGGAGAGTGCGGCGCTGGGAGCACAGCGACGCTCCCACCACAGGTTCGGATCTTATATAGGAATGGCCGGTACGCTCACTGGCTGAGTGCCGGTCACGAAAAAGACAAAAAAATAAAATAAAATAAAATAAAAGCTATATGAAGAGATACACTCCAAAGTACAACAGATGAATCACCTGAAGTTCTAAAAAAATGTTCAAGAAACCCAACAGAAGGCAGAAAAAATAAATAAATGAGAGCATAGATCAAACAGCAAGCAAAAGAATAAAATATCAGATTTAAACTCTAACATATTAATAATTACATTAAGTGTAATGGTCTAGATATACTAATTGAGACAAAGATTGACAGCATAAATTAAAAACTAGATACTGTCAACAAAAAACACACTTCAAGTATGACAGGATAGGGAGGTGCAAAGTCAAAGGTTAGGAAAAGATATATCAAGCAAACATTAACCAAAGGAAAGCAACAGTGGATATAATAATATCAGATAAAATGAACATTAGAGAAAAGAAAATTTCCAGAGACAGAGAAGATCATTACATAATAAAAGAGTCGATCCACCAAGAACACATAGTCATCTTCAATATTTATGTACAGAGCTGTACAATAACAAAAGCAAAAACTGATATGATATATAAACAAATCAACATTTAAGCCGGATACTTCAACACCCCTCTTCCAACAATTGCTTGAACAACTATACAGAAAATCAAGGATATAGAAGAAATCAATATCATCATTAACCAACAGAATATAATATACTTTTATAAAACACTTCATTCAACCACAGGAGAATGCATGTCCTCTTCATGTACCCAAGGAATATATTGCAAGATATACAATATACTAGGCCTTAAAAAAAAAAACTCAACAAATTTTTAAAAATTAAAATCATACAGTGTGTGCTCCAACACAATGAAATAAACTATAAATTAATTAACAAGGAGATAAGACTATTTCCAAACACTTTAAAATGAAACAAAACATATTGAAAAATCCATGGGTCAAAGACAAAGCTCTCAAGGGAAATCAAAAGTACATTGAACTGAATGAAATGAAAATACAACATATTAGTATTTATGGGACACAGCTAAAGCAGTAGTGAGAGAAAAATTTATAGCACTAAAACTGATAACTAGGGAAAGAGGATAAGTCTCAAATTAGTAATCTAAGCTCTCACCTCAAATATCTAGAAAAAGCAGAACAAAATAAATGATAAGCAGAAGGAAGGAAATAATAAAGATAAGAGCAGAAATCAATGAAGTTGAAAACAAAAATGATAAAATCAATGACACAGAGATTGGTTATTTGAAAAGATGAGTAAAATAAAAAAACTGATGAATTACAAAACTGATCAAGAAAAAAGAGGAGAAGACAAAAATATTACCAATCCCAGAAATGAAACAAGGGATATCACCACAGACCCTGTAGAATTCAAAAGGATAAGAAGGGAATGTAATGAACAACATTAAACACATAAATTTGACACCTTAGGGAAAATGAACCAATTCCTCCAAAAACAAACACAAAAGAATTATGAAATAAATCTTTGAATAGCCCTGTAGCTATTAAGGAAATTGAACTGATAATTTTAAAATTGCCCAAAAAAGGAATGTCCAGGCCCAAATAATTCACTGGATAATTCTGCCAAATATTTAAAGGAGAATTAACACCAATTCTACATAATCTCTTCCAGCAAATAGAAGAAGGAGCACTTCACAAATCATTTCACAAAGCTAGTATTACCTTTATGCTAAAACCAGATAAAATAGTATAAAAAATTAGAAAACCACAGATCCTTCATGAATATAGACAAAAAGTTCTTATCAAAAATATTAGCAAATTAATGAGGTGATGGATATACTAACTACCCTGACCCAATCATTATACAACATATATCTGTTTCAATACTTTAGGTTGTACCCCATTAATATCTACAATTACAGTGTGTCAATTAAAATAAATAAAGTTAAAAATAAAGCACTTAGAATAATTTTTAAAAACTCACTTTCCTCAAAAAAACAGCAACATAAAAATTAGCAAATAAAATTCAGTAATATATAAAAAATACATATACACCATGACTAATGGAGTTTATTCCAGGGATGCAAGACTAGTTCAATGGTTGGAAATTAATTAATGTAATCTGCTATATTAACAGTCTAAAGAAAAAAGATACGGTGATATCAACTGATGCAGAAAAAGCATTTGACAAAATTCTACATACTTTCATGATAAAAACTTTCAGATGAATAGGAATAAAGGGGAACTTCCTCAGCTTTCAAAGAACATCTACAAAAAATCTTCAGCTAACATTATTCTTAATTGTGAAAGACTGAATTCTTTCTCCCTAAGATCAAGAACAAGAGATGGATGTCCGTCTTACTGCCCTTATTCAACATAGTGCTATAAATTCTAGCTAGTGCAATTAGTCAAGTGAAAGAAATGAGGCATACACACCAGGAAGGAAGAAATAAAACTGCTTCCATTTGCAGATGACATGATTGTCTTCATAGGAAATCCCAAGGAATCCACTGGGGAAAAAAAAAGAAAGGAAAAGAAAATTCCAAAAAGTAATAAGTTAGTTCTGCAAAGCTGCAGGATACAAAATAAGCATATAAAAATCAATTGCACTTCTACATAGTAGGAATAAACGTGGACAACAAAATTTAAAAATACATTTATGTTTACTCAAAAAAATTTGAAATACTTAGGTGTAAATCTAACATGAACAGAATTTGTATGCTAAAAACTACAATTGCCGATGAAAGAAATCAAAGGAGATCTCAATAAGTAGAGATATACTGTTTTCACGAATCGAAAGACTCAACATAGTAAAGATATCAATTCTTCCCAAAGTAATATACAAGTTTAGCTGAATTCCTATCAAAATCCCACTAAGATTTTCTCTACTTAGAGACAAGATCATTCTAAAAATTATATTGAAAGGCAAAAAAAAAACCCCAAAAACCCTAGAATATCTAAAACTATTTTTAAAAAGAATAATGTGGGAGCAATCAGTCTACTTGGTTCCAAGATTTATTATATAACTATAATAATCAACTCCATGGTTTTGACAGAGAGATAGACACAGATTAATGGGACAGAATAGAGAACCTAAGGTAGACTCACCCACAAAAATTCACCCACTGATATTTGACAAAGGTGTAAAAGCAATTCAGTGGAGGAAGGCTCGCCTTTTCAAAAAATGGTACTACACCTACTAGGCATTGATAGGCAAAAAAAAAAAAGGAAACTCAAACTGAATCTTACACTTTATAGAAAAATTAACTCAAAATGGACTAGAATTGAATGTAAATTTTAAAACTACCAAACTTTAGGAAGAAAACCAATATCTTCAGAATCTAGGGCTAAGCAAAGAGTTCTTAGTCTTAACACTGGAAGTATGATCCATAAGAAGAAATGATAAATTTAACTTCATCAATGTTAAAAACTTTTGTTCTGTGGCAGAACCTGTTAAGAGAATGAAAAGACAAGCTACTCCCTAAGAAAAAATATCTGCAAACCGCATATTCAACAGAGGACTAGTATCTAGCATATTGAAAGTACTCTCAAAACCGAAGTTAAAAAAAAATCCAAATAGAAATGGACAAAAGACATACACACAGACATTTCACCGAAGAGGACAGACAGATGGCAAATAAGCCATCAAAAGATGTTAAATATTATTAGCCATTTGGGAAATGCAAATTAAAAACACAATGAGATATCACAACACCTATCAAAATGTTTTTTAAAAAATAGTGACAAAACCGAATGTTGGCAAGGATGAGGAAAAATTGGGTTACTCATACATTGCTGGTAGAAATGAATGTAAAAGAGTACAGCCCTCTGGAAAACAGTTTGGTAGAAAGCTAAGCACGCAACTATCATGTGACTTAGCAATTATACTCCTTGGCATTTATCCCAGAGAAATAAAAACTTATGTTCACACAAAACTGTACATTAATATTTATAGTAGCCATATTCATTATAGCCCCAAACTGGAAACAACCAGATGTCCTTCAGTGGGTGAATGATTAAACACACCCTAGCACAGCCATCCACAGAATACTACTCAGCAATAAAAAGAAACTAATGATAAGCATGTAACAACCTGGATGGATATTCAGAGAATTATGAGGAGTGAAAAAAGCAATCCTGAAAGTTATACATTATATGATTCATTTTATATAATATTCTTGAAAGGACAAAATTATAGAAATGGAGAACAGATTAGTAGTTGCCAGGGATTAAGGAGCGGTAGGTGTGGGAAAGAATTGGGTGTAGCTACAGAAGGGCAATAGGTGAGAGCCCTGTGAGATGAAAATGCTCTATATCTCTGCTGTGTCAGTGTCAATATCCTGGTCGTGTATTGCACCATAGTTTTGCAAGATGTTACCTTTGGGGAAAAACACTGGATCTCTCTATTATTTCTTACAACTCCATGTGAATTTACAGTCACCTCAGAATTAAAAATGTAATTAAACATTAGAGGGAACAGCATCAGAATTGGCAATGATTTCTTGGATATGACATCAAAGGGACAGGCAACAAGAGAAAATATAAACAAATTGGATTTCATGGAAATGTTTCAATTTAAAAAGGCAACCAACAGAATGGGAGAAAATATTTGTCAACCATATATCTGATAAGAGGTTAATATCCAGAATATATAGAGAACTTCTAAAACTTGACAACAAATAAACAAGCAACTCAATTCAAAAATAGGCAAAGGACTTGAATAGACATTTCTCCAAGGAAGATATATAAAATAGCCAATAAGCACATGAAAAGATGCTCAACATCACTAGTTATAAAAATACAAAACTACAATGAGAAACCACTTCATACCTATTAGGATGGCTACTATTAAAAAACAGAAAATAGCAAGTATTGACAAGGATGTAGAGAAATGGAAATCCTTATGCACTCTTGGTGGAATGTAAAATGGTGCAGCTGCTGTAGAAAATAGCATGGTGGTTCCTCAAAAAGTTAAAAATAGAATCAATATATGATCCAGCAATTCCACTTCTGGGTATATGCTCAGAAGAATTAAAAGCAGGGTCTTGAAGAGATACTTGTCTACTCATGTTCATAGCAGCATGATTCACAGTAGCTAAAATGTGGAGGCTACCCAAGAGTCCACAGAGGGATGAACAGATAAAGGAAATGTGGTATAAACATATAATGGAATATTATATAGCCTTAAAAAGGAAGGAAATTCTGACACTTGCTAAACATGAATAAACCTTGAGGACATTATACTAAATGAAATGCCCATCAAAAAAATGGCAAATACTGTATGATCCCACTTATATGAGGTACTTAGAGCAGTCAAAATCATAGAGACAGACAGTAGAATGGTGGTTGCCAGGGGCTAAAGTTGGGAGGAATGGGGGGTTATTATTTAATGTGTACAGTTTCAGTTTTGCAAAATGAAAAGAGTACTGGAGATCAATGGTGGTGTTGGTTTCACAACAGTATGGATGTATGTAATGCCCTGAACAGTACACAGAAACATAATTAAGGTATTATTATGGACTGAATGTTTGTGTCCTCCCAAAATTCGTATGTTTAAATCCCATTTGGTGAATACTCAGTGTGACGGTATTAGGAGGTGGGGTCATCCTCATGAATGGGATTACTGCCCTTGTAAAAGGGACCCCAGAGAATTCTCTCACTCTCTTTCCTCCATGTGGGGGTACATTGAGAAATGGGTAGTCTGTAATCTGGAAGAGAGCCCTCACCAGAACACAACCCTGATCTCAGACTTCCAGTCCCCAGAACGGTGAGAAATAAATTTCTGTTGTTTATAAGCCACACAGTCGAAGGCACTTTGTTACAGCAGCTCAAATGACTAAGACAGATAGTGAATTTTATGTTATGTATATTTTACCACAATAAAAAGATTTTCCGATTAAAAAAGAGGTGGGGATGGGCCACAGACTTTATTAGTGTTTATTCAGAGCTATGCCTACCTGGAAGGGAACATGCATGTGAATGTACTTGAATAAGCTTGGGATGCATTATCAGGACTTTCCCTAGCTCGGTGAACTGCCCCACAAATCCCTCTCCCTTCCCTCTCCATGTACGGCCCACCCTGCAGCTTTCTGATTTTCATTGGCCCTCAGGTGAGCTTTCCACAGAGAGGAGAATCTGCCTGCATACCTGAGTAGACCAGGCCTGTTGGCAGTGACAAGTTCCCTGTAAACAGACCTACTGGCACACTAGCTCATGGAGCAGGAATCCCCACTGCGCCCACCACCTGCTGGCTGCCCTGGAGAGAGAGGGACCGCAGCTGCAGGGTAAAGCCAGGCTCTGCGGCAGCGCCATCACCCACCAGCCACCACACTCCTGAGCTCCCTGTGCAGCCGCCTGTCTTACTCCCTGCCATTGTGGCCTGGCTTTTTGGCTTCAACTGAGACAATACTGTAAATGTCTGGCTCTGAGGGAGCACTGCAGCCTACATCCTTTATCCTGAAAAACAGAGAAATCTGCCTTTGAGACAGGAACTCACAGTCCATGGCTTGCTTATTCACAGTCTGTGAATTCTTTGCCACAGTTATAACTCTTTTCTATTCTGGGTTGCCTGGCAGACGACATTATGTGTAACTATACACACAGCAATAACATCTATAGCAGTATATTTCCTTACTTCTGTATCTTTTCCTGTTTCCACCCCTATCCTGACATGTAGAGACTCCGAATCTGATTCTACTCAGACCTTGCCAATTAAGACTCTTCCCATATAATTCTTATCTCTCCAGGTCTATGTATGTTACACTAAGTTCAAACCAGGCAACTCTCCTTCTTGACACCTACTGATATGTAAGTGATTAACACAGGGACCAGTGTGAAAGGTGGGTTTCCTAGTGGTACAGGCATTTAAACCTACCCGCCCAGCATGTGCTAAGCAGGCACTTCAATGCCTGGGGACTGACTCACAGACTGAGGCCTTCTGGGGTTTTAGAATTTTCTTACCCAGAAAATAGGATCAACACCACTGCCATCATGAATTATTCAACACCTGCCTGGGCTACTCCTTGGTGAACAATGAAATATGGAAGCTGACAAAATTGATTTGCAGTGAATTTTTAGTGAAGCCAAGTTCATGGCAAGTGAGCAAGGGCCAGCAGTGCTCAGAGGATACTGACCGCAAGAAGGACCAGCCTGTCATTCCCCTGGGAATATCGCCACTTGGCCAAAAGTGCAGGCAGGCCAGATGCCCTGCACGGGCTCCTTTTCCTTCAGGGTTTGGGGTAGATGAATGTTGTCTCCCATTGAAAAAGCAGAGCCACTTGGGGCCACCAAGCCAGTTCACAAGCCAGGAGGATGGGTGAGACTTACAGCTTTTCATGAACCATTTGGATTGCTAGATAATTAGAAGCTCAATAACCAAATCTTTGAATATAATTTCAGCTGCTTAGCAGAGTGCTAAGAAGGAAAGGCTTCATTTCAGCGTATTTTGAATTTTGCATTAAGGTTTCACTAATTAAAAGGAAAAAAGTATTGGCACAATGTCTAATCCTTCCATTAATCTCCCTCAACATATATTCTGCTGCCTGGTATTGTATAATCATTAAATATAAAATATTAAACTGGACATTTGACTTTATTGATCATTTTATGGACTAAAGATACAGCAAGTAATTATCTGCCAAGACAAATTCATTGATTGGTCTGTCATAGGGAAAGCTGAAATTGACACATAGTTGATTACTATTCTAGCATGCTGTTTGCATCCATTATTTTGTCTCACTCTTTCTCATCAAGATTTGTGTATTTATAGTTAGTTTCTATTTAAGAACTCAAAAAAAGACTTTTTACCCTAAATCCAGGTGGGTGGTTTCCTACGTAGGTCAGAACATTGCAGTCTAAGTGTACAGACTTAGTTTTGTACACTTGGGTATTTTATCAGTTCTGATACCAGGCAACTTTTTGACTAGTATTTTATCTCTCTAAGCTTCAGTTTCTCTATTTGAAAAATAATCTTATTTCTTTTGGATCTTTTTTCTTTCTTTACTCTGCTCGTTCTCTCAGCATTTATAATTCAGTTTAGTTTGCTAAAGAGGTATAGCACCTTCTCAATACTCCAGGCACTGTGTGAGATGCTGGGAATACCAAGATGGGTAAGACAGAGTCCCTGCCCTCAGGGGAGTTTACAGTCTAATGAAGGATACTGGCGTGGACCCAAATAAAGGGTGTGGTACAGTCTGAGGAGGTAAAGGCTGAGTGTGGGCAATATTTGGAACTAAGCAGCTTCCTGGCTCATTATGATACAGAGTTTTGTTTTTAAATCCTGTGGTAGCAGCGGGTTCAAAGTCACCTACCAGATTCTAGGCATGAAGAATGGGATGCTAGGAAGGATTATTTTTAAATCCCATCCTGGGACATGCAAGAAACTTGTTGTTAATGTTCATCTTTTTCAGAACTCGGCAGCTAACTTCATGGATGATCTGTAACACAAACCAGAGTCTCATGAAATTCCTTTCTTGGAACAGAGTCGTAGAGAAGCCCTAATATCGTGTTTGGCCTAGTCCCTTTTTTTGGTTAGGTCATGGATATATAGTCATACAATGTCTCCTCCTACATATAGTTCTTTCCAGAGTTAATTTTATGCTCCAAATGGGCAGGGACCATGATGTACATGTTTTGTTTTGTTTTGAATTCTTTCTGCCCACCTTTTGTGTTTCACATTCAGCAGGTACTCAATAAATGATAACAGAAACCTCTTGTGACGTACTTAGTGGGTAGTGGCCCACTTTGAACAACCCAGTTTCCATGAAGCTGAGTTCTAAATTTCGATTAGAACAGTTTGGGCACAGAGTAGGTATGCATTAAACTTCTTTCAGGCTACCTGGGACTAAGATGCTCAAGTCACCCCAAATAAAGGGGATTTGGTGGCTGATGGCATGAATGAATGAAGCTGAAATTAATTTCACTTAAGCATCTTTCAAACACTGACATTCAACACAGCCTGGTATCATGGAAACAGCATTGCACACAGGTTAGGAAGCCTGGGATTTGGTATCAGTGGCCCTAGGAAGTGACCCAACACTTTGGGCCTCATCCCTCTATTGTTAAGTGAAGCAGCTGGGCCAGATACTGAGGAAAGGCACTTACCACTCCCAGATTCTGCTGGGCGATTTTGTCTTGAGTTAGGGTACAGCCCCTGTGACTTCTCATTTCACGTATCTGGGTAAAGGAAAGTAAACAATTCACTATTAACTTGTCATGACTTCAGCTTTGGAAGATACTTGTAAGTGAGCAACAATTACCTTTTGAATCTCCAAGTTAATCTGTAGTATGTTTTTCTGTATCTGTAGAGACAATCTTTTGGAGTATATCCACATATCTTTGGGGCAGAGGTTCTCAATCTTTTATTTTTCTTCTACTTTTAAAAATTGTTTTAAAACTCTGATTGAAACTGTGAACCCTCTTCCAGAACAATGATGGAGCTCATAAATACAACATTTTGCCTACAATTTCAGGGTAGTGGGAGGCAGCAGAAGGGCTGTTCCCAGGTTGGGAATCTTCCTCTAGGCCTTTTGTAGGGCCATATTTTGTTCTTCACTGTTTAACCCACTTAGCTCTGTCACCTGCTAGCTGAGTTACTATAACCAAATTGTTTAACCTTCATGACCCCCTTTAGAAACACAGGGATAGTAGCATCTACTTGCAAGTGGTTGGGAGCATTAGCATCATAAGCTAATGTAAGTAAAGCACCTAGCACCGTGCCTGTCATACAGCAACAGGCTCTCGCTCACAAAATAAGTCTTTTCTTCCCCTTCCTCATTTTCTTTTTTTATTGTCCACACCTCTACTACCCCTCAACATTCTACTCTAACTTACTATATGTATTTTTTTTTTTTTTTTTTTTTTTGTCGTTTTTTCGTGACCGGCACTCAGCCAGTGAGTGCACTGGTCATTCTTATATAGGATCCGAACCCGCGGCGGGAGCGTTGCCGCGCTCCCAGCGCAGCACTCTACCGAGTGCGCCACGGGCTCGGCCCTACTATATGTATTGTTTAGTCTTACATGATACACTTAGATTTCTTCCTTTTTGTTAAAAAAATTTCTACTATTTAGAAACAGCATTATCATGCTTCTTTTAGCCAAAATGTTTTTTTTTTTTTAATTCTCCAGATTTGCTACTTCTAAGGTAAAGCCTTAGTCACATTAGCATGGCCCAGAATTTCCCATTTTAAATCTTTCCTGGGGCTGAAAATTAATCTTTCCTTAGGCAGTACCTAAAGGGTTTGTGTATCGAGTGATCTAAAAATCGATTAAACACTGAGTGAGCTTCAGTAAAGAAACTGTTTCTCCACACAAAAAGAGGCCAGGAACACTGGGTTTAGTTTACCTAGGCACCTTAGGGGATGCAGGGATAATTAGGGAAGATGCTGGGCTCCAAACTGAGTGGGAGACCCTGTGCTCCAGAGCATGGGAGACAGAATGGAGAACTAACATTTATTGAGCAACAGTTGTGGGCCTGGTGGAAATCAGAGGTCACAATACGGTGGCCGATAGCCCACACATGGCCCACAAATGTGGGGTTTTCTTGTTTTGCTCTCATAGTGGTTTAATAAGCAATAAACCTATATTTAAAAGTGTAAGTCTTACATTCACACACACACAAGGATCTTGTGACTTCTCCTGAAATATTGGAAAATCCAGCAACACTGAACAAATTCCCACACGGCAACAATAAGTTGGAGCAGAGCTGCAGACACTCTCAGTAGAGGGATACAAGCTCTTGGTTCACCACAGTTCTTACCATTCACTCACTGTACACACACACACACACACACGCACACTCACACATATGAAGAGAAAGAGAGAGAGAGTCATGTTTTCAAAGGTTTACAAAGTAAGGTAAATGAGAAGCAAGGGGACTGTGTACAATATATTTCCAACAGCTGGAGAATGTATATTCTTTTCAAGCACATAAGGAATATTTTTAAAAACTGGCCAGACCTAATGTAAATCTCAAGTTAAAATTAAAACTGATATCATACAGCTGACATGAACACAACACAATAAGGTCAGAAAGTAATTATCATAGATATAATATAAATTCTTGAAAATTAAAAATTATGCTTTTATTTAGCTCATGGGTGAGAGAAGAAATTAAAATGGAAATCAGATGATACTTACTAAATAGCTATTAAAATGCTACATTTCAAAATTAGTGAAATGCAGTTAAAATGATACTTGAAGAAATTAATAACCCTAACACTAAATATTATGTTTTTAAAAAATGTTTGGAAAAAATAACTGAGCAACCAATAAAAGTGGTCAGAAAAAAAAAATAGAATAACCAAAATAAAAAGTAAAGATAGTAAAGGTAAAATCAGAAATTAATTTTAAAAAGAACAAGCAATAATGGAGAATATCAATTAAATTAAAGTTTTTTTAATAGAAATAATAAATTTAATAAACTATTAAGAAGATTAAAAGAAAAGAGAAAGGCACAAGAAAGACAACATTAGGAATGAAAATAGAATATTAATACAGAGGCAGCACAGATTTGACAGCTAATAAAGAATATTATACAAATTTAATAACATATTTTAAAGCTTAGATGAAATGCATAAATTACTAGAAAATACAAATTACTATAACTATGTAAAAAGGAAAGAGAAAACCCAAATGGGCTTATAAAGAAAATGAATCAGTAGCTTAACCTTTCCCTAAAATGAAAACTTAAGCTCAAGAGGATTTCTCGGTGAGTTCTACTAAATGTTCAAGAAACAGATAATTCCAACCTTACGTGAATTATTCAGTGAATAGAAAAAAGGGACCACACCTTTTTCATTTTATGACATGATTATAACATTGCTACCCACAAACAGACAAAATCAGTATGTGAAAGCAAAGTTCCATGACACTCTTGCTCAAGTATATACAAAAAATCCAAACGAAACATTGGTAAACTACACCAAAGACTATACCAAAGATATATAAACCTTGGTCATATTCCATTTAGGAATACAAATTTTATTTTCAACCTTCAAAATCTAATTTATATAATTCATTACATTAAAAATGTAAATGAGAAAACACATTATCTTCTCACAGGTGCAGAAAAAATTCAAAAGGAATCCAGCAACCATTTTCTAATTATACAAATAAACTCAACAAACTATAAGAGAAAGCTTCTAACTTGATAAGAGTATCTACAAGAAATCTATAGTCAACATCATATTCAATAGGAAACTATTTAAAAATTATCTTTACAATCAGAAACAAGATAAAGATGCTGCTTTAACCACTTGTATTAATATTGTCTAGAGGTTCTTGCCTAGACAATAAGGTGTGCAAAAACAAATAGAAGGTAAAATAATTGAAAAGAAAGAAATCAAATCACAGATAATATAATGTGATTATCTACATAGAAAACTCAAAAGAATCCACAAGCAAATAGAATTAACAAAAGAATTTAGGGTGATTAATGGAGATAAGACCAAGACACAGACATCAATTTTATTTCCCTATACCACCAAAAAACAGAAAAATTCAATTTAAACATACATGGTTTACCAACATCCATTTCTGATAAAAAAATTCTCAGGAAACTATGAATAGACGAGAGCATTCTCAACCTGATAAAAGACATATAAAAAACACACTTAACATCATACTTTATGGTAAAAGGTTGAATGCTTTCTTAAGAACAGGGAGACAACAAAGATATTGATTCTTATCACTTTGATTCAGCATCACACTAAAGGTTCTAGCCAGTGAAATATGACAAGAAAAAGAAACAAAAGGTGTCCATATTGGAAAGATAGAAGTAAAACTGCCTTTTACTTGAGAACTAGATGAATTCCACAAAAAGGTACTAAAACTAATAAGTGGGTTTAGCAAGATTACTAAATGTAAGACCAATACACAAAAATCTATTGATTTTGTTCATACACAAGTAACTAATAATTGGAAACTGAAATGAAAACATGATATCATTTAAAATAGCATCAAAATATCAAATACAAGAGTACTTCAGAAAGTTCATGGAAAAGTGAAATTAAAAGATTATGTGAGGGCCGAGCCTGTGGCGCACTCGGGAGAGTGCAGCGCTGGGGGCGCAGCGACGCTCCCGCCGTGGGTTCGGATCCCATATAGGAATGGCCGGTGCACTCACTGCCTGAGTACTGGTCACAAAAAAGACATTAAAAAAAAAAAAAAAAAAGAAGATTATGTGAATCCTTCTGCTATACACTGATTAAATTGTATCCCCCAAAATCTATACATTAAAACTTAATCCCCACTGTAACTGTTGAGGATGTGAAATCCTAATATGGTAATTGAAAGGTGAGGCCTCGAAGAGGTGATTAGATTATAAGGACCATGCCACTATAGTGAATGAGTTAATAGTTAGTGGTGGTCAGGGGCATGGTTCTGAGGGCTTTAAAAGGAGAGTTCACCAGGAGCTCTCTCTGTTCCTCCATTCTCTGCCATGTGAGACCCCTGCATTGCTGTAAAGCCACCACTGAGGAAGACCCTCATCAGATGAGTTCCCTGGACTTTGGACTTCCCTGCCTCAGAAACTGTAAACAATAAATTTCGTTTTCTTACAAATTATCCAGTTCCAAGTATTCCACTGTAAGCAACAGAAATGGACTAATACACCTGTGAGCTTTTTACTTAGGGATAATCTGACAATGGATGTGAAAAACTTGTACTCTGAAAACTATAAAACATTGCTGAGAGAAATTAAAGACCTCAGTAAATGAAGAGATATACCCTCTTCAGGAGTAAAAAAAAAATCAATATTATTTAGGTTTTAATTCTCTCCAAATTGATTTAAAGATTCAATGCAATCTCAATCAAAATTCCAGCAGGCTTTGTTCTAGAAACTGACAAATTGATCCTAAATTCAAATGGAAATGCAAAGGAACCAGAATAGCCAAACCAACTTTGAAAAAGAACAAAGTTGAAGAACCAACACTACCTGACTTCAAAACTTATTATAAAGCTACTATAATCAAGACTGTGGGGGGATTATTTTGGATTATCTGGATGATCCAATGTATTTACAAGTGTCTTTATTAAGAGGAAGGCAGCAGGATCAAAGTTAGTAGCAGGAAGAGGTTTCAGTGATATGAGGAAGGGGCCGTGAATCAAGGAATGCAGGCTGTCTATACAAGCTGTGAAAGGCAAGGAAACAGATTTTCCCCTAGAGCCTCCAAAAGGAACCAGCCCTACTGACATTTTGATTTAGCCTAGTAAAACCAATCTTGGACTCTGACCTCCAGGATTGTAAAAAAATAAATGTGTGTTGTTTTAAGCCACTAAATTTATGGTAATTTGTTACAACAATAGCAAACAAATGCAAAGTAATTACAAAGGGGCATGGAGAAACTTTTGGAGCTAATGAGTATATCAATTACCTTGATTGTGAAGATGGTTTTGTGAGTATATACATATGTCAAAATTGTGTACTTTAATCTATGCAGTTTATTGTATGTCACGCACACACATACACTTCAATAAATGGTGCTAGGCCAATACATATTTATGCATACACACATAGGAGGGACTTTAAAAATTTTGTGGAAAAAATAGAATTAAAAGATAAAAATAAAAACTATAAACTTTATTTCTCAACATAAGCTCCATCGAGTTCAAGACACTTTTGTAAGCAATGATACCAGCCATTTAGTCCATCCCTAAAGAACTGAGAGTCCTAGGAATTAACCATGTCAATGCAGTCTTTTTTACACTATTAACAGAAGAAAAATGGGTGCCCTTTAAAGATTTTTTTTAAGATTAGGAAACAAAAAGAAGTCAGAAGGAGCCAAATCAGGACTGTACGGTGGACACCTAATGATGTCCCACTGAAACTCTTGCAAAATTGGTCCTATTTGACTAGAAGAATGAGCAGGAGCATTGTCGTGGTGGAGGACTGTCCGATGAAACTTTTCTGCTTCGCTGGGCATCTTTCTGCTAACGCTTCGGCTAACTCTCTCCAAAAACTCTCAGAATAAGCAGATTTTATTGTTCTCTGGCCCTCCAGAAAGTCAACAAGTAAAATGCCTTGAGCATCCCGAAAAACTGTCGACATGACTTTGCTCCTGACCGGACCACTTCCACCTCTTGGTAGACATGGCTTTGACTGTGCTTTGTCTTCAGGATCACACTGATAAAGCCACGTTTCATCTCCTGTTACAGTTCTTCAAAGACACACTTCAGGATCTTGATCCCACTTGTTTAAAATTTCTATTGAAAGGTCTGCTCTTGTCTGCAGCTGATCTGGGTGCAACGGTTTGGCACCCGTCGGAGCAGAAAGTTTGCTCAACTGTAATTTTTCATTCTGAATTGTGTAAACTGAACCAATTGAGATGTCTATGGTGTTGGGTATTGTTTCTGCTGTTAGTCATCAGTCCTCTTCAATTCGGGTGCAAACAAGATTAATTTTTTCCTCTCAAATTGACATGGATGGTCTGTTGCTGCAGTCTTCATTTTGAACATCATCTGATCCCTTCTTAAAACAAGTTATCCATTTGTAAACTGCTGATTTCTTTGGGACATTGTCTCCATAAACTTTTCAGAGAGCAAAATGATTTCATTATTCTTCCACTCAAACTTCACCATAAATTTGATATTTGTTGTTGTTTCAATTTTAGTAGAATTCACGTTGCTCTGATAGGGGCTCTTTTCAAACTGATGTCTTACTTATTTTTCTTAGTGCTTCAAACTAGATCCTATTCAGACATGTTATAACAAGTTAGTATGAGTTTATTTTGGTACAAAAAATTTTTGAAAGCTGTGATGGTTTTTTTCATAATATGAAAATATATGATGAGTGTCATAACTCATTTTCCATGAACTTTTTGAAGACCTTTTGTATAGCTGTAGATATATGTGTTTATGTCACTATATTTTCTTCTAAAAATTGTAAGGTTATACTCACATGTGATGGATTTTGGACATGACCAGCACCATTGTGCACACAATAAGCACAAAATAGCCACAGGCCTTGCCTTCCACTCCAACATTAAACCACTCCCCTCTTCCCTTTACGAGAAGCCTCCTGACTTAAACAGAAATTCTTTTGCTTCTGCAAGGGTGCGATTCTCCACCCTGGTTTCATAGTTTCCACATTAGCATAATGCCCCTCCTTGATGGTATCAGCCAGCCCTTTGTGCACTATATAAGCTCTCCTACCCCTACACCTGGTGCTGTCCTCCATTTTGAGGGCAGCCCTGGGCTGCCTGTCACTTTGAGCACAGCCCAGCAGATTCTTTTCATTTAATAAAGCTTGAATGGTACCGGGCATCTTGGCTCACTTTCTTTCAATATGTTACATTTTTAAGTTCTTGCTCTATCTGGAACTAATGATTATGTAGGGTGCAAAGTAAAGATTTATTTTCATTTTGGCCCGTAAGAATAACTAATTATCCTGATACTACTTATCAAATTGTATACTTCAATAAAGCTGTTAAGCAATATGTGATTTATAATAGCAACAAAAATATAAGATGCCCAGGACTAAATCTACACAATATATTTAACATCTTTATGAAAAAAATGTATTAACCTTTATTGAAAGACTGTAGAGAATACAAATGAATGGAGAAAAATACCATGTTCATGATTAGGAAGACTCAATAACATAAAGAGATTGGACTAGCTGGTTAGCTCAGTTGGTTAGAGGGAGGTGTTATAACACCAAGGTCAGGGGTTCAGATCCCTGCACCAGCCAGCTGCTAAAAAAAAATAGAGATCTATTTGTCCCAAATTATTTTACAGATTTAATACATTTACAGTAAAAATTCTAATATACATAAAGCAGGTGGCTTACTACTCATGAAAATTTATTTTTTAAAGCTGTAGTAATGATAGCATTGTGATGCTACCATGTGGATAGACAAATGGATGAATGGAAAAAAATAAAGAGACCTAAACAGACCCATATATATTTATATGGAAAACTGATATAGGAAAGAGTTGAAATTGCATATCAGTGGAAAATTATTATTCAATATACTCTTTCATAAGTAGTACTAGGACAATTAGTCACTCTGTGGGAAAATATAAAAATAAATGTTTACATTTAGCACCACTTATTAAAGGGTGTGTATATGCGCACACATTTGTGTTTGGCCCTTTGCTAGGTGCTGTGAACCCAGAGATAAAGAGTAAGAATTTCTTTCAGTAAGGGGCACCCAGATTAGGGGGAATGCAACCAATAGCACCAGTAGTAACAGAAGTGGAGCCATAATCTGTCTGAGAAGACTAGGGAAGGTAGGCTTCAAAGAAAAGATGATTATTTAAGGGTATAAAGGAGTTCATCAAGTGAAGAAAGTAAGGGGGAAGGAATCAGAAATAGAGAAGCATTATATGTAAAAGCACTTATTTATAGAGGTGTTGACCAGTAAGCTCACTGGAAAGATGGGTCTCAAAAAGAAAATGTTTCAGGGAAAAGTGATAGAGACATTCCTTGAGACTTAAGAAGTATCCATCTGTCTATCTATTTGATCTACCTATTCTCTCTATTTCATTCATTAAATATACTGTCTTAGAATGACTCGTTGGCTCAGAAGGGAGAGCTGGAAGGGAGAGCTGGAACAAGAATACTCTTGAGAGTCAATGGAGAGACTCTTCCACAAAAACATGGCAGATATCCCAGATACATATGTAGCCTGCTTCAACTTGGACCATGTTTAGCTTGGACATAGACCTGCGGTGTCGTAGCCACTGTCACTGATTCGTGTGTCTGTGTCTATTGTGTGAGAGAGATGGATATAAATTCAAAAAGTTCCTAATGTCACCAGTGAGAGGAACATCCTATTTCTAAAAGAGAGTTCTGTTTAGGCATTTCTTTTCTTTTTTTTTTTAAAGGCATATTTTGTTTAAAATTTTTTTGTTCTCTGACCACAATAACAGAAGGAAATTCAGAAAACTCCCAAATGTGTGGAAATTAAACAACACTTTCCTAAATAAACAATAGGGTAAAAAGAAAAATCACAGGGAAATTAGAGAGTACTTTGAGATAAAGATCAAAGCGCAACATATCAAAATTTATAGGATGAAGGGCTCATTCAGTGCTTAGAGGAAAATTCACACTGTAAATACCTATATTAAAAATAAGAAAAATCTCAAACCAGTAATGTAAACTTTGACCTTAAGAAAACAGAAAAAGAAGAGCAAAGAAAACCAAAAGCAAATATAAGTAGGAAATAACAAAGATTATAACAGAAATATAGGAAATAGGGAATAAAAAAACAATAGAGAAAATCAACAAAACCAAATGCTGATTCTTTAAAAAGATTTTTTAAAAAATTGCAAACCTTTATCTAGAATGACCATGAAAAAAAGAGAGAAGATTGAAATCACAAAAATCAGAAATAAGGTAGGGGCATTATTTCATTGTCACTATGACTTTTTGTGGTGGTAGGATTTAGTTTCTTTCTCTTTGTCATTTGCATTTTTGTTCTACCAGTGGGTTTTTTTCTTTCTTGTGTATTCCTAGTACTGCTTATCATTTTTCAGATTCCAGATGCAGGACTTCCTTGAGGATTTCTTGTAGGGCTGGTCGTATGGTGGTGAATTCCCACAGCTTTCGTTGTGTGGGAAATACACTATTTTCCCCTCATTTCTGAATGATAGCCTTGCTGAGTATAGCATTCTTGGCTGGCTTTTTTTTTTTTTTTTCTTGTTTTAGTATTTGAATATATTTTCTTCTGGCCTATAGAGTTTCTGTTGAGAAGTCTGCTGTTAATCTGATAGGGGCTCCATTATAGGTGGCTTGACACTTTTCTCTTGCTTCTTTTGAGATCCTGTCTTTGTCTTTGAGCTTTGCCAGTTCAACTAGATCTTTGAGTCTCCTGGATCTGAATATCTGTGTCTCTTCCTATACATGGGAACTTTTCCATTATTATCTCATTGAATAGATTTTCCATGCCTTTTCCTTTCTCCTGCCTTTTTGAAACACCCATGATTTAAATATTTATGCACTTAAGGTTGTCTGCTAGCTCTCTTAGATTCTTCATTTTTTAAAATTTTTTTATTTTTATTTTTACTGTTTTTTGTCCACCTGGGTTATTTTGAAAAGACTATCTTCAAGATCAGAATTCTTTTGTCTGCTTGTTCTAGCCTGCTGCTTAAGCTATCAGTTGTGTTTTATATTCCATTGAATGCATCTTTCAGTTCCAAGAGTTCTGCTACATTCTTTTTTAAGGTATTAATCTTGTTGTAAATTTCCTTCTTCACTGATTTTTTCCTTCCTCCTGATTTTCTTTTTTTCTCATTTCATTATGTTGTCTATGTTGTCTGACTGAGTGTTCTTATATCTCAGTGAGTTTCCTTAAGATGGTTGCTTGGAATTCATTTCAGTCATTTCAAAGGTTTCCTGCTTATAGTGCCTGATACTTGAGAATTACTGTATTCTTTTGGTGATGTCATATTTTCTTGGGTTTTCATATTTCTAGTATCTCTACGTTGATGTCTGGTCCTCTGGTAGAGTATTACTTTCTCTATCACTCTGGAGTGGGCTTTGAGGAGAGAGATAACCTCTTTTTTCCAGTCTCTGCTGATGACTCTCCTTGTGTCAGTACAGTCAAGTGTCTGGCAGTCCACCTGCACAGTGGCTGAGGCTACTGCTGTGGTATCTGCCACTTTTGCAGCAGTCATGGCTGTGGCAGTGGCCACCTGCATGGAAGTGTTTTTTTCTTGCTCCCTCACCTGCTTTTCGGCAGGTATACTGCCCTTGACTCCTTGCCTAGGATCCCAGGTATGCTCTTTTGCTGCTTCCAGGCAGAGGGGGTTGCGGTCCTCAGCTCCGTGTCTAGGACCCCCATTTAGGGATTTCTATGGTAAAAATAAATAAATAAGCATTTATTAATTTAAAATCTTTTGCCTTTATTTATAGTATTGACTTAATTTACAACTCTTTTATGATATCCATTTATGAAATTCAAACCCATTCTCTCATTTACTGATAGGCTCAAATGACCTGTCAGAGACAGAGTGGTTTCTTGGTAAGATAAATTTGATAATGAAAGATTTTTTTACTGTACTAAATTAATTATTAATTTATTGACAATTCCAAGCTCTGGAAAGAAAGAAAATCTATCTGTAACCAAAAAATGTTTCTCGACTCCAATCTATTTGCAGTGATAAATCAAACAGCTCATATAAACTGAACATCTTTAACATATTTATATTCTACCACTTGTGTATTATTTTTTACACATCAAAAAGAGATTCTTGAAGAAATAAGATGTATCATAAATAGTAACTGTTTACAACTGACCGTAGGTGTTAAATTTTCTTTAACTGGTGATTTTTTTTTCTTGTTAAGACATTTATAAACCCAGGCAAGCTTCAATATGTCCTACATTACTAGCCCCAAATCCATGAATATGTTGCTGGTATTGAACTGAAATTTGTATTTATACTATTTTGAAAAATATTTCCTGAGTTGTTTTGTGGTGTAAATAGATTACTGAACGTAAGTAAATATGTTTTTTATTTATTTATTTATTTATTATGAATATTCATGAGATACAAAGCTGACTGTCCCCCTCCTGTCCATGATATGGGGGTCAGATTCATACTGGGGGGATATCCATTACCAGAAATTACTTTTGTACACTTTGTCCCCTCCCAATTATCCCCCAATCTCCCTCCCCTTCCCCCTCTCCCCTCAACTCCAAATTGTAGCCCTAGTAATGTTCCCTCCCTCTGTTGGATCATGGCACTACTGTGGTCTTTCTTTCCTACCTTCCTTTCTCTCTTAGGTCCCACATATGAGTGAGCACACGTGGTATTTATCCCTCTGTGCTTTGCTCATTTCACCCAACATAAGTTTCTCCAGGTTCATCCATGTTGTTGCAAATGGGAGTATTTCATTCTATGGCAGAGTAGTATTCCATAGTATGTATACACCACATTTCCTTATCCAATCATCTATTGATAGACATTTAGGTTGCATATCTTGGCTATTGTAAACAGAGCTGCAGTAAATATGGGATTGCAGGTATCTCTTCAACATGATGATTTCTATTCCTCTGGATATATACCCAGAAGTGAGATTGCTGGATCATATGGAAGATCTGTAGTTGTTTGAGAAACATCCAAATTGTTTTCCAAAGTAGTTATACTAATTTACAGTCCCACCAACAGTGCAGTAGTGTTCCCTTCTCTCCACACCCTCGTCAGCATTTGTTATTCACCATTTTTTTGATTACAGCCAGTCTAAGTGGAGTGAGGTGGCATCTCAATGTGGTTTTAATTTGCATTTATCTGATGACTAGTGATGTTGAGCATTTTTTCATGTATCTGTTGGCCATTTGTATGTCTTCCTTTGAAAAATGTCTATTCAGCTCTTTTGCCCATTTTTTAATTAGGTCATTTACTTTTTTACTGTATAATTGCTTGAGTTCTATGTATATTCTGGATATTAATCCCTTGTTGGATGTATAGTTGGCAAAAATTTTCTCCCACTCTGTAGGTTGTCTTTTCGCTCTCTTGATTGTTTCTTTGGCTGTGCAGAAACTTTTTAGTTTGATATAGTCCCATTTATTTATTTTTTTCTTTTGCTGCTTGTGTTTTCAGGCTCATGTTCATAAATCCTGTGCCCAGACCTAACTGCTGAAGTGTTTCACCTATATTTTCCCTTAGTAATTTTACAGTTTCAGTCGTATACTTAGGTCTTTAATCCATTTTGAGTTGATTTTAGTGTATGGTAAGAGATGCATATCTAGTTTCATTCTTCTACATATGGATACCCAGTTTTCCCGGCACCAGTTGTTGAAGAGGCAATCTTTTCCCCAATGTAGATTTTTGTTGCCTTTGTCTAATATCAGATGGCTATAAGTCTGAGAAGTGATTTCTGGGTTCTCAATTCTACCCCACTGGTCTGAATGTCTATTTTTATAACAGTACCATGCTGTTTTGGTTACCACAGCTTTGTATTATAATTTGAAGTCAGGCAGAGTTATGCCTCTGGCTTCGGTTTTTTTTTTGGTTTTTTTTGTTTTTTTTGCTCAGGACTGCTTTGGCTATTTGGGGTCTTTTGTTTTTCCATATGAAAGGAAGGTAAGATTGCTTTTTCCATTTCTGTGAAGAATGTCATTGGTATTTTGATGGAGATTGCATTGAATCTGTAGATCACTTTGGGTAGTATAGACATTTTCACAATGTTAATTCTTACAATCCAAGAGCAGGGAATATCTTTCCATCTTTCTGTGTCTTCTTTAATTTCTTTCAGAAGTGGTTTGTAATTCTCATTGTAGAGGTCTTTCACCTCCTTGGGTAAATTGATCCCTAGGTATCATACTTTTTTGGTAACAATTGGAAATGGGCTTACTTTCTTTATTTCTCTTTCTGTTAATTCATTATTTGAGTATATAAATGCTACTGATTTGGGGGCATTTATTTTGTATCCTACAACATTACAGAAGTTATTAACCAGCTCTAGGAGTTTTTTGATAGATTCTTTAGGTTTTTCTATATATAGTATCATGTCATCTGCAAATAGGGAAAGTTTGACTTCCTCTTTTCCAATCTGGATTCCCTTTATTTCTTTGTCTTGCCTGATTGCTCTAGTTAGTACCTCCAGTACTATGTTGAATAGAAGTGGTGCGAGTGGACATCCTTGTCTTGTTCCTGTCCTTAAGGGAAAGACCTTCAATTTTTCCCCATTCAGAATAATACTGGCAGTGGGCTTGTCATAAATGGCTTTTACTGTGTTAAGATATTTTCCTTCCGTACCTAATTTGTTGAGAGTCTTTATCATGAAGGAATGTTGAATTTTGTCAAATGCTTTTTCAGCATCTATTGAGATGATCATATGGTCTTTGTCCTTGAGCTTGTTGATGTGATGTATCACATTTATTGACTTTCATATGTTGAACCATCCTTGCATCCCTGGGATGAATCCCACTTGATCATAGTGTATACTTTTTTAAATATGTTGCTGTATTCTAATTGCTAATATTTTGTTGAAGATTTTAGCATCTAGGTTCATCAAGGATATTGGCCTGTAATTTTCTTTTTTTGTTGTTGTGTCTTTATCTGGTTTTGGTATCAGAGTTATGTTGGCCTCATAGAATGAGTTTGGGAGAGTAGCATCTGTTTCAATTGTTTGGAACAGTTTCATGAGAATTGGTATTAACTCCTCTTTAAAAGTTTGATAGAATTCAGCTGTAAAGCCATCCAGACCCAGACTTTTTTTGTTGGAAGATTGTTAATTACCACTTCAATCTCCTTGCTTATTATTGGTCTGTTCAGGTTTTCTATCTCTTCTTGGTTTAGTCCTGGTAATTTGTGTGTCTAAAAACTTATCCAATATCTTCCAGATTTTTGAATTTGTTGTCATACAGTTGTTTATAATAGTCTCTAATGATTCTTTGTATTTCTGTGGTGTCAGTTGTAATGTCTCCCTTTTCATTTCTGATTTTTGTTATTTGGGTCTTCTCTCTCTCTCTCTCTCTCTCTTTTTTTTTTTTTTTTTTGTTAATCTAGATGATGGTGTGTCTATTTTGTTTACCTTCTCGAAAAACCAACTTTTAGTTTTGTTGATCTTTTCTCTTGTTTTGGGGGTCTCTATTTCATTTAGTTCTGCTCTGATCTTAATTTTTCTTTCTGTCTACTGTCTTTAGGTTTGGATTGTTGTTGTTTTTCAAGTTCTTTGAGGCATACTGTTAGGTCATTTATTTGGAGTCTCCATTTTTTTGATATAAGCATTTACTGCAATAAATTTGCCTCAGTACTGCTTTTACAGTATCCCACAAGTTTTGGTATGATGTATCTTTATTTTCATTAGTTTCTAGAAATTTTTTGATTTCCTGTTTAATTTCTTCTTGGACCCAAGGTCATTCAGGAGCCTATTATTTATTTTCCATGTATTTGTAAAGCTTCCAGCAATTTGCTTATTGTTTATCTCCAGTTTTAGTCCATTGTGGTATGAAAAGATTGTTGGAATGGTTTCAATTTTTTTAAATTTCTGAGACTAGGTTTGTGGCCTAATATGTGGTCTGTCCTGGAAAATGTACCATGAGCTGATGAGAAGAAAGTGTATTCTTTAGCTGTTGGGTGAAATGTTCTGCATATATCTGCCAAGTCCATTTGGTCTAGGTTGTAGATTAAATCCTGTGTCTCTTTGTTGACTTGTTGCCTGGAAGATCTGTCTCATACTGAGAGAGGGGTTTTCAGATCACCCACTATTAATGTATTAGGTCCTATCTCCTTCTTTAGGTCTGAGTGTTTGCTTAATATATCTGGGTGCTCCAGTATTGGGTGCATACATGTTTATGATTGTTATGTCTTCTAGCTGGATAGTTCCCTTTATCATTATATAATGGCCTTCTTTGTCTTTTTTAATGTTTTTTGGTTTAAAGTCTATTTTGTCCAGTATAAGAACAGCTACTCCTGCTCTTTTTTGGTTTCCATTTGCATGGTATATCTTCTTTCATCCCTTCACTTTTAGTCTATGAGTGTCTTTACAGGTGAGGTGGGTCTCTTGAAGACAGCATATACTTGGGTCTAGCTTTTAAATCCAGTCAGTTAGTCTATGTCTTTTGAATGGGGAATTTAGTTCATTCACATTCAGAGTAGTTATTGAGAAGTGTTGTTTAATTCATGTCTTTTAATTGCTAGTTGTTCAGGTGGTTTAAATATCTTTTGATTGTTATTTCCCCTTTTATTTCTCTTCTTTAATGTGAGCTGGGAAGTTAAGGTAGAATGATTTAGCTTCTTTCTCTTTCTTGCTGGCATTTTTGTTTTAACTGTGGGTTTTGTTCTTGCTTGTATATTCGTGATGATGGTCACCATTATTCAGATTCCAGATGAATGACTTCCTTGAGAATTTCTTGCAGGGCTGGTCGTGTGGTGGTGAACTCCCACAACTTTTGTTTATCTGGGAAATACACTATTTCTCCCTCGTTTCTGAAGGAGAGCCTTGCTGAGTAAAGAATTCTTGGCTGGCAGTTTTTTTCTTTCAGTATTTTGAATATATCATTCCACTTTCTTCTGGCCTGTAGGGTTTTGATTGAGAAGACTGCTGTTAGTTTGATTGGGGTTCCCCTATAAGTGACCTGACGCTTTCTCTTGCTGCTTGTAGAATTCTCTCTTTGTCTTTGAGCTTTGCAAATTTAACTATAATATGTCTTGGGGAGGATCTTTTGGGGTTGAATCTGGGGACCTTTGAGCTTCCTGGATCTGAAGGTCAGTATCTCGCCCTACACCTGGGAAGTTTTCTGTTACTATTTCCTTGAGTAGGTTTTTGATACGTTTTCCTTTCTCCTGCCCTTCAGAAATACCCACAATTCAGATGTTGGAGCACTTGAGGTTGTCTGCTATCTCTTGTAGGTTTTACTCATTATTTTTAATTCTTTTTTCCTTTTTTTTTTTTTTTTTTGTCTGCCTGACTTATTTCAAAAAGACCATCTTCAAGCTCTGAAAGTCTTTCTTCTGCTTGCTCTACCCTGATGCTCAAGCTCTCAGTCATGTTTTTTATTTCATTGAGTGAGTCTTTCATTTCTAGATGTTCTGCTACACTCTTTTATGGTATTAATCTCTTTGTAGATTTCCTCCTTCATATTCTGGATGTTTTTTCTTGTTTCATTGTGTTTTCTAATTGAGTCTTCCTTTATTTCTTCAAGTTTTCTTAAGATCATTGCTCAAAATTCTTATTCAGACATTTCAAGGATTCCCTGTTCCACGGAGTCTGACTTTAGGGCATTACTGTATCCTCTTGGTGGTGTCATTTCTTCTTGATTGTTTGTACTTCTAGTATGTTTTTTGCTGATGCTTGGTCATTTGGTGGGGGTTTGCTTCTTCTAATACACTGAGGTTGACTGTGGAGTGGTCTTGGATGCTACTGTGGGGGGTGAATTGTCTTTGCTTGACAGTAGTTGTGGTGGTGGTTATGTTAAACCACCTTGGTTCCATTCTAGACTCTGTGGTCGTAGGATGAGCCCCTAGCATGTGGAGTTCTGCTGGGCCATACTCAGTGGGCCAGAACCATAGGCTGGTGCTCCCCCCTGGATCTGAGGTGGGATGAGGGGCTGCATGGAGCCGTGTGGTTCCACTGGCTGGTGTTGCTGTCAGCTGCCCCCAGTGGGCTCACCTGTGTGATGCTGGTTCAGGGTGTGGGGGCGGGGTCTGGAGCTCCCCCCATGCCTGGGTCCTAGGCAGCCGGGTGAGGGAACCACGTGGAGCTGCCCAGTTCCACTGTCTGGTGCTGCTGCCAGCCGCTTCCAGCGAGCTCCCCTGTGGAGCCGGTTAGGGTGCAGGAGCAGTGTCTGGAGCTCCCCCACTGCCTGGGTTCAAGGTGGCAGGGTGAGGGAGCCGTGTGGAGCTGCGGTTCCACTGACTGGCACTAGGGGGGGTCACCTGCACGATGCTGGTTCCACCCTTGTCAGCTTGGGTTATTTATTTAAGGGTTCCAGACTTCAGGCACCAAATCTACCCTCTCTGCAGAACACACTGCTTCATGCTGGAGGCTCCAAGGCCACATTGGCCGCTACAGCCATGTCCACGCAGGGTGTGGGCAGTCATACCCATGGAAGGGCATCCTCAGGCAGCGCTGCCAGGTGGCTTCCCTCTGCCTGGGTCGGACACTGGCAGGAGGAGGGCACTGCTCCAGAGACTGGTGAGACAGAACCTGGCTCTCTGAGCGGGCTCCCACTCCAGCTGCCTACCTGCCCTTCCAGCGCTCACCTCGCAGGGTCCCTCCTGTGGTTGGCCTGCCTGTGCACGCCTGCAGTGGTGGGACTGAGCTGGGCTGCATGGTACCACCAGGCACAGAACAGCCCCAGCAGTGCTGCTGCCTTGCGGGACAGTCCATAAGTAAATACGTTTTTAAGAACAAATATAAAGAATGATTGCACTAATCATATTTATATCAATAATTAATATAATTATTATAAATGAGTCTCATCAATTATGAACACGAAAAAGATTTCTATCATTTCATTTATTCATCCAGGCACTTTTTTTTTCATTTGTTTATTCAACAGAAATGGGTCAGAAACATACAGGTACAAATTGACAACTTTGCCAAATCTTTCTTGCTAGCTTAGACCATCACAAATTTTTTTCTCATAAGGATTCTTATGGCACCTGACCAAATGTTAAGTCAAGATTAGTGTTTTCATGAATGGGCTGTGGACCTCCCACAACAGAATTATTTGGGAATCTCTGTTAAAATGCAGATTGCTTCAGCTCTCTCTGTTAAGATCTCTGTGTGGTCCATAGAAACTTACAGTTTAATGAGTTCTCCAGATGATTCTTAAAAATCTCGTCTGAGCCTCATTGTTCTAGATACTCTTACTCTTTATGCCATTCCTTCTGACACTCTTTGCTTCAGTGTTTCTCTCTTTCACTTTCTACACCACCTCATTAATTTGATCAGTCTTCTTTTATTTCCCTGAGCCAACCCACACCTAAGAGATGGAAGCAAGTAGCTCAGGAGGTAAAACAACAACCTAATTGGACGAATATTAATACAAAAAAGGAGTCTAGCTTGTGAAGTAGGACCTACTGTCTACCTTTTAAAATTCTGTTTCTAGTAGTTGAAAGGTAACAATTGCTTCTTGTAGTTGAAAGGTAACAATTTCATTGCACTCCTGAAATTACCTTTGAATTACACCATAGTGAATAGCTGTCCACTGGGCTGTGCATCAGAATTGCCTGTATTCCATATGTTCACTGAGCTTGAAGAAAGCCTGGACATCTTAACTAGACTTATGGAGGATATCTATATATCCAAAATAGAACTTCAAGAGATGAAAACTACCATGTCTGAGGTGAAATATATACTAGAAGAAACTGAAAAATTAAACATTTTTTTAAAAAATAGTGAACTGGAAAACATGGCAATAACAACAATAATAGCTAACCAAAATAAAACACACAGAAAACAAAAAGCAAAAAAGTTTTTTAAAAATCAGTAAGCTGTGGGATAACTTGAAGCAAGCTAAAATATGTGTAATTGGAGTTCCCAAAGAAAAGAATACAACACCAAAAGCATGCTACATAAAAGAACAAATTGATAAATAGCAAGTTAAAAAATTCCAAGCTTCTGTTCTTCAAAAGTAACATTACCTGTTAAGAGAATGAAAAAACAAGCCACAGACTGGGAGAAAATATCTCACGTTTGATAAAAGACTTATATCCAGAATATATAAACAACAATTAAAAATTCAATAATAAGAAAATAAATGGGCAAAAGGATTTGAACAGATACCTTCTGCTCAAAAATTTATGGTTGGCAAATGAGCACATGAAAAGTGCATGCTATCATTAGTCACTAGGGAAGTGCAAATGAGATTCTACTCCACAGGTGTTTATGAAAAATGAAAAGACTGACCATACCAAGTGTTGGGGAGGAATGTGGAGGAATTAGAACCTTCATACATTGCTAGTGGGAATGTAAAATAGTAAAACTACTTTGTTGTTGTTGTTATTGTTTTAAAGAAAATGTAATTTTATTAATATTATTTTTTACATTCTAGGATGTTGTTGCAGATGAGTTGGGAGGGAGGGGGAGAGAGTAAAGGGGAAGGAAATGGGATGGAAGAAGGAAGAAGGAGGGGGGTGATTGAGGCCTGTGGCACCCCCCATATTCCCACAGGGGAGACCAGGGGGCTTCCAGCAGTGGCTTGGTCATTGCCTGGCTGGGTGCAGATGTCAGGGGGTGTGGCAAAAGCCCTCACCCCCACCATCCCAGCTCAGGAACCCGGGGCCCTTCTTGCTACAGCTTGGTGGTCATTGCTGGGCTGATTGCATGTGTTGGGGGGGCATGGCTGAGGCCCGAGGCCCTCCACCACCCCAGCTTGGGAGAGCCCGGGGAGCTTCCTGGGGCTGCTCAATGGTTGTCACTGGACTGGCTCTGTGTGTTGGGAGGGTGTGGCTGAGGCCCTCATCTACCACCCTCAGGATGGGTTACTGGTGTTGGGGGGCATTGCCGAGGTCCCTGGCCCTCCCCTCTTTCTGGCTTGGTAACCCAGGGGACTTCCGGTCCTTCTAGGTGTTATAGGTGTTCTTTGGTGAAATGAGACCTTTATTAGTTAATATCAAACTTTGTCTCTGTTTGCAGGTACCGTTTTTTCTTTCAGTTCTGTGTTGGATTATTTGCTGTTCCCACCATTTAAACTCTGCACTGGAACTAATTTGTTGCCCTTGGCTTACTTCTAAAATGGGAGAACTTCCTGTGGGGACCAGTACTTGAGCTCTGTTGTTGAGCTAAACTGCTACTTTGCTGTTGATTACCTAGGGAAGGCTTTTTGTGCAGCTCAGGTTTTAATCGTTGATTTTATAGGTATTTCCAGCTCTTGAAAGATCCAGTGCATCTGGGTTGTGTAGAAACTCTGGTCCGGGCCTAGGTCTTTTCATCAAACTGCACCCCTTGCAGTTCTATATTCCAGACCAGTCTCCTCTGAGTGGTCCTTCGCTGATTGGGGGGCAGATCAGCTGTCCGTACTGTGCCCCAGTGTTCTCCTGGTGGGCCCATCTCCCTCACTGCCCATTCTGAAAACACTTCCCATGGAACAGGCCATGTACCAATCCCTTGTGATGACTCACTGGCCTCTGAGTGGCTCCTTTTTTCAGTTGCTGTGGCTCCTCGCTCCTATGTGGGTCCATGGGAACCCTGTTAGTGGTCTTGCTGGCCTGGAGGACACCATGGCCCTCTTCTCCCCTGCTGCCTCCAAGCAGCTTCATCCAAAGAGCACAGCTTCAGCTTTTGCTGGCTCCTGCTCCATGCACTCAGCAGCTCCAGCCTGAATGTAGCCAGGCCTCAAAACAGAGTGGTTTTTCTTTCTTCACATCATAGCTTCTCCCACCTTCATGCACCTCCCACCTTTGTTGTTGTTGTTGTTGTTGTTTTAAAGAAAAAACAGATCCATAGTTCTCTCCTCTTCCCCTGAGCTCTAGCAGCCCCAATTTGGCTGTCGTTGCTTTTTTATAGTGTGAATTGGTTGATTTGTGGGAGAAAATGATGCTAGGGACCGTCTATTCTGCCATCTTGACCAGAAATGCCCAGTACAACCACTTTGGGAAACAGTTTGGCAGTTTCTTAAAAGCATACACACACACATACACATAGTCCAGCCATTACATTCCTTGTTATGCACCTGAGATAAATAAAATCATATGTCCACCCCAAAACTTGTATACAAATGTATATAGCAGCTTTATTTGCAATAGCCAAAAAACTGGATACAACCCAAACATACATCAACAGGTGAATGTATAAACAAATGACGCTATATGTATATAATAGAATACTACCCAGCAATAAAAGAGAATGAACTACTAATACATACTATGTGTCCAAGTTTCTAAATAATTATACTGAGCTAGAGAAGCCCAACAAAAAACGTACATTCTGTATGATCTCATGTATCAAAAATTCTAGAAAATACAAACTAACCTACAGTGAAGAAAAGCAGGTCAGTGGTTGCCTGAGGACCAGGGGTGGGTGAGGAGGAGCAAGAGGGACTAAGGGGCACAACAAAATATTTGCGGTGATAAACATGCTCACTATCTTCATTCTGGTAATAGTTTCACAGGTAAATACATAAGTCAAAACTCATCAAATGATGTGCTATTTACTGTATATCAATTATAAGTCAACAAAGCTCCTAAAAAATTAAATGGTGGGAAGAGAGTAGTGATGTAGCAGACTAAGTGATTATTAGTAATAACTCCTGGGACCTGAAACCAAAGATTAGGAGGGAATGGTTTTATTGCCCATGCCAAAAGGTGCTGTATTTTAGTCATAACATTTTTTTAAAACTGTAATAAAGAACTGCGGCTGAAATATATCTGTCCTCTGTTTGATTCCACCACTATCCAAAAAGTCAGCATGTAGTACTTGGTAATACTCAAAAGTCTTAAAGACTCTCTACTTTTGTTGTGCTAATGAAATAAACAATCTAGAGGCCACCTACCTGTAGAGCTGGGGCTAGGTCTCACAGACCCCTCAAGCCCACTGTCCAGACTGGGTCACAAACCCTTCACATGCAGGTCTATGAGCCAGGTAATAGGAAAGGTCCTTGGAGCCGTGGGTGAAGACATAGTAGGCTTTATTCAGAGCTAGGAGCAGTCGACCTTATATGGCTTCCTGGAGCATCCTCTAGAAGCTTCACGCATCTGCGCCATTAGTCCTTTTTTACTCAAGTCCATAATCCAAAGAAAAACACCTAGATGCCCATGCACAATCAGGTTAGACGATAACAAGGAACACCTGTGCACATGCGCATGCCCACTTCAGAGGCTCGGCAAGGCTCCAAACATCCCAGGGGCCCTGACCATGTTCCTTATATTTTCCCCACACCACCTTTTCTCTCTCAGTCTGGAAGTCCTCCAGCCACACATATGTTATGAAAGAATGTGAAAGTGTCTTTACCTGGGAAACTCAAAGAAAGCTGTAATACTCTCAAAGGTCTTCAGTCTTTGAGTCAGGTCAAGCTCTGAAAATAACCAAGGTTGTGATGGAGTATTGAAACAAATTATTTTACACTTGGCAACAATCATATGAATTGTTCTTGACTTCTAACCACCCTGGTTTCATGCACGTGCTTTAAATGGGGACAGGAAGTTTCTCCTAGTATGGTTTCCACTCTTCATGGCTCTCTGCCTCCTTAAAGGGATCTCTCGTTGAAGTCAAGATGAAAAAACTGAGTTGCCTCTCCCCCACCTGCCCATGTTTGCCATTGTCCAGATCCTTTGATCTTCAAAACTGAATTACATTTTAACAGCTATTACTTGCAGAATTCTTTCATTCATTCAAAGAATATTTATTGTACACTTATGTTTTCACGTGTTGAATGAAACACAAGATCTCTGACCTCATGGATGTTGGGGGGGTGGGGAGATTGAAAATAAATGAATGTAGAATGAAGAATATTCATAGAATTGGAAGCTTTACATTGAATAGGCAGGACTCAGTAAGATCAAAGCAAGAAACTACTTTATCTCTATAGCTGCTTTAAATGATTTCAGGAGCCCAATTTGTCAAGAGCACTTCACTGTGTCCCCAAACTCCAGGACACACAAATTGTCTCCAACACTGCAGCATTCCAACACTTTCTTCAGACAGACTTTTCTCTTACTCTCTACCACTTCAGCCGTTTCATACTGTCAAGGTGTGATGAGCCATGGTTTGTGAAACTATCTTCTGGCAGGCTGCATGCATGGTCTAGCCCCTTGCTTTGGCGCCAGGGCTTTCTTGGAACTTACTGCTTTTTATGAAGCCTTTATTCCTGAGTTTTCAGCTGAAATTGAGTCAGAAAGCATTCATTTTAACATTGTGTTAGAGAATTATAGATTGTTGACATTTTATAGCAGGAAAGAACCAAGAAGATCATATAATTGAGTTGGAAAACCTGTTCCAGCTCTCATTCTGGATTCAGATGGTTGGTAGTGACTGCCTAGAATAAGAATGGGTAACGAGGCTCAGGCTCAAGTTACTGAGAATGCAGTGAGAGGTGTGCTGAGGGGGAGGGACAGGGCAGTGAGGGCTGTGTCCTGGCTGTCTCCCATAATCCAGTCATTTTCAGGATGAGGTGTGAGTACCTACAAGGAGACATTTAAATGTTGCTGCTATACATTCTATGACTCCCTTTTACCTATAAAATAAGGCTTAAAATTTTTAACTGGCAAACAAGAATTCACAACTTGGCTCTGATACATGTGTCCAGCCTTATCTTCTGCTACTTGCCTGGCCCTCCATCCATTTTGAGATCAGCAACTATGGACCATTTGTCTTTCCTTAACCTCACAGTGAGCTTCTGTGTCTCTATGATTTTGTTTATTTGGGATCATTCCCTCTACTTAAAATGGTCTGTTCCCAATTTCCCCCTACAAAAATGCCACCACCCTTATGAACCCCTCTCTAAGCCCCACAGCTCGCTCCGTTCTTCCACAGCACTTGATCTGTGCCTCTTGGTTTGGGCTTGGGAAGGGCCATGGAGCAGTGATCCTCATGGCATCATTAATGCATTCTACCCAGCACTACAGTGAGAGGTTTATGTGTTTGCAACACCCTCTGTGACAGAGGCTGCTACGTCTCTCCCCGTACTTCTTCTCTGCTTCCTCTTTAGTGGTAAAGTCCCTGCTGTTTAGCTGAGTACTTAGGTGCTAGAATAAAGATTTCCAGGCCTTCCTTTAAGCCAGGTGTGTGTGACTAAGTTCCAACCAGTGTAATGTAAAAAGAAGTTCCATGTGCAACCTCTAGGAAATGTCCTTAAAGGGAGGGCCTCTGTTCCTCATCTTACCTTCATCCTTCCTTGTCTCTAGAATGCAGACATGATGGGGGAAGCTTAAGCAGACTTACTAGACCATGAGAAGAAAGCAATATGTTGAAGATTGGTGAATTAACTTGATAAAGAGTCATCAGACAAGTCCAGGCCTGAACTGCTAACTTCCTGACTTGGTTTACCTTAGGGAAAATAAACACTCCTCCTGCTTAAGCCATTTAGGGTTTCTGTCTCTCACTGCCAATTTATGAGAGTTACACCCTTCCTTTCTCCCTATTCCACCCCACTGCACACACTAGGCAATAAGCTCCTCGAAGCAGTGAATCCCACCAGATATTCAAAAACTCAAAAGCTGCAAACATCAGGCAAGCGACATCCATGTGTGAATGGCTTGGGCTAGGAAAGGACCATGGAGGAGTGAGCCTCATGGCAAAAGGGAAGCTGTGCAAACTAAATGTAATACCTAGTTTAATGTTTCACACATGTTGAATGAACTAATGAAGCTTTTCCAGAAGACTTTTTCTGGGTTCCCCTTGACTTAATACAATTTTTCTTCTTTGAACATCCACACCACTATTTTAAACAGTATTTAACCTCTTTCTACCCTTTATTATGATAACTTAAAAGCTTACCTCATACTCCTAACTGTTTTATCAACTCCTTGAGGTCAGGCAACATATTTTATTGATCTTCATGTCTTCTAGGGCACCCCAGGTGCTGGCAGGCATTTGCTGGATTGTTTCTGCACTGATAGAGGTGAGTCATGGCTCATAAAACACTCTCGAAAAATGACTTCAAATCTATATTCATTTTTCTGTCTAGCCCAGAGTTGCGTCTAATCACTACAGGTGGCATTGCTTTGTCTAATTTACTCCCAGCTGCTTGTCAACATGAAGCATGTGGACAAACATCTTGGATGCAGGTGCTGCAGCTCGCAAAACTGAGGCTTAGAGCTGGTGAGTGTTAGTGGCTGGGCATTGGCACCAGCTTTATATTACCTTCCTTGTTTCTTCTAGTTGTTAAACAAAGTAAAAAAACCCACCTGCTCAGCCTGAGCAACTGTTTTCAATCAATAGTTAAGTAACTTTAAGGTCCTGATCTATACAGACTTATCAATATTTTCACTGAAAAGGAATCAATATAGAAAGAGGGAAGCATCCAACTAAACCCTTTTAATGGCCATGTTTTGGCTGTGAGAAGTAAATGAATTGATTGAATGAGTGGCCAGTATTGGCCTGCCAATGCAATTCTGTTCTCACTTGCATAAACATTCCCACCAGCCCAGTTTAACACTCTCCCTTGGTGTTATGTTACCTTGATTAAGTTCTGTTCTAAATGGTCCACTCATGAGGGGGCATTTGCTTATATTAAATGTCAGAAAGTTTCTGAGTTAATAATTACTGATAACTAACTATATCCAGGTATAGTGTTAGTGCATTATGTAAATTATGTAATACTGATAAAACCCCATGAAATGGGTACCAATATTAATTTTCATTTTACAGATGAAGGGACAGAGGCTTTAGAAAAGTGAAATGCTAGTCACCAAATCACAATAGCTCGTAAGAGTTGGAGCCAGAACTTTCAGCTTGTTCAAGTATCCCTGTCCTACTCAGCCTACTGCACGCATGCTGATATTATCCAGCTCGCCCTTCTCATCACCGTGGGCGTGCTGCTAATGCTCAGTCCTTACACAGAGCACAGTGATGGAGTCTGGGCTCTCACTGGGTGCAGCCATAATGTAAAACGAGCAATCCCTTTGGACTCCACTCACTTATCTCCATTTTGGTCAATTGTTGCCATCACTCAGATCATTTCGAAAGATTTATCCTCAGAACCCACAGAAGCCACCATGTAATCTGAATGTGTTTGGGTTAAAATCCTAGTTCTACTATTTTCTGACTGTATAATCTTGGGCAAGTTATTCACTCTGAGCCTTAGTTTGTGTGTTTTCTTATTGGGAATAACAATAGGTCTGTTGTGAGGATTAAATATTATCCATGTAGAGCACAGTAGGGCATATATTAGTTATTGTTATCTATTGAAAGCAAGTTTTATTCTGCAACAGTTACTTAGGAACAAGTCTGATAAGGGAAAGAAGAGGTTCTTAGTTCTGCTATAACAAAATACTATAGATTAGGTAATTTATAATAATATAAATTTATTTCTCACAGTTCTGGAGGCTGAGAGTCCAAAATCAAGGTGCCAGTGTCTGGTGACAGCCCTGACCCACTTCCAAGAGGGTGCCTTGTTGCTGCATCATCCAGAGAGGAGAAATGCTATGTCCTCACATGGTGGAAAAGATGTGAGGGCCAGAAAAGGGAGAACTCCCTCCATTAAGCCCTTTTATGAGCACCACATCCCATTCATGAGAACAGAGTCCTTATGACTCAGTCACCTCCTAAGGCCATAACTCCCAACATTGTTGCATCTTAAGTTTCAACATGAATTTTGGAGAGGATAAAAGCATTCAAACCACAGCGAGGAGTATCCAGTTTATGGTGGAGTCACAAATCAAGTGTGACTCTAAAACACTTCTATAGGTGTGCTTGACCTCCTTGTCCACTGGCTCCAAAGAAGATTCCAGAGTGGGTTTCCAGACATGCCGGATCGTTACCACATCCTCGGCATAAGTGTGAAGCCTTCCAACGTAACCATTTCAAAGGAAAATACACATTTAAATATATATTTTCTGGGAGTCTTTTTAAAAAAACGTATTTCACACAATAAAACAGATGAATCTCAGGTACAATGTTGAGTGAGAGAAGACAGAAAAATAAAAGTATATTGTTTGATTCTATTTATATAAAGTTCAACAACAGGCCAAACTAATCTATGGTGATAGAAGTCAGAACAGTGGTTACCTTTGGGGAAGTAGCATTGAGTGAGAAAGGGTAAGAGGCCTTCTGGGGTGCTTGAAATATTCCATATCTTGAATTGGGTGGGTGTCATGAGCCTGTATACACGTGAAAATTTATTGAGATGGACACCTAAGCTTAGACACTTCACTGTATTTATGTCATGCCTCAATAAAAAGCTTTTTGTTTTTAAGAAAGTTTTACTTGTGTTTGTTATCTACTGGAGCAGCCTTCTCTCAGTCTCCCAGCCCCCACCACGCTCCTGAGTTTGAGCTGGGCTCCTTAGTCTCAGCAAAGAGGCCAATGGGACGTGCTCAATTTGAGATGAAAAACTGGCTGTGGGCCTTGCACAGAAGATGTTTATCCATTCTACTGGCTTCTAAAATAGTGCCAAACCTCACATTCAGAATTTATTTGTAGATTAGATTGCATATTTGCAAAATGGAAGTGAATAGTCTTTGTCAAACCCCAATTTCAAGATCTTTAACGCAGTGTGTGTGTGTGTGTGTGTGTGTGTGTGTGTGTGTGTGTGTGTGTGTGTGTGTGTGTGTGTGTGTTCCTTTCTGTGCATGTGGACTCACAAACTGGTCTTTGGAATAAGTTTTTTCTAAATGTGTATGTTCTCATATTTTATCAATTAGGCCGTACACATGAAAGGATGGGTCGTCATCATTAACATTTAACTAACAAAAAAATCAGAGACCACAGAATTAGAAGGCACCTTAGCAGTACAGGTCATCCTCTCTTCTTCCCACCCCATCAGAAATCCTTTCAGTGACAGCCCTGACTGAGGCCAGGATATTGCAATGAAGTTTAGTTAAGACACCTAGAGAGTTTCTGTCTTGTTTGCCACTGGGTCATTTGAGGATGTGAGAGGCTAAAGGGTGGTTTTGGGCCAAGAAAAGAGAAAAGCTGCCAAATAGCTTTTATGTGTAATCAATACAGAACAATTCAACAGCAATAAGAATTGCTACATCTCCCCTTGGGCTCTCTGCCTTGTCTTCTAAAGCCAGCCACATTAAGTTTAGAGCAATTCAGTGCTTGGATTGTTGGAAATAGGCATGTCAGAGAAATGCAAAAGTAGCACTGGCATTTGAGGTCCGCTCTGCCCTTCAGCGGCAATGGAAATTTTATTTCCCATTACATCTGCCCCGGTCACCGAGGAGTCTTCAGCTGCCCTCAGCTATTGGGAGCCACTGTACACTCTTTCTTTGTAAATATTTTTTAGAAGGTTTACTTTTTTGAAAGAATAAATACACATGCTCATCTGTAAAGGTTGAAACTCCCCTTTTCCATCTCTCTCTGCCCTTCATGGAATTGCTTCTCCCTTGTGGAGCACAGCTGAGAAGTGATCACTTATGCTCTGCAGAAAAGAATTTCCATGTGACAGAACTGAAAATCTCAAACTACAAAAATGACCTGAAAATTGCACAAAGCACTTACTAGCCACTGATGGAACCCAGTCATGAATAATTATTGATCTGCAGGCTCTGGAAGTTGGTAATTAATGCTTGGAAGGGTGCTAAAGACACATTTTAGAAGAAAGTAGATTATTTCTGTGTCTCCAATCTATGTGGTCACATTTTAAGCACTTGCCACTATATTTTTCTTTTAAGGAGAAAACAAACTAATATTTATATAGCAAAAGATAACAATTGATAATGTGTGTTATTTTAAAGCAAATCTCCTATTTTGTCCTCGTTACAAAGCCAGCTAGTACAGTCCCTAGTAAAATAGAAAGCTAACTAAATCCTTAGAGAGAAACCAGAGTTGCGATGTATACTAAGGTAGAGAAGCTCCTTTTCCCAAATTTATATGAGAAATATTTGCCTGGAACTCTTTATCACCCTCCCCCCCCCCAAAATAATGTTTAATGGGATATTTTATGCCCAAAGAACGGAAAATAAAACTTCTGTCTGGCACTATGACTATAATAAGAAAAAAACCAAGCAATCCTACAACACAGAGGAAAGGAAAACCAGCATTTCCCAGGTACCTACAATGAATGACGCATCTGTCGTGCCAGGATAAAAGCAACTTCAACCTTTTAAGATGTTGTGAGGAGTAAGTTAAACAATGATCATAAAGAACATAGCACACTGCCTGGCATTTAGTAGATAATTAATAAATTGTATCTATTTATATCAGATAATATGTGTGTATATGTGTTTCTTTTTAAGGCCAGAACAGTTTTTGCTATTTAATGTTGAAACATTTTTACCATTTCCTCAGCTTATATAGTGATTAGCAAAAAATTCAAACATTATAGAAAGATAAAAGGGAAAAAGCAAACGTCTCCCAAAGCCATCCACCATCAACATTTTGTTTGGAAATTCTTCCATACCCTTCTCTTTCTTAACACACACACACACTCACTCACCTACATGTAAGTTTACACAAGTGAACTGTTTATGCATTTTGCAATCTTCCTCTTGAATTCAACATGTCCTGGTGTCTGCAAGGTAGACATTATTATTTCAGTGTGGGGAGAGTTGAGAAAACCAAGGCTCAATTGTCTACATTTTCCCAAAGTCAGTCATTTCACCTTGAAGGGAGTAGAGCTAAAATTTAAATTGTAATCTATTTAATCTGAACTCATGCTCTTTTCACACAAAGAAGAAACATACAGTAATACTTAGTAATTTCAAATTTCCCTCAAGAAAAATTTAATTGAACACAAATTTACTTCTATAAACCTTTTTGGCAACTTGTTTCAGGTACATGTGAATGGCAAGTCCTGTTGGGAATAACTTTAAAAAGAAAGAGCTAGGATTTGGGAATAGAAACGGGAGGTAAAACAAATGGCAAAGAAAAAGGAGCAGATTTGCACTGCAGCCTTGGGAAGGATAAAGAAAGGTGAAGGGGAATCGTTCCAGTCCTAGAACTGTGCCTCTCTCCTAGGAAGGAGAGGTGACGTGTTTAGGAGCGCTGCGGCAGCAGGAGCCTAGGCGAGAAGTTAACATGTGTAGACCTAGTCCCAAGGCCATTTGGGGAGAAAAGAGCATTGAATACTTCCTCAGCAGAGCCTGGTCAGGCTCACCAATGCCTTTTCCATCTCAGGCAGCAAGCCTCTCTGCCTCTGACTCCACCGCAGGGCCTGGGGTAGCCTCAGAGATGGGCACTGCCACCATAAATTCAAAAGGCATGGAACACTTGTTTGGAGGATGAGAAAGACACATAAAAGTGCTTGTTAGCATGCACATTTCCTTTAATTAATATTTATTTTTACCTTTAAAAATGCTTAGTAGTATGCATATTAGAGCAAAACAAATTGACAACCAACCTATTGAAGTGGCAGGGAAGAGAGGTCCTGAAAAGTTTCAGTTAGCTAAACACGACAAAAGGAAATAAATGCAACAGGCATTATTACTAATTGAGGGAGGAAAAGTCACTGGTTGGCTACATTTAGTGTTTATTTTTATGGTCAATTTCTTTAGAAACGTGTTTATAAGAGCTTTTATATGAATATTTCTGACCTTTGTCTTAATGCTATTTTCTCCTTTAAAATCTTCATTTTCTCAAAACTGAATTATTTCACAACAGGGATTTTCAAATTTGAAGGCCCAAGGTTGAGGAGGTTCTACCAAGTAGTAAAGTATCATTTATTCAGATTCCTTTCATTTGGAACTTATAATAATTACACATGAGTTGTTTTAAATTTACTTTCACACTAACTATGCAGTGAAGAAAATGTAAATAAATTTGTATTATCCATAAACCTGGAGAAGGCACAATTCTGGTCCATCATAGGCAGTCAATGAATATTGAATGAACATTTTTGCTTAAGCCATATCATTCTTAGAGGCTTTGGAAATGGCTACTGCTAATTTGGAATGAGCTTCTGCTGTATATTAGAGTGGGCTGGATCAGAACTCTACCTAGTGACATACTGGTCATTAGTTTAAGTCACTATAGGCAGGGCTGGCATCATAGGTATGCAACCTGTGCTTATGCTAGATTTAATGCCCTACCGTCACTGTACCAAAATTCTTAATAACTTTATCTTTGATCTTGTGTTTTGAAAGGCAAATCTGATGAGACATGAATGGAGAAATCATACTCAATATGCCTGCTCTCCTTTCCACATAACTGCATTTGCATATGGCACGTGCAGTACTCCAGGAGCACAGAATGCCAGTGGACCCACCATATGTGGGAGTTTCAATGCAAATACAAGGTAAGTGTGTCCCATCCATAACTGAGAAGCAGGCACTGACAGCCCCAAAAGGCCATACTTTCCATTTGAATCAGAACTCATTCTGAACACAGAAAGAAGGCAATGGCAAAAAAAACTCTATCATACCCTTTCTCACCTCCCCGTATTAGCCAGCCACTTATGCTGAAAATGACGTAGAAGAAAAGGGAAAGAGAGATTGACCCTGTACTTTGTTTTCTTTTCAGTCCAACCTTACTCATCAGTAAGCCAAAGGTAGAAAGTATTGATAGAATATGCTCATATCAAGACATGAAAAAACAAACAGTTGAGTTCATTTACTACTGGGTTTCCACTGTCCTGGTAAGAGCAAAATACATATGCATGTACAAACTACGAAAAACAAATTGTAGAATTTCAGTGATTATGCAAACATGCTAAATGCTCTCATATTTACATTTAAAATGAGCATTGCACAATATAATAATGAATTGTAAGATTTATGCTAATAATATAAATTAATTTTTTTCTTTACTCAGAATAACATTAAATAGCAGAATAAAAAGTGCCATGACAAACAGAGAAAGAATGCAAAAGAAAGACAAAGCCTTATATTTTGGTACATTTAACAGCACTTTTTTTCCTGCTTTTTGATGGGGCCCCATATTTTAATTTTTCACTGAGCTCCACATTTATGTAGCCAGCTCTGACTATATTCACTTGAGTGTAAAAGTATTTGTCTTATTACTTTTCATGGATTCATTCTTTGATTCATTTGGCAAGTACTCAGCATTCACCATGTATCAGGAATGTTCTAGGGGCTGGGAACAGGTGATGAATGGAATAAACATGGTCTCTACCCTGCTGGACCACATTGACTAGCACTCTTACTTGAAATATATCTATGCTTTATGTTTTAGCTTCTCTAATTCAAATGAGATTTTTCCTGTTGGGTCTAAATTAGTGAGGTGTGGTTTCCTGTTAATTGTGCTGAAGAAGACTTATTAATAAGTCTCAACTTTGTATGCAGGAGTAATTTTATCACCATGGTAAATCAGCAGGCACACAGAGTATGGGATCTGGGATGAGAATATAGTGAGCAAGGGCAGGATGGTAGTCCAGGCTGCACCCAATCCTTACCTCTGGCTAAATCTGTGCTTTATCTGCACCTGTTTCAATGGCCCTATTTGAAAAATGGGAGCATGCTGTTCTCAATCCTACTGAGTTTCCAGTGATGTTGGAACCATTAAAGAGCTGTACAACTTTAGAAGCCTTCTTAGCAGAAAGGGTGTATGTACACTTTCCAGGTGTCATCATTTGTGTTCTCATAAAGATACCAAGAGCTGACTTCCAAAGAGAGTACTGTATGGTCCACAGACCTGTGGACGTGGGGCAAGAGGTGGAGGAAGGCAGAGAGACCCTGGAGAGAGCAGGTGTCCAGCACTGCCAGGAGGCTTGGCTCCCTGGGGCCAAGCTCTGGCTGCTCTCCCAAAGCTCAGAGCCTCCCCTAAGAAGGCACAGGCTGATGTGATCAGTAGGGCCAGCAGCCACTCCTCAGGTCTAAACTGCACTGTAAGGTTACAAGACCTGATTACATGCACTAACTCTCTTAGTGTGGTTAACCAAGGCATGTCTGGTCTCTGGTCACAGCCCTTAGAAATCACTGCCAAGCTTTCTCCCATCAAGGGAGGTAGAGTTCTTAGCAGGGAACAAATATGCCCTCCTGAGGGAGGGTTGTAAATGCAGAGCATTCATCCTCACCCACAGGGAAAATGGAACTGCAGGAAATTGTGCTCTGGGACCAAAACGAGAAGCAGAAAACCAGGGATCTATACTGGGGTTTCCCACTAACTGGCCTATGTGCCCTCAGCAAGTCACTTGGTTTTATAGGCCTCAGCTTCCCCATCTGTGAAATGAGAGTCCAATAAGATTATTTCATATGTCCACTAAATATCAAACATGATTTTTTCTGTCTTTTCTCTACTGTCTTCTCCCATCGATTCTTTCTGAAAACATGTAAGCCACTCTTCAGAAGTCAGGGACCACATGTCTGTTGTCCCTGAATCTCAATTGCATAGTGTGGTGCCTGGCACACGGTAGGTGCTCAAGAAATACTTATTGCATGAATGTTTCTTCGGAAAATCTCTGTGAATGGATGCTGCTTTCTATTATCTCTTCCTAGAGAAAAGAGGCAGAAATCTATGGTAACATAATAAGAGAGGAAAGCATTCTAATAGTCGATGACACAGAATACATTAAAGCAATGCTCAGTCACCATACATTAAGTCTTTTTAATACAGCTTTTAAACAGCTTTTCTTATTAGCCAAATGAAATACAGTAATCCTTTAACTCTCCTGTGTCAGATTATCAGCTATTTCAAGTAAGTGTTAACATTTCTGTCACTGGCAAAAGTGAATTATGTTTTCTTTCCCAAGCTTGCATCAACATGCCCAACAAGCGGCTGTGCATGCCTCTCTAATGGGACAGTGTGAGGTGCCACTGCCTGGTGATTATGAAGCAACTGACATCTGGGGGAGGGGGTATGTCAGCCCCACCTTGCAGCCTGAGCAGGGCCTGGCATCCTTTGCAGGATGAGTGAGTGAATGAATTGGGGTATCATCCTGGGTGAATAACCGTGCACCTACAACCTCTCTGGTTTTGTTCTATAAATAGTGTGCATAGAAAACTCTAGATGTAGTTATACCTTGTGTATTTCTGCATCCCGGAGGCTGATAATACAGGGGACCAGTTACTTTATGCCCAAATTCCCATTCTTTAGAAATCTGGAAAATCTCTCCACCAGGAAAATTCAGTAAGGTGACACAAAGTTTTTATTTTGCAAACCAGTTTATCATGGTGTATCATAGAGAGAGATCATATTAAGAGAAAAACTGCAAAAAAATTCAAATTTCTTAGTGGGTGAATGGGATTGGGCCCTGGGCCTCTTTCTTTTGGCCATCCTTTATTTCTGTTTACTGCATTTACAAAAGACTTCTATATTATAATTTCACTGACGTGAGCAGACTCACTACCACCAGTGCTCCATGTGACCAGGGCAGCTCCATCTTGGATGCTAGCTCTGCTCTCAACCCCACACTCCTGTGGCCTCAGTGACACAAACGCACTACTGTCTCCTCCCCATTGCCTTGTCTATTGAGCCCTCTGCCTTTCATGAATTCACTGACTTAGCATATCAATATCATACTTCTAAAAACTATATTGATATGTTTCCCTCCTCCAACAAAAGGGATTTACTTCTCATCAGTGCTAAGGAACACTAATAATCTTGACACTATTAGTATTACTAATAAAATTACTATCATTTATGATGTACTTACCATGGGCCAGACCTTGTGCTGAATGCTTCATGTGTGTTATCTTAGTTAATTCTCACAATAATCCTACATCATAGGTATTATTTTTATCATTTTCAATTCACAGATGAGGTTCAATGAGGTTGAATAACTTATCCAGAGTTACGCCAGTTATTATTATTTATGCCAGTCTTCAAATCTAGGTTTCTGTGCCTCAAAATCCATGCTGTATAACAGTTCCTGCTAGCTTACCCCCTAATTTACGCTCCTGGAGCACTGGGCAGTAGTCACAACACTTGAGTCCTGAGTGGTAAGCACTGGCCATTACCCTGATTCTTGGAGAAGTTGTCATCTTCCAGATTTTAAAGTCTTTGCACCTCTATGGCCTGCCTTCCCAGGAAGGAGAAAGGTCAGTTCTCAGAATTTTTACTCCAGTTAAGCGAAGTCATGTTTGTGTTTATTGGAAATTTAAAAACAAATAAACAAAACTCTATCTATAATAGTTGGGGAAAAAAATCCGGCTAGATGGAAGGTACATTTTGCCCTGGAACGAAAGGGGTACTCATATAGTAGAGAGAGTGAGGAAAGACTTGGGCTCATTTCCCCGTTCCACCACTGAGTTTTGTGATCTGCATCTTTCTGACCTCAATTTCCTCATCCTGAAAAAGGGAAGGATATTACCCCTCTCCCAGAATCCTTGTGAGGATTCAATGAGACCATGCATGGGGGAGCACTGGGCACAGTGCCTGGCATGTTGCCTGCCAACACTCATGTTGGTCATGTCTGAGTCATAATTTTTCTGAAAACCCTGGGATAGCTATGTAAGAGCAAGTTAAATCTGAAATCGGATTCTGATCTCTTTACTTGTTGTTCCTTCAGCCTCAGAAGCTAATAAACTTTACATTTATTAGCATTCTTTTCACCCTTGTGTTTGTATTACATGCATATCACAAAGTGTGCAGTTAAAAAAAATTACTTTTCCATCCTTATCCTTTGAGTCTTCTCCTTGCATTAACCTCTGTTTGAAAATACTGGAATCTAAATGTGAATGGAAAATACAAAGTTCACCAAACTAGTACTCGGGTCAGTGTTTGGGAACCAAAATCTTGCTTTATTGATAACTACAGAAAATTCCTGGGATATTCACAGCTGTTCTCCAGTGCTTGCTATATCACAAGAATGTCTGTGATTCTCTGACCTTTTGATCAATTGCTCGCCTATCATCTAACATCTTCTGCTAAGCGAAAAGCAGGGTATCCCTAGAGTAGTTATTAATTATTAATATGTATTAATAATACATTGCATTACCCTTTCACTGGAGTGCTGGCTTTTGGATATAGTCAAGTTTTATAAATTGTTGTCAATTTGAATAGGGCAATTTGAATAGGCATGGCATTTTTCAATAAATCATTGCAATCTGGATCAGTTTACCCCATGTACCCTCTGGTCAATTGCCCAGGGAAGAGAAATGCCTATAGTGTAGACATGATGTTTTTGTTCACTCCAATTCTATTCTATCTTTTTCTTTTTCTGGAAATAGTTCCCATATTTTACTGGAAGATCTACCTGAGCTCAGACATGTGGGTCAATTAAACAAGCTGATTCTTCCTCTGTCCCCAGAGGTGGGCATGTGACCCAGGCCTAGCTCATCAGTGTGCATCCCTCTGGTTCAGGAATGGGCATGTGATCTGATCAGAACCAATTAGAACTAATCCCAAGACTTTTCCCCCTGAGCTTGTTCCCTCGTGTGTGTGTGTGTGTGTGTGTGTGTGTGTGTGTCTGTGTGTGTGTATGTGTGTGTCTGTGTGTGTGTATGTGTGTGTATGTGTGTGTGTGTCTGTGTGTGTGTGTGTCTGTGTGTGTGTGTCTGTGTGTGTGTGTGTCTGTGTGTGTGTGTCTGTGTGAAGAGGTGTTGTGGGGGAGGACACAGTTTATGTTGCCCATGTTTCTAGGGTTGGGAGGGAGGCAAATAAGGAGCATGGCTCCTACCTTAACATCATGATGAATTATTTCTAGAAAGATTATTGCTACCATTTATGGAGAACATTAATGTGTACTAGGCAGCTGTGCTAAGCACTTTATTGAATCAGCTCATTTAATTCTCATAACTATATAAGGTAGATTGTGCTATTATTATCCACATCTCACACAATAAGCAACTTGCCCCAATTCACATAGCTAGGAAGTAACAGTGTCAGGATTTGAACCTAGGTCTGTCCTTCCCTAGCTCCTAGCTCTTACTCTAAATAAATTGGTTATTAACCAATCTAACTGACAGTTTACAAAGGGTTCCTAAATTCCCTGTGATGTGGATTTGATTTGTAAATCAAGTTTGTGTTAGATGAGAAGGGAAAAAATATTTTAGTATTCTCCTGATAATTGAAATATTTTGATCATTGTACTTTCACAATGGGTGTTGTGAAATGACAAATATGCAGATTAAGGCCTGTATTTTTTTTTCCTAGTCAAACTGGCCTCATACCTGCATAGAATTTAGGCTATGGTGACCTTGCAATGGTTGTAGAAAATGTAGTGTTATGGTTTACACTTCCCTTCATTGATAAAAACCTTTGGAATTAGAAAGGTAATTAGAAATTACCTTGAGATGTGATGTTGAATTTAGAAACATAGAAGTGGGAAAAAAAAGAATGATGGATAATTTCTGGTGACATGAATGGGCCTATGAAATATGTATTCTCTTCACCCCATCTTGCGTCAACTGATTTGGTATTTCAGTTTGTATAATAGTTAAAACTCCTGGCAGAGCAGAGGCAGTAATTGCAAACAGCTGTAAAGTATTACTCATCTTGCTGATCAAAATGACTTCCCGCTAAATAAACCATGAAAAAAGCTTTTCCACCCACAGAGAAGTGAAGTGTAAATGATGTATAGACTCCACCACGAAGAGATCAACAGATTGCATTTTCCTGTAACCATGGTTTTATGTAGCTACAGTCACTTTCAAAAATGCCTTAGAAACTCAGCAATGTCCAGGACAAGAACTTGAGTAATAGCAATAACATGGCAGTAGGGACCCTGGAAAGTATTTGAAGTTACAAAGCTTTTGGGAGAACGTCTTGCTTCTCCTCAACTTTCTAACGTGATGAAAACAACTTACAGTGTGGCTTTATTCATGTTTATTTTGGACATGACTCTGTCTATCTTCCCCTTCTGAGACACTGTATCCAAGGAACATCAGCTAGACATCCGTGTGTTGGTCTTCCTATCGTGGTTTTGAACCTTCAGTGCAATGTGGTGGTGGTAGCATTGACAATGTTGATGTTACTGCAGTGAGCACCTGCTCTTCCACTCCTGCTGAAGTCACAGCCACCTCGAGTCAGCAAGACGACAGTGGCAGCTCAGACCTTGAACACGTAAGAATGGACAGTATTGTCAAAGGCATCCAAGCACCACACTTCTGCCCTACTCCGTGCATCATCTCAAGTCTCAGCACTCACAGTGTATGCTCTTAATCCTATATACAATCCCCAAATGTCAATGAGGATCATTGTCCAGCCATGCCTCAGTGTTGGAGGTGGGTAGAAGGGACCTCCACTAAGGCCTCACCTGTCACCACCCAAGTGTTTCCTATCAGAGGGAGCAGCTTGGGTAATCTTCTGATGCATGGCAGGATGTTGTCAGCAAACTGATCAAATCCACATTCAGTGTTTCTCATAATGAGGTCTTTGGTGAGGTGACATTAAAGAATGAGAGTGGTGAGGAAACACCTCCGGTGGACCATTTCTGACAGCTTGAGAATGCAGCTCTCAAATCACTTCCACTGCTAGGCTTAAAGCAATCGGGAAGGCTTAGTGAAAGAGAGAGCAGAGGGCTGAAGGGTGGAGGACGTGAGCTCCAGCCCTCAATTCCCCTGTATGGGTTTAATGACCAGAGATAAGTCATTTGCCCTGCTGGGTTTCTGTTTTCCCATTGAGAAACAGCAATAAAATATCTACCTAATAGGGATGTTGTGGCCATAAAATGAGGTAACAGGTAAAATGTACACTTAAAAATAAAGTCACTCTGCAATCTTTGGGTATAACTTGGGTTTCTTAAGACTCCATAAGCTTCATGGATCCAAAACCTAAGTCATGATGATAATAACAATAATCTTTAGAGCTGGCTCCCAAGGTAGAACCGCTTGCTTTCTCTTATGAATCCCTTGTGAGGCTCTAAGTTTATCTGTAGAATCTAAAAAAGGGACACACACTCAAATTAGCAAAGTCTCATCAAAATTTGGAGAAGGAAAAAAAAAATGAAGAAGCGGTTTAAGAGATTTACTCCACCAATCTCTTAGTAATTTTCATGCTCATTATCAGTAAGCTATGTTTTTCTTGTAAAAGAGCTCCTTGGGCATGCAGTGACTTGAGATAATTAAGAATGCATTTACATTTTATGAAGTCACTAATGCCCTCAGCATTCCAGGATCTAGCATTAGATTTGCTCATGGTACTTTCCCCCAATCAGTGAATATTAAAATATTTAACCTGTAGTCAGGCAGTAACCTCTCAAGACACTAAGACTAGATTCAGTGATGTAAAGAAGTAAAAAGGAGGTTTGTCAACAGACAAAAAAAAACATAGCTACCCTCCAAATCCCACTTTTGTGGGTATTTTTTCTCCTTTTTTTAATTGCTTGGAGGATCTCATTAAAATTCCCCATTTAAAATAGAAATTGGAAGGGCCACAGAGTAACTTGAGAAAGGATGGCTTTTAACATAGTTTCTGAAACAAAAAAGTGACATCACAAACATTGGCACTCTGAAAAATGAGGATTCCAAGAGGTGGAGGATTTGATCAGATAATCTTCTGAGGTCCCTTCCAGTTCTAAGATCTATATAGTGTACAAAGATTAGGATATGTGATTTCCCTGTGTCCCAGTCCTCTGAGTCACCTGGAAAACAAAGATCCAGACTCTACCCAGTGCTGTGAAATTGTACCTGGACCTCACCTAGAAAGAGAAGAGCCCTGCCACAGTTAGCTCCTGAAAGACATATTTTCCAATGGCAGCAGATGGAAACCTCTCCCCACGTTTGCAAATCTTTCTAGCCATCCTGCACACTGACATATGAGCCAAGGAATGAGATGGACTGGACTGTAAGCATGCTACTGCACTACCACCCCTCTTATTTGGGCAAGTACACATAAATAATTGAGCAAAATAAATTGCAGCACAACACAGTCCACCTAGCGTCAGGCAGTCAAAACCATCTGGGACTAAGCATGGGAAGAAGGGAGTATAAAAACAGTATTTAGGAGTCTGATCTCTCTGTGGTTCTAATTTTCAAAGTCAGAAGAGACGTGTCCCTTAGGAGACTGGACCCTGCTTAGAAAGACATTTGAACTAGGCAATAAAATAATATGAAAATACCAAAAAATAAAAATAAGGAAGAGAAATAGATATGTAACTTCATCATGGGACTCCTGTGGTATCTCGCAACACCATGCTTCATGAACCCCAAAGAAAGCAAAATATCCAGCTAGTGTTATAAATCCTGGTCAGCTGAATTATTTCACATGTTGCAGCCTGACTTAAGTTATTCATTGCAGAGGCTAGCAGCTCCCTGATGCATCCTTCCATGTCACTGGACAGGGTAAAAATAATAAATTGGCCATTGTGAGACACTCTGAGTTTCGTGGGGTTGAGCAGAGTGTATTTTATATTCTTCTCTTGGAAATGCCTCTTGTTGGTAGTAAATGGTTGCCAGCACTGCTGTTTCTCAATAGACAAGTCCTAGAAGTAAAGATAATTCAATTTTCATTCACTCTTAGGTCTCCTGCTACCCATGTTCTTCTTTGACACTGACAAGGCTGTACCTGTCTTACTGGCCTGAGCCAAAGTAGCACTTGCATGGTTTGCCCCTTGCCAGAAAATGCCATGAGCCACTCTGAAAAATCTTCCACACAGTGGAGACCACTCCAGTGAGCACAAATTGTCTAGCGGTCTTTTCAGCTGGTCTTCCTCCTTAGCTCGTTTCTCTCCAAGAACAAAGATATCAAGGTGTTGATTCAGCAGCAGCTCCTGAAAGGCAATCTCATCCTGTTTCAATTTTTACAGGTTTCCATTACAATAGAAAATAAAGTAACCAGGATAGCACTCTCTGTTAGATTCAAATTACTACTCTTGTGCTATGGGAGTACCAAATATAACTTCTATCCCTTTTTTGGAAAGGAATACAGCACGTTATTAAAGACCACTGAAATGTTCATACTTTTTGTTACCAATATCCTCACCTATAAACATTTAGTCTAAATGTAAATATAAGTGATGTACACGTGCACATTTCTCCCTATGAAAACAAAATGGGACTTATTAAACAAATTTTCATACATATGGCTATGTAGAAACATGGAACAATGTTCTTCCTACAATATTAAAGGATAAAAGCTTAGAGAATAGAATATATTGTATGCCCGCAACTGTGAAAGAACACATAGATCTACATAGGGACAAAGGTGATAAATGTGTGAAGATGGGTGTCAGGGGTAATGGATTACGTGTATTTTTCCTGAATTCAAATTTATCCTCAATATTGCTTTTACATTTTCCCCCACATCAAAAAAAAAAAAAATCTTAAAGGATCACATATGCCTCTGTCAGTGTTTGACATTTCTCCTGAAACTGGATCTGGATGACTCAACCTGCTCCAGTTCTTTGAACAAGACAAAAAGGAAGGTCATCCTTTTCATTGTTTTTCAATGGCCAGGACTATGTCTTTCATCACACAGTTGGCTTCTTTGTTTCAGATACATTGCTCTCAATCAGTTTCATGATCCTCTGCATGATTTACAAAAGCTGAGAGGAATGCTTTGGTGTTTCCATGTCCTTCTCCTCCACTCTCAAGTGACTGAGGGATCAAGTGAGGTTTTCTTTGTTTTTTTGTTTTGCTTTGTTTTGTTTTTGAGAGCCATTATCCTTCGTTTACAAAGTTAGAATGCAGAGGCAAGAGCTGGGACTGTGGCAAACCACCAGCCAAGAATTCAAACTACAGCATGCTACAAACCACTCAGATAAGATGCCCTCCATCAAATGCTATCACTGGACAAAATAAAATGTAAACCACATACCCAAAATAGCAAATATTGTGAGTGGCAGTGACACCAGTATTCGGAAAGATGAATAAATGCAATTAAGAAACGAGGCAAAGAAATAAACATGCCATGTAGCCTACAAAAGGCCAGCCACATTGTGTTTATTTTAATATTGTTTAACAGTAACACCTAATAAAGAGAGCATCATGATTGTGTGAACTAAATTTTCAGTCATAATGAATGCTACAAACTTAACCTCCCAAGTTTAAATAGGCTACAACGTCTTGGGAAAAATGAAAGAAAAATTATTTGATAAAGGTGACGGTTTTTCACACCTGAAAATAATGTTTTTCTTCCAGCCTATCTTGATCAACAGCCAGCAGCAACACATTGCAGATATAATCTCAAGACCTTGTGGCATGTACTTGTCACTACATGCATAACTTACTATGGACAGAGGATCACGGAGATTTTGAACATAATTTCCCACACGACAGGAGATTAAATAGACCACATTGGAAGAAGGCAAGAAGAAGCGGGGTCTCTGGAGTACCAAAAAGAAAACTTCAGCCAGTTCTGGAAGCAGATGAAAAACCAGCAGGAAATATACTTTCAGATGGGTTACTTTCTCGATAGCTTTCCTGCTTTCAGGAACTCTGGGGAAAGTATGAGTTACTGGATAAGAGTGGCCAGCACTAGGAAGATTTGCAGTGAGAGCAAATCAGTGTCTCCTCATTTATACCTTTTTTCTCTTCTCCCTTTGTGATGCTACCTTTCTTGGGTTGTCCACTCCCCTCAAAATACCTTGCTCATCACCCCATAAGAATCTGCTCCTGAGACTGCATTCCTAATATTTATATTGAGATGTTAAGTCAATGCCCTACCTCTCGGTGTGTTTATATAAAGATTAAGCTTTCTTTCCATGCTGTTTTTTTCTGATGCAGGAATATCAGATATCAATGGACAAGTAGAGAAGAAAGTGGGGTGCCAAAGAACTTTCCCAGTGACCCAGAAACCATTCTACACAGCATCCTACAGCAGCGTGACCTTGGATCTGCTATGCTTAGTTTCTTACCTTGTGAAAACAGACTAATAATAGCACCTACCTCACAGGCTTGTTCTGAAGATTAAATGAGTTCATCCATGGAAAGCTCTAGAGCAGTGCCTGACACATAGTGCCCAATGGGGGTTAATTATTATTATCATTATTCAGTGTAAAAAAGCCTTTCTGAAACAAAGAGGTCACACAAGAACATGATGAGTTAAAAAATATATATGAATAAAAGCATGTTTGAGACTGCCTTATGATGTAGTTTAGTATAATGGTTAAGAAGACAAGTTGTGAAGGTCACCCACCTGCACTCAAAACCTGGTGTTACCACATGGCCACTGTGTGACACTGAGCTTCAACTTCTAACCTGAAAAATGGAGAGACAATATCTGTCACACAGTTACTGTGAGAATTAAACTAGCTAAGAACTATAAAATACTGAACAAAATAAATATCCAATAAATGGGTATTTATTGCCACAAAATAAATACCCAATAAATGGCAGCAGGAAGAAAAGAGTGCTCTTCAATCAGAATTTTATCTTCAGAAATTGGTTACAAAGCAATAAGTGTTTGAGAATCTTACAGTTGCAGCTGGAGATTACAAATAACTCCCAAGATGTGACCCAGTCGAGAAATTAGATATCAGGGTCAGCCAGTCTCTGGACTGGAGATCATGTCATAGATGTGGGTGGCCAAATGAGCCCCAGTCCTAAACTAGGCAGATGTGCCCTTCAGCCCTTTGCCAGGCTGGACTGCAGCCCTCCTCTAAAGGCAGGAATTCTTGTGCGTCCTGAAGTCCTCTCTGAAAGAGAGAAACCAACAGAGACTCTGAGTTTCACCAACTCAACTGCTTCTTCCAAACATGCTCCTCAGGTAAGTCACTTCTCTTCCCAAGGGGAGGATTGAGTGAGTTTATGGTGAGACGCGGACAGCTTTTCCCTCTTATTTTTCCCTCAAGAGAGAAGTGTGGAAATGCTACACCCTCTGTGGGAACTTGCAGATTTCAGAAGCTTTCCCTTATACTTGGCCTTGACTGACATATATGTATGTTTCAGTATCCATATATGATTCTATACAGTGAAGCTAAATGGGAATATGCTCCAAAGCAACCTGGTAGTTATAAATATGAATATTGTTTACTCTCCTTGTGAGAGTTTGTCTTCAAGATGGCCACCATCAATTCCTCCCTTCCCTATATGATCATATCTTTCCTCCATCTAGAGGTGAAATTTGTTCCTTCACCCTATTGAATCAGGGATAGCCTATGACTGCTTTGACTGGTAGAATACAGCAGAAGTGATGCTGCATGGATTCCAAGGCTAGGTCATGAGATGTCTTAGGACTTCTGCCTGGCTCTCTGGAATGCTTGCTCTGGGAGAAACCAACCTCCCTGTAAGAATCAAACTATCTCAAAACCTCCATGCTGTAAGGAAACCCAAGCTGGCCATGTGGAGAAAGATGCCCAGTCAGCCCCTTGCTGATCCAGCTATTCCAACTGAGGCATCAAACATGGGAGTGAAGAATTCATCATAGATGTCCAGTCCAGTCAGTTATGCAGATGACTCCAGCCCTGGTGGAAAGCCAACCAGCTGAGCCCAGTCAACCCTCAAGACCATGAGAGATAATAATAGTAAATAGTGATTTCAAATGACTAAGTTTTGGGATGTTAGTAGGCAGCAATAGATAACCAAACACTACCTTTAATAGATTCTACCAAATTTTTCACTTAGCCTACTTGTTTTGTTGTTGTTGTTGTTTCTTGAACAACTGAGACTAATTTTTATTCAGGGGACCTTAACATTAAAGATAGGAGATGCTTGGCATTTGTTTTGGTGTTATCTGAACAAAACAGCAAAATTCTCCTTTTGCAATTTTCACAAAGGATTGGTCCTTAATCCTCAATTAAAATGCTTTCTAAAAACAAATGAAATTGGGTTCCTTCTAGCAGGCTAAATGTCACATCTCTAATGCAAATAATAGATTTGATAACAAAGAGAATGAATATTTACCATGAAACTAATTTCTCATCATCGGATGCCAATTAAGGTTGTAATTGCTTCCTCAGCATCACCAGATCATTCACAGTTTCAGGAAGTACGAGTATATTTGGTTACATTTATTTAACTTGTGTAAACTCTTCTGTGATTCATCATTTCCAGAGAAAAAATGGAACTTGAAACCAGGAACACTTCTGATCTTATGTCCTGTAAAGGTAGACCTTAAAATCAGATAAATTAGTTAGGCCAGTCATGCAAATGAGTCCATGCTCACAAGCTTCGTGTTCAAAGGAACTCAGAAAGACACCCACAGACATATGTAGGTAGTAATTTATTTAGTCTACCTTGACTATGAAAGTCCATTTCATAGATTCGATGAAATTTTTTTGTGAAATGCATTCTGTTAACATATTGTTATGGTTCCAACAGGTTGAAATCTCCATGATTGGGACCTGAGGTAGATACTGATTTACATAGAGGAGAACAATCACATGTTTTCCTGTTAGGTACATTTTTCTAAAGGCTGAAGATATTCTGTCTGCAAGACTGTGCTTATTTCTGGTCTAGAGAACCAGGGTACCTGGAAATTGCAATCTTTCAACTCTCTTGTGTTCAGGTTTAGCCTCTTTATTTCTCTGAGCTTCTGTTTACTCTCTTGGGGAAAAAAAAAGTGTGGGATTTAGGAATTAGACACATGAACTAATTCATGTAAAAGTGACCTGCTTGATCTCTGACTTTTATAGCAAATGATATATACATAAGAACACATAAAGAGGAGAATTCTCCAATTCCCCAAAGCCCAGGCCACTCTGTTGAGCACTTTGAACACAACTGAAAGCAGCTTATGCTAATTCTTATGGACAACAAGTTAATTGCTGTATTGGTGTAACTTCCACCCAAGAGAATCTTGCTAGGATCGGATCTGCATTCAGGGCTAGTGCTAGTGCTTTTGTCCCAGAGGCATTTCTGCTGTTTTAACTAAACTATTCCACCCACTAAGACTCCCATTTTAGATCATCTCAACCCACCATCCAACCAAACATGGAGGCAGAGCAGCCCTGTCTCTGTTATGGTAGTGATGAAGTAACTGGGGCCGGTAAATGAGAGTCTCCCCACCTTGGGCCTTAGACCCAGGAAATATGAACTCTTTTTGCCATCTTCTCTGGGTATGCTGTTGACTCTTGGGATAAAAGATATGGAGCATAGATTCAGCAAGTGAAATTTCAGGCTTTGGTGAGGACCCAGGAGTCATTGTCATTGGTCCTAAAGCATGACACTTGGTTGGCTTTCCTAGCTCTGAAATACTTAGGACACCTTTCAGACCTGTGCTAGGAATTCAGAAACACATGAAGAAAGAGGTGATGGCAGGCAAAGGGGAGAGAGCAGATAGAGGAGAAAATAAAGACAAGGCTGTTGAAGAGGTAATCTCTGAGGGATTGATCTCCAAGGATACAAAATGAAAGGCTTTTATTTTGACATATTTTTTAATTATTGCTGTTACTGAAAGTAGAACTCAATGATTGATTAATCATAGACTGAAAGAATTGAATTAGAATTTTAAAAATCTGTGTTGCAAGCAATTCTAAATTCAACAAATATTGATATGAACACACAAATTCTTGCAGGAAAGCAACATAAATCAGGTAGACATGATATCAACGACAGAGGCAGCCCAAAGAGCTCATAGTTTGCTTTGCTTTTATGCTCCATATTGATGAAAAACTTGTGATTTTTTTTTTCATCCAGTAACAAAATCAATATAACTCTGATACACTTTCACAATTTAAATGGCTGATTTTATATACTTTTGAAAATCCAATCATATTTCTTACAGTTATACTTTTTTCTTGTTTTGAAAAGTATGTTTTGACAAACCCCAACATTTCCCGAGTGCTTTGTGAATACTGTTGTCTTTAATGATTTTTCTTCCATTTCTCCAAGGAGCTACGATAATGTGTAGGCCTTACCTTATAGTGACTTTGAGAAAATGGAATTCAAAAGGCAAAATAAAATATAGATTAGTCAGAAATTTGAAATCCTGTAAAGGCTTGTGGCAGATAATTTAAATGGAAGCTATTTTGATTGTCACTGGGAGTAACAATTGGGTGCCATGCTGACATGCACAGAACAACAAGCCCTTGGCAATTGTGGATTTAACATTCATCATTTTGAATGTTCTTAAATGACCCCGAAAGTCTATATAACATGTAGTAATTTGTAATTTTGCTGAGGCATGAATCTGAATTGCCTGCACTGGGAGGCAGGAGTGAGTCATTTAACTAGATATCATGACTTTATTTCTACTGTTTCCTTGTAGGAGTTTTATGGATTTGGGGATTTGCAAAGTTCTCAGAGATTTCTTCACAAATATTCTCATACCTGATATAGTGTTAGAAACACTAGTAAAAACAGTAACAAAGGAGCAAAGGGTACAAATACATAGAAAATGTTGAAGTATTATAACTTCAGCACAGAACACTGAAATGTTGAGAAAGCTCAAGAAACATTTATTTGTATTAATTTGTTATTGAATGGAATAATGTATGTTAAGCATGTAACACTATGTCTGGTACATGGTAGGATGTTCTTATGTCTTAGTTCCTTTTTCTTTGCTTCATGTTTCCTATTGAAACATTTATATAGTAGCTTCCACTTACAGATAAACTCCTTTAAATTAAATAAAAGGAGAAAATACCAGAGGCTACCACTGGTTTGGGGGTTTTTCTTGTTTTTTGTTTTTTGTTTAATTTTTCAGGATTTGAACAATGTTTAACGCAAAATCTGCTTAATATAAGGGGTCTCTGTTATAAAGCCCACACTTGATTTAGCAGTTTATATTTATGTGTAGTGACAGAGGCATTGATTATACATTCTCTTAATCTGCAGCATCACAGTGTGACAGGATTAGGAATCTGGGCCCATATGCAGATGTTAGGGTGTGTGGCAAAACTGAGACACTTCAGTAAATTTGCTCTTGAAGATTAGGAATGGGTGCTTGATAAACCATTTGGCTTTTCTCAGTGTCTGAACACAGAATCTCAGTAATCCTCCTAATGGCAATCTCATTAATGTGTCTTTCAGATCACATTACATTTATACATGTATCATGTGTGCTTAAAAATCAAATAAGGCTAGCTTTTCATTATCATGGTCTTTTTAAAGTAAGTATTTCAATAAATGATACTAAAATAACTTTTCTCAAAGATTTGGTAATCTACATATTTTGTAGGTATTCAAATGAAAGATGGTCCCCCCACCCCGGAAATACAGCCGTCATTGTTCTGAAGCTCAGGAAGCTGAATGTTGTTTGATGTGTCCCTGTAACAGATTGTCATAATGAGAGGATCCGAAGATTTCATCTTTGTGTTTGGACGTTTTGGGGGGAGGGAGTGTTTTTAATAACGCTTTCCCAAAACCTGGGTTTCTAAAGAACTGCAAGGCTCACAGGAGGGACAAACAATAGAAATGAGCCAATTGTCTGATCATCAAAAATGAATATGGTAATTCACACCAACAGGAATACTGAGCTACCTTCCCTTCAATCAAAATAATGAGAAAGCAGTTATACATTTGCATGAAAATAGAAATTTAGGGTGGTGTTACAGTATTGCAATTGTAATCTGCTCTTCTACCATCACCCCCCTTAATGCCTTAGGTTTGCAAACTGATTCATCAACCAACAGCCAAGAAATGTGCATGTCATCTGCAAATCACAGATCACAGATCTTGACTCGGTGATTGCAGAGGGAGACGTGCTGAAGGGTTCATAGTGGCCAGAACAAGACTTAAAAGTGATGTGAAATAGGGAGCAAAAAGGGCTGCAATTGCCTCGGAGCCTAAAATAGACTGAGTTTCAATGCCATAGAAAAAATCACCAGCTTCTCCATCATTTCTTTAAAGGTCAAAATTTTTGTAGGTGGACTGGGAGAGCAGCGGATTGCAGATGCGTTTAACAGCAGGGTATTTTCCGCTGCCATGACCAGTTAAGGAAGATTTTCAAAAACACACCTGCTGGTAAACAGTTTGGCCCTACTCTGGGTCATCTGCTTTCTCCGGTCTCCTTGCTGCCTGCATTCTTACCTGGGTAGAGTCCCAAACCTCCCATCAGTCAAAGCTAGGCTTTCAGTACAGTCCATTACAGTTTTCAGAGAGGTACCTCAGTGGCTTTCAGGGAGGTTTTATGATGTGGGGCTGCCTCTTCCCAAATGCATGAAGCACATGCATGAGGTACACAGGCCCAGGTATGCTACTGGTCAGTAAGGGGGCACCATAGCCTGACATTCATTGCCAAGCACCCAGTACAAGCCAGCTGAGCCCGGCCACTCCCTCTGTGCAGCTTTCCAGTGGAACCAGCTATTTGCTGCCTCTTAGGGAGGTCACCCAATGGTCCATTTTGTTGCACTCAACTGTTGGCTGCTGTAAAACAAAGAAGCCATTTGGCAAACTCATCCTGAGCCCATGGTCAGTGTTAGCCTGAGGATGGGAAATCTTTGTTCTCTGCCCACATTTGCGTACCAGTCTGCAGGGGTGCATATCAAGAATGATAAAGGTCCAGGAGCTCCTTCAAGGAAGCTCTTCTAGATCTCACATGTTCCCGTAGACAGCACATCTCCAGGTGTGAGTGTGGGAAGACAAGGCCTGATGTACGTTACGTTCTCAAAGTTTTTCTTCTGAGCCAAAGACATGCTGGAAACCACCTGTTCCACAAATTTGCTCTGTCTCAAATACCTTGGGTTTGATTGAATGCCCAGCACCATTCAGAAATTACAACTTATCTGACCTTCCTGCCTACAGCAACTAGTAAGTAACACACTGACACACATGGCTATGTGGGCCCCTGGAAAGGTGTGTGCTGGGAGCTTACTGCTCACAATTGTCTTAAAGATACTGTTCATAGTATTCATGTAGCCATGCGTTCAGGTTGGGATGGCAAAGTATTTAGGGTAACCTGTCCTGGAATGGGGCTCCCTGGAGATGGCTCACACTTTCCAAAAGGACATTATCAGGGCTAGAGAGGGTAAAGGTCATAATTCTTTTCCCTTGGAAGGAGCATAGGATGTTCTTTCTCCAACACTTCCCAATACCTACTTTTCCATTTGGCAAAGAAATAATAGGCATTAATACTAACTTTTTATGTCTGATCCTTTATGGTTACCCCAAACAGCAGAGTGGCAACTAAGAAAGAGACAAATTATAACCTTAGGCAAGTTACTTTAGCTCTCTGTGCCTCAGTCCCTCCCTAAACTGGAGGAATAATAGCATGTATCCATAGGGTTGTTGCAAGGATTAAATGAGTTAATATACAAAAAGTGCTTAGAACACTGCCTGGTACAGAGTAAGCACTCAATAAAGAGTTCAGTTTAAAAGATTTTTGTTGGGGTTGGCTGGTTAGTTACATGGTTAGAGCATGGTGTTGTAACACCAAGTTCAAGGGTTCAGATCCTCATACCAGCCAGCTGCAAAAAAATAATAAAATAAAAGATTATTGTTATTGTTACTATATCTTTGCAACACCTGACCCACTATCTTTCCCATGATGGCATAAGTCGGGGGAGGAGGAAAAAGAAAAGATGCTAGTGAGGGAGTGGGAGAAGGCTTCAGGGTACAGCAGTGGCTGCAGATCAACAGAGTCCTGTGGAGTTTCTTTGCAAAGATTGCTATAGCTTCTGCTCTAGTTTTTTTTACCTTTTCCATTCCCATAGCTCATTTTCTCTCTTGACATACATCTAGATCTTTCATAGGGACAAAATATCCTTCCAAGAGTTTCAGAAGTCAGTGCAGACATGAGTGAATAAAGCCAGAGCACTCCAGTGAAAGAAGCAATGTGCATCATGGAAGCGAAGGTGACAGCTAGTGCTCAGGGTCCCAGGATTTAATTTAATCTCATACCAATAACTTCAATCCTTGTGAGTGAGAATGCAATGAAAGAAAGGGAGGAGTTAGGTTTGGAATCATTAACCTTCTCATGCCATTTTCTTAGCCCTTAATCATTAAGGAATCCAAGCAAAAACACTTTTATCTGGCCTGTGAGCTGTGGAGGAGTAGCTGCTTGTGCCAGGACTGCCTCTGCATGCTGCTTAAAAAGTGCCCAGAGCCCAAACCTGGGAGGAGAGCTAGTGGTAGTCTATGCTAAAATGCTAAAGCCATTTGAAAGCAAATGTGTATAATAGAAATTATTTAAGCAGCTGGTGGATGTCATTACATTCATTTCTCAAGGAGGCCTGTCTTCTGGTGACACCAATCAAAGAACTGTGTCATCTCTCAACAGTAATTTTCTTGGAGGCCATGAAATTCTTGCATTGATTTCATCCCCTTTTGGCTGAACATGTGCTGAGAACAACCAAGCTGGTGAGGGCTCGGGCAGCTCATGGGGCTGTCATCAACTCCTGAAGAATTTATATTCTTAATGGGATCAGAGGTCTTATCAGCAATTCCTCCTAAGTGCAACAGAGAAACTATCTTTCTCTCACCACTGATTCCACACCTGACAATTCTCCTATTTATCAGTTAACAATTATTGTCTGAAAGCAAGTCAATTACAAAGAGGAATTTCTGAAGTCCTTAGCAACTAAGAAGAAACTTGATGGAATCTATCCATTCTGTTACAAAAATTGAAATGTGAACTGTCTGAAGACAAGACTGACTTCACACGTATTAGCACCACATCATAATACAAATCATTAGAACATTAATTCTTGTACTTCTGGATATATCCAATAAGTCATAATTGTATATAGAGGGAAACAAAAGCTTATGGTTACCATAAAAGATGGGCATTAGTCCTGGCCCCAAATCTGCTCCTCTGTGAATCCTTCCCAACACCCTAGGAAGAGTTGATTGTGCTCTTACCACTCTCTTCAAATCTGTGTCATGGCTCAGAATTCATTGTGGTGTCATTTATCTGTTTTTCTCTACTATTTTTCCCTCTTTGAGGAAAAGAACCACATCTGATTCAACCTATTGTCCCCAGCATCTAGCGTGAGCATAGCACATAGAAGGAGCTTGAGAACACTGGTCTAATAAATATATAAATAAATCTTGGTATTAGATCAGTCCACCGCAGACATCAGGATTGTTAAAGAACAAATTATTCAATTATACTTGTTAGAGAATGGTAAGGCAGTCTTTATTCAAGGGGGCACTATTGTGACAGGTATAGGAACCAGTGCAATGAGATCTTGCAGCCGGGAAAAGAGATTGAGCTCAGCCCTGACTTCAGCAAGGACAAGTGGGGATTTACAACTAAGGTGCAGCATGGGGGTCAGTGGGTGAAAAATGACTAAGAGGAAATATCAGGTGTAAGAGGGATTGGTGCTAGACCGACTCAACAGAATCCTTGCTGAAGGCAGACCAGGGTGATAAGATACCAAGGGTGCTCAGAAACCAGAGATTGGGGATTTTCACTAAGCTGACTTAGCAGGATTCTTTTTTAAACTGGATCCTACAGGAACAGAGAGGGAAGCCCAATTTCAGGTCTAGTTGGGCAGAGGTCTCAGAGGAGGCTGATTAAAATTAGTTCAGGGAGAAAGTCTTTGTCAGCCTTTTTGAAGGGATTCTCTTCTCATTCTCTAAAGCTCTAGCTAATAAATACTTAAAACTCCTAAGCAACATCCTGGAAACCAGGGATCATTTCATACCCTCAGTTCACAGAGCCCAGAGACAGCTTCAGAAGGAGACCTCTTTGAAATGGAATTGTTCATTTCCTATTGAATTGCGTTGTACTGTAGATGCTCTGACCACAACCCTTCAGCCACAGAACAGAAGGAAATACTTTGAGTAGCCCCTTGCAAGGCCTATCTGATGTCTCATTTCTCCCACTTGTTCTGGCCATTACTATGACAATCATGTGGAACCTGACAGCACTTTGCCTCAGTTGCTACATGTAATCTGGCTTTCTGTCCTGGGCTTCTTTGCCACTAGAGATTGAGATGGCTGCTGGAGCCCGGTAGCCATCCAGGGCATGCTGGAGAAGTTAATGCTCCCTGAGGTCAACTGTTTTCTAATGGTGTATGAGGATAAGTGGATGAATAAGGCTCTCTGACAATTCTAATGTACATTCACAGGGCTTCCTAGGCTGTCCTCAGAAGGAAGGAGCCTCAGTTTCTCACAGTGGTAATCAGCTCAATAACACACCAGTGGATTCATCTTCCTTCCATGTTTCACTCTTCTCAGTTGCCCCACTTTTGTCTCTGGAATGACTTTCCAAAAGAAACTACCTATGTGCAAGCCTTTGCCACAGGCTCTGCTCCTTAAGAAAATCCAGGCAGGTTAAGCCATGTTGTAACCAAACCATCTGTATTGCCTGTTTGAGTGTTTTGACTAGGTTCAGGTTTGATCATGATGACAAATAAAATGAATGAATGCAATGCCTAAGTCTACCTCCTCATAAAATAGAAAGTGTATAGAGGATTCTACAATTAAGTACATAAAATTAACCATTTCTCAAATTTTTACCTGTCCTTTAAAATTTATATTCTTCTTGTGGGTTTATTAAAGAAATTAGGCCAATGACATGTGTTTTCCTAAGTACTTACCTACAGAAGTGAATAAATAGCTACTCTATCTCATGAGACAGAAATACTTATCTAAACGAAAGTAAAACCCACATTGATTTTGCCTAGATTTTTCTCTTCATCTAGTTCACCTCTAATAATATTCACCATATTCGAGATTATTTGCTTGATGTCTGTCATCCCACTAGATTGAAGTGCCATGATGGTGAGAACTGTGTTTGCTTCTTTTAAAAGTATATCCTTAGCACGTGGTTCTGTGTCTGGCACATGGTAGATCTTTGATGAATGTTTATTGGTTTTAATTCAGTGAAATTGAATGTAACTATGGAAAACATAAAATGCCTGACAAAATCTGTACTGCTGATGTGATGACTCAAAGACTATCCCACACAGTATCAGTCACCTGTGTTTATGTTAGTTAAGGAAGGCTCTGGCTGAATCCATCCACAAGCCCTGTATGCAGCGGAGATAGCCAAGGTGCAGGCTGATCAGGAGAGGACCAAGAGTGAAGGAATCTGATTTTCTTTACATTTTAATAGGAGCTCCAACAGGCACTCTTTCTCTCTAGCAAAGTGACTCTGTTTGTCTGAGTTATCTTTACCATTAGTAAAATGAGAATAATATTAAATCTTGAATTCCTAGAGTTGAAGAGCAACATCAGTCAAGTAGCCAATGGACCTGACTGGATCCCATGCCATGGAGCTGAGGATTTGTTGCCACGTTAATCTCAGAAAGTACATGACCAACATATTTGTCAATAATCTTTTACAGTATTTAAAATACTATCCAAAAGTTCCTATTTATATTCAAGTAAAATCTTTCCTGCTAAATTCTATTCTTGATGGAAAAGGAGAACAAATGGAGCCTTCCCATAAAAATTTATTCTTTTTCTCTTCTGTATTTTCTTCCCCACAGAAAGTAACTCCCTTAATCTTTAAAACTCAAATAACACATACCCTTCCTCCATCATGTAATCATACTGGACTCTTTTAGCTCTTTCCATATTCACTGTATCTTTGTCTCTTTCTTGTGCTGTGAAAATCACTTCTAGAACAATCACTCTAATAACACTGCTGGTAAGTAAACTATATTATTAGTCTGAGAAATCAATATGTGACAGGAAGTAACACTGATTTAGTTGTCTAAAGATCAAGTTTAGACCTCTCACTTAGGTCTCGCATTAACTAGCTCCATGACCTTGGGCAGGTAGTACATCTCACCTACGCCTCTATTTCCTCTATTGTAAAATGGAAGGGAAGGGAAGTGATTTCCAACAAACCTTTCAGCTTTAACAATCTGTGAACATTTCCAAAGAGGGGTCTTGGTAGATAATTTGGGGTATTTTTGGAAATTGTACTCTATCTACAAAGTATTAATTGGTGTGTTTGGTTTGTCTAGTAATGCTAATGACAATCTTCATCATAGATTATCAGCATTTTGGAAGTCACAGTACTTCCAGCAGGTTGGTGGCTTTACCCCTTCAATCTCAAGTAGCAGGTGTTCTTCTGAATTGGTGCTGATCTGTCCAAGTAAGAAATCTGGAGGAAGTATGAAACCTGGAAGAGTCCCGACCTCCTCTCTTTGTGGAGCTAGAGGTGGTTTGCAGAGGGCTCAGTTTGTAGCTTGTACACATCTTTCCTCTTAGCCCATGTTATTTATAAGCTCAAGGTAAGGAGACACTGGTGCCATTGTCTGTAGGTCATGCATTTTGAAATTTTATAGAGGAGGTAAAAGTTATAATGTAGGGGATAAAAAATATCTTGCAAACTCTCCTAGTAATGACATGTCACTAAATCCCAATACGCATCTTGGAAATGAGCACAATGTGAAGGCCAGTAATTTAAGATGAGAATATGTGTCGGATTGTAAGTGGACACCAATAAGTCACATAATCATCTCACTTTTTCCCTAAAGAATGGCTATGACATGAGAAGGAATCTGTATTGTGATTTCCCAAATTGTCCTTAAGATAAAAACACTGAAGTCACTAAGTTTCAGTCACAGAAATTCAGGAAGACATTAATTTGGGGCACTTCCTCTCAAGAGACAACCATGATTTGCTTTTCATTTAAATACCCATTTTAAAGAAATTCAAAACTATTCATCAGAAACCAGGATTTTTTAAATTTTACTCAATAGTTACAAATGAATAATAATTTGAATAATCTTTCATCCTCAAGGACCCAGCTGATCCTCTAGGGTAGGTTTGTGGGTCCATTCGTTGCTAAGCTCAGCTCCAGGGCATCACTTCCTGACCTAGATACCATTAATAATATATTGTCTAGTAAGTCAAGAAAGAACTTCACAAATGACTCAACAAACAAGCAGATCAATAGGAAGGAGTTTTCTAGAATTTCATCCAATAATATAGAAATGATTGATGATTTCAGAAATGCATTGTCAAACTGCTAGATGATCAAATTAATCCATTTTTACATTACAACAATTCTAAACCTTCTGAGGTTGAAATAACTGCCATTAATTTAGTTATTCTGATATGTTTTCCCAAGTCTTATCTGTTCTTTCCCAGTATAAATGAGTTACTGTTTAAAAGTTATTTTTATGAAATATTCAGACAGAAAAAATATAGAGAAAAATGCAAAGGATGCTTCAGTTCTTGCCCCCAGGCATAAGAAATAAAACACCACAATTGAAGAGTCTCTGCATATCCTCCCTTATTCTATTCCCTTCCTTCTCCATACCATCAAACACCCATTCCGTGCATGTTTTTATGTGTTCCAAATCTATATACAAATGGCACCATTCTCTATGTGTCAACAACTTGCATTTATTAGTTTAATATTATGTGTTTGAGATTTATCCACTTCGATATATGTAGTTTTTGTTTCTTCATTTAAACTGCTGGATAATATGAATTTACTTCAATTTATTAATCCATTCTCTTCTTGATAAATATTTGAGATTTTTTTTCTAATTTTCACTCTTACAATGTTTCAAAGAATATTCTTACATAAGTGGCTTGTATGAGAGTTTCTCTATGATATACCTAGGAGTGTAATTTCTAGGACCCTGAGCTGCTATCTTTAACTTTATTATTATTAATACCAAATTGCTCTCTAATGTATAAATTTCCCTGTCTTATACTCCCACCAGCATTGTATGGTCCCCACTGACCCACCTTTTTGCATCACTTGGTATGTCTAATATTTTCATATTTGCCATTCTGATAAGTGTTAAGTGATATTTTATTGGGTTTTAAATTGCATGTCTCCAACTCTTATCTTTGTGAGAATCCAGGCCCAAATATAAGATATTCTGAAAATTTTGTCTCTATCATCTCACTCCCCACCCCCCATTCTGCTGGGAAACTCTAAGAACTTTTGTATCAAGGGACATTTCTTATGTTTCCTTCATATGGAGGTGTGACAACCATGTCTTCTCCTTCTCAATGTTAAGTCAGAAACTATAAAGGTTCTGAGATTTTACCCTACTTGGAAGCTGGCAGGTTAGCCTGCCGTAGTTTTATGTATATATGCTGACAGAAGACACAAGACCCCTGGGTCAGAGAAACAGACCATTTATTACTCACAGCATGACTCCTGTCTCATAGAATTACCCAGTAAATCACATACACAAGACTGCACTAAGCAGCCCACCATCACCTCTTCTTCCTTCTTACTTAGGATAAATGATCAGTGTTGTAACCCTCATTTGCTTTCCCAGACAACTGGGGAAATCCACTATCCTGAAACCCTTTCTATTTCTACAAAAGCCATGTATATCAACAGAGAAATTTTTTGGTATAATATATTCAGTCTTTTATTTATAGTTTAGCCAATTTCAGCTTCAGCATTGTGGCAGAGTAGACTCTGGTAAAACACAATTTCACCTACTGCCAAGCCTGCCATTTAATATCTGGGTGGCTTTGGGCAAGTTTCTTAATTTCTCTGAGATTCAATGACCCCATCTCTAAAGTGGTGATAACAGTGCTTGTGTCAAAGAGTTGGCAGACTTGGATGAGCTAGTGCAAGTAAAGTATATGATGTATAATTTTACATAATAAAAACCTTGGTGTTAACAGTTATTCTTACTCTAAAAGGCAACCTCCTTTGGTGGACAAATGTTTATTCCCTGAATTTAGCAACAACTCTTGCCCTCCCAAGGATATTTCAGATTTGGTAGATAACAACACTGCTATTTACTGAGTACTTAAACACTACATTTTTTTAAGGCAGAAATTATGCTACCAATTTTACAGATGAGGGTATAGGACAAGAGAAGTTAGGAAACTTGCCTATGGTCATACAGCCAGTAGATGGCAGAGAAAAGATTTGAACTTATGTCTGTTTACCTCCACATCCTGAGCACTTGTTTATTTTTCCTACTAACATGAAGTAGGATGTATACATTCCAACAAAGGATCCAGATACTAGAGTACTCCACTCATTTTACTTAGCTGTGGTTGTGAATATGACAGTAAACACATATCACGGGGTTTGGGATAGAAATTGTGCCAAATTCTCTTGTGATCTTTATTATCAGGGAAGTCTATCTCTACCACACACACACACAAACACACACACACACACACACACACACGAGTGTTTAAGCTTCTCAAGTGAATTTGGTAGTTAGCAGAGACTCTTGAGAAAATGATATCTAAAAATCAGTATTGTTTTGAAGATATTTCCTTTTTTCCTGCTTAACTGAAAGTATTTGGATAACCCAGCAATAGTTCTAAGGAAGCTTCTTTGACATAGAAAACACTTCCAGGCCAGAGACACTTGAACTTGAACTTGGGCACTTTACAACCAACTTACTTTATACTTTTTATTTTTACAATCCTTCTGCTGAGCAGTAAAATGAGTGAGAGCTATATAGGAATATCAGAATTTTAGTGTTTTCAGATTCAGTCAGAAGACTTTATCTGATCTGAGTGATGCTTTAACTATGTTAACACAGAAGTACAGCATCAATGTCAGTGGCTTAGACTTAAAGAATTGTGCTTAGTATTGAATGGCATGTTTAACTTCTGTCTTTTTCATAATCTAAAGACTTATCCAAAGTTATACAATAAAAAGATCAATGTTTAAACTCTAAAGGACTACAAAGTTCAGAAATCTACCTCCCAAAGTCCTTCATCTTTTCTCGGGTCACTATTTTAATCAGTGATTAAAGAACCGTAATGCCACAAGTGATGATGTGAGACTTTCTGCAGGATTAGTCAACCCACATTCAGCCTTCAGTCTTTTGCTTTTTGGTTGAGCAGAATCCTGCAATATTACCTCATCACTGCCTATCTATTCCTCCAATTGATATTTAAAGTTAATTTCAAAATAATCATTATAAGAACCTATCTGTGTTATCATCCATGCTATACTTTTTTCTTCTGGCTACTCAGATCACTTTGCAGAAAACTCTCAATAAATGCTTAGGAATAGAAGCTCCCTGAGAACAGCACACCCAGTCCAAACCAAACTGTACTGTCGATGAATACATGAGGTTGCAACCCATTTACCTGGCTATTAAAAGTATATATGAATACTAAAATAGTTATTCTTTTTCACTTTAGGCAGACTCCTAGTTTAACTTTTAATTACTACCTAAGGATGACCACTTCTACCCAATTCACTTAAGCAGATGTAATTACAACTGCAAAAACACCGTTGACTGATGTCCTCCAGAGACCTGTTCATTACCTGTCATTAAATGTTTTAAAAGTTTGCATAATTGATCCGGCCAATAAGTCATCATTGATTTATGGGGATCTGTGCTGAAGAGTTGCTCTTTAAAAATTCATAACACTGGTATGTGTCTTTACAATCCATTAGCTGTTTACGTACCCACAGACTTAGCATTGATTGACCTTGGGCTGAGATTCTCATGGACTTCTTTTTTTTGCAAGTCCTCAGTATAGAAAAGCAATACTTCAGACTTATCCCTTGACAGCTATACTTTGATTTTTTTCCCCCTCCATCAAAATGGAAACTTTACTTGAATTGATGAATAAATAAAGCATATTCCATAAACAGCTCTTCACTATTATTTAAGCTTATGGGCTGCGTTGTGTGAATCTCCTTTCTCCACCATCAGATTCAAGTGTGTAAATGTTCTAAAAGGCTTTGAAAGTTTTATGATGATTTCAGGGGATGGAGGAGTAATAGCTGAAGAGTGAAGCTATTAGTTTTAATATTTATATTGAGTGCTCTGAAACATTAATGTGACAGGATGTAAGATCAGTGCAGTGGGATATATTTACTTCACAACTGCCACGTGGCAAAAGAAAAGAGTGTGTGTGTGTGTGTGTGTGTGTGTGTGTGTGTGTGTGTGTGTTTATTTTCTAAAACTTTGAGGCCAAGGATCAAATGTTTGTGGATTCTTTTTTCCTTTTAAAGAGATTTAAAGTTCCAATTGACAAATATGTTAGCTTTTCTTGAACTTTAGCTGTTTTTAGGTAGCAGGAATGGGCTGCCAGACAAAGCTTGGTGCATGGGTTTGATAGTTTGTGTGGGTCTGTGTTCAAATGGTCCTTGAACTTGCCATGGTGAACACCATCTACCAGATAAGTAACACTTGGTCCTGCCTTTGCTGCCAACTGTGTCTTGAGAAAATTTAAAGAATAATGATTGTAAATCATCATCAAGAAACCTTTGTAATGAGAGCTGCTCTTAGTGATTTCACATGAGAAGTGAGCAAGCAGTCTTGAGCTCTGGACTCTGAAAATTCTGGGTTTCAGTCTCAGTTCTGCCCTGACAAGCTGTGTGACCTCGTACATGTCCCTTCACATCTTCAAGCTCTGATGAATGATTTTTAAATGAGAATAATAGTTGTACCAACTCACATAGTTCTTGTGCTGATTAGATGAGATAATCCCTATAAAGACCTGGCACAGTTAATATTTCTTTTTGTTACCACCACAATTAAATGAGCAAATACCTTGGAAGTGCCTATAGTGTGCGAGGTACTAAACTGGCACATATACTCAGATATTTGAAGTATAATATGCAGTTCTCATTCTTAAAATATTAACATTCTATTGGGAAAACAAGAACATTTGCCCACTTAACTCTGAAACAAGAACATTCGCCGACTTAAATCTGAAACAAGAGATGTTGTTCCAGAAGTACAGAAGACCTATAAGACCTCGGTTTAAGTCCCAGCTCAGCCATTTGCTGCCTGGACAACACTGTGCTTATCACTTAACCTCCCTGAGACTAGATTTCCCCATATGTGAAATAGGAGTATTGATACTTACCTGACATAGTTACCATGAAGATTAAAGAAGATAATGCTAATAATGTTTGTCGTAAATAGTAAACTACTAAAACTGTGGTATGTTGAGGCAATCTCAGGACTGAGGAGTTAGAAAAACATGAGTGGCCACATGACTAACTATTTTAGATGTCAATAGCAACAAAGACATGCATGATGAAATAAATGAGACAAGGAGTAATAAACGTAAAGATCAACAAAGGAAGCCCCTGTCTCGTGCCAGTATGATCGTGTTGGGGACAGATTGGAGCTGGACATTGCAGGACAATTTCAACATCAATAGGCAAAGAAGAGTAATTAAATATGAGAGTACTCAAAATGGGATGAGGACGTGAACAAAATCAAAGGAAGGAGGGCCATGGTGCGTGGGGAGGGTGGGGGTGTGGCGTGGGCATGAGCTGAACGCTGAACCCCAGGAGGTGAAGTGAGCAAGGAAAGAAGGAAAGCCGGGGAGACAGACGGCCTTGAACGCCAGGCTGAAGCATTATTTGATCCTGGAGTCCAGTTTCTTTCCTTTCCTTTTTTCTTAAGCAGTATACCATTTAAATATAAATTAACTTTTATTTTTTAATCTAAGTAAAATATGTCCATGGTTTAAAGCAGTAGTTCTTAACCTTGAATATATATCAGAATCACTTGGGGAGCTTTTAAAATTTTAATACTGAGGCTTCACCTCAGGCTAATTAAATCAGAATCTCTGGGGGTGGGACCCAGATATCAGATTTTTGAAAGCTCCCAGGTGATTCTGGTGCAGGCAAGGTAAGGAACCACTGGTTTAAAATGTCCATTTGTACTACAACAAAGAAGAGCTGTCCCTCTGCTCCACCCCAGCCTCCCCTGTAGCCCCATATGCTAAATCTATAAGTTTTATCTTCTGTGTTCCATTTATTAGTCTCTCTCTTTTATTTTGGAGGCTTTCCTCAGATGTGTGAGAATCCTTGACTCTGTTCATGTTTAAGAATGAGATGCTAAAAAGATTATGGAAAATTCTTTTGCACGGGTTTTGCATGGATTATGGAAAATTTCTTTCCAACTGTTGGGCTTTACTGTAGGTAAGTGGTGAGCTGGTTTTTTAGTTGAAGGACTCACAAATGTTAACATCATAGGTCTTTTCTCTGGGATTCTTCAAGAGGCCTCCAGACCCCTTCCTGGGCACTATGTATGACTGGGTACATATGTGAGCAGGGCAGGGAAAGGATGCCAAGGTCAATATCAGTCAATAAGCAAACTACCACTTAATGCCCCTGTTTTTTGACTCTGCACTTCATTCTTTGCTCTCCCATGTGCCCTGTTCCCCCATACTGAGCCTCCCTGAATTCAGTGTTTTCAGAGATTAAATCTCTGCTCTCTTCTGTGAATGGAAGGGAGAGGTAGTGGGAGGTGGCGGAGAGAGGAAGGTGAAGGAAAGTAGACTCCAGGCTGTTCTGAACTGGGCAGTGGGCCTGGGAGTCCAAGTGCTCCTTATATAACCCTTCCACTAATTCTCCTGATTTCCACTGCATCTCCTGATTTCTTCAACCCATTACGTGGTACCTGGCCTCCAACCCTGATGTTTTCTAGGGTTTTGTCAGGTGAATCCGCTCACTTCCTGTTGGTGGTATCCTCTGTAAGTGCTTGCATTCTAACTTCCTCTGCTGTGCTGAATCACTCAGCACTCTCCACCTACTTCCTACCTTCCAAAAATGTCTTAGCCTCCTCTTATCTGCTGTTTTCTCATTTCCTGCTTCTTCATCCCTGTGGGTTTATGTAATTTTGTTTTTGTTCTTGAATCTTATTTTAATGAGAAATTCAAGTGGGAAAGGAGAGAAATACATATGGTCAATCTGCCATGTTTAAATAGAAGTCCCAGAGGTTTTACAAATAGTGTGCAAAACTACCAAAAAAAAAAAAAAAACAAACAGATAAAAGTGGAGTTGCTCTATATAAATGAGAGGTGGACTAGTCAGAGAGTCCCTTTCCATCTTTTTATTTCTGTTAAACTCAGAACAACTCTGAGAACACACATATGAGAAAACTATGGTGTAAAAGGAGCTGTTCTGAGGTGTTCTGTTGTCTCCAATTCCTGCCCTTCTGAGTCCTTCTGCCAAAATGTGGAGTGACCGAGGAGTCATGAGAGAGTTGTGTTGCTTCCTACTATGATTTTAGCATTTTTCTTTTACAAATCCTGTCACTCAACAAAGGTTCCTTATGCACCTTCTTCCTAAAGATGTTTAAGATGCAGGGGCGGGGGTGGGGAGCAGTGTGCAAAGATCAACCAGTCTCTGTGCTCAAGGAAGTTAGGAGCTAATGGGGAAGCTGGTAAGTGAAGAGCTGTCACATCACATGCCCTGTCGAAGGCTCTCTGTCTCACCTTACAAGTCCTCCGGAGTGGGTCTCCTCCCATTCCCGCACCTCATCTCTTCACTATTAAAAAGCACTGGTCTCATGCAGGTTCTGCTGAGGATGCTCAGAGACAGCACAACTAAGTGGCCAACAGGTGAGTGTGGCCCCCGCCATCTAAACATGCTCCAGTTCCAACTCCCCTCCGCAACACCCCAGCCTCAGCAAAGAACTTGAAGAACAGAAGCTCATGGCCAATGGCAACGTGTGTATCCTCACGCTTCATAGGCATTGCCCAGGCCCTACATCCAAGGCAGGAAACATGTGTCAGTAGATGGAAGTCTTGACATGCACACTGTCACTTTATCTTTTCTTTCCTCTCTCCCTTCCCCTGCATTCCTCCCTGTCCTTTCTCCATCTAAAGCACTCACTTTGAGAAGCACACCAAATGCTCACATGGAAACAAATAAATATGCTCTTTGTTTGTCCCTAGCTATGGGTCCTTTAATGTAAAGGTTACGTGGCAAATATTTTCTATCCCAAATGTCAAAACAACGATGGACTTCCCTGAGGGGACTGTTTTTCCAAAACTCCGTGAAATCAGGTTGGCAGGCCAGGAAAAACATAATGCTGCAGCTACACGTATCCCTTGAAAAACCGCAGGATATAGCACATCAGAGTCCTCACAATACCACATGAGACCAGCCCAAGATGGGGTTCCTGGGGGCTCATCAGGCGCCATGGGCAGCAGGTACAACCACCTGCTCACTCTCAGGCAAGACCGTGGCCCCTCACACCATTGCTCATTCTTCCCGACAAAGAGAATCTCCAGATTACACCCCTCATTCAAAAGGAATAATTAGGCTTAAAAAGTCTTCTGTGGGAAAAACTCGCACACCCTTGCAGGCTTATTCTCTGGGGATACCAAGCTCTACCATGCAAATATAATAGTAACAGCAGCTTTCATACAAATGCTCTTCCCTCTGTGGAATTCCAAAGTGCTGTACACACTATGGGGCAAACCTGGCACAATAACTCAGATTGGTCACGTTTTTATAAATTCATCCTCTACCTTCTTAGTAAGGGCAAAGGAGGAAGACAAAGAGGAAAAGAGAAGACGTGAGAAAGTTATTAAGTTGTCCACAGCTTTCCCCTCCTTCTGCCCAACTTGGAGGTTTGGGGTCTTGCCTGCTTACCTGATCTCCATTCCCTAGTGTTCTGAGAAAAGGAAGGCTAAAAGTCATACTGGAAGATTCTACAGAGAATATCAATAAGATAAAGGAAACTATATGCCCTAAGAGGCTGTGTGAAAGGAGAGAAATGTGAATTGAGAGGCACTGTGCAGGAGGGGGAGCCTGGAGAAGAGAGGTGAGAGAAAGACTAACATGGGGCAAGAGCACAGTAATTTTCTGAACTGAGTGAGCAAGATATTTCTGCAAGTTTCCTTGGGCAAAACAATGGAAGACAATGGTGATTTTACCATACTTTGCTTTGGTCTATGAACCTGAACTTCTTCCAGTGATTGAGGTATACAAGAGATTTGAATTTTTTTTTTTTTTATTCTATACCTTTATTTATCTGAACATCTGGCATCCTGAGCAGCTCTGGGTAAGCTGAAATTCCCATAAATGAAATCATATTTTAATCACAGGGGGAAGTTTAGTTTTTTGTTTGTTTGTTTGTTTTTGTTCCAATGAAATTTTTATTTATTTATTTATTTTTTTAACTTTTATTTCATTGATATACATTGTGGTTGATTGTTGTTGCCCATCACCAAAACCTCCCTCCCTCCCCCCGGTTTTTTTGTGTGTGTGTGTGAATTTATATATTAATTTTTAGCTCCCACCAATAAGTGAGAACATGTGGTATTTCTCTTTCTGTGCCTGACTTGTTTCACTTAATATAATTCTCTCAAGGTCCATCCATGTTGTTGCAAATGGCAGTATTTCATTCGTTTTTATAGCTGAGTAGTATTCCATTCTGTAGATGTACCACATTTTCCATATCCACTCATCTGATGATGGACATTTGGGCTGGTTCCAACTCTTGGCTATTGTAAAGAGTGCTGCAATGAACACTGGGGAACAGGTATACCTTCGACTTGATGATTTCCATTCCTCTGGGTATATTCCCAGCAGTGGGATAGCTGGGTCATATGGTAGATCTATCTGCAATTGTTTGAGGAACCTCCATACCATTTTCCATAGAGGCTGCACCATTTTGCAGTCCCACCAACAATGTACGAGAGTTCCTTTTTCTCCGCAACCTCGCCAGCATTTATTGTTCAGAGTCTTTTGGATTTTAGCCATCTTAACTGGGGTTAGATGGTATCTCAGTGTGGTTTTGATTTGCATTTCCCGGATGCTGAGTGATGTTGAGCATTTTTTCATATGTCTGTTGGCCATTTGTGAGGATTTTTGCATCTATATTCATCAAGGATATCGGCCTGTAATTTTCTTTTTTGGTTATATCTTTACCTGGTTTTGGTATCAGGATGAAGTTTGCTTCATAGAATGAGTTTGGGAGATTTGCGTCCGTTTCAATCTTTTGGAATAGTTTGTAAAGAATCGTTGTCAATTGCTCTTTGAATGTTTGGTAAAATTCTGCTGTGAATCCATCTGGTCCTGGGCTTTTCTTTGTTGGGAGCCTTCTGATAACAGCTTCAATCTCCTTTATTGTTATTGGTCTGTTCAAATTTTCTACGTCTTCACGGTTCAGTTTTGGGAGCTTGTGTGTGTCCAGAAATTTATCCATTTCCTCCAGATTTTCAAATTTGTTGGCGTATAGTTGTTTATAGTAGTCTCGAATGATTCCTTGTATTTCAGATGAATCAGTTGTGATATCGCCTTTTTCATTTCTAATTTTTGTTATTTGAGTCTTCTCTCTTCTTTTTTTTGTTAGCCATGCTAATGGTTTGTCGATTTTATTTATCTTTTCAAAAAACCAACTTTTTAATTCATTGATCTTTTGTATTGTTTTTTGGGTTTCAATTTCATTCAGTTCTGCTCTGATCTTAATGATTTCTTTCCGTCTGCTAACTTTAGGTTTGGATTGTTCTTGTTTTTCTAGTTCTTTAAGGTGAAGTGTTAGGTTGTTCACTTGCCATCTTTCCATTCTTCTGAGGTGAGCATTTAACGCAATTTCCCCCTTAATACTGCTTTTGCAGTATCCCACAGGTTTTGGTATGATGTATCATTATTTTCATTAGTTTCAATAAATTTTTTGATTTCTTGCTTGATTTCTTCTTGGACCCATATGTCATTAAGTAGAATGCTGTTTAATTTCCATGTGTTTGTATAGTTTCCAGAGTTTCGTTTGTTATTAATTTCTAGTTTTAATCCATTGTGGTCTGAGAAGATACATGGGATAATTCCAATTTTTTTGAATTTATTGAGACTTGATTTGTGACCTAATATGTGATCTATCCTGGAGAATGATCCATGTGCTGATGAGAAGAATGAATATTCTGAGGTTGTTGGATGGAATGTTCTGCAGATATCTGCCAATTCCAATTGGTCTAGAGTCTTGTTTAGATCTTGTGTTTCTCTGCTGAATCTTTGCCTAGATGATCTGTCTAATATTGACAGTGGGGTGTTCCGGTCCCCTGCTATTATGGTATTAGTGTCTATTTCCTTCTTTAGGTCTAATAGAGTTTGTTTTATAGATCTGGCTGCTCCAACATTGGGTGCGTACATATTTATGATTGTTATGTTTTCTTGATGGATCAGTCCTTTTGTCATTAAGTAGTGTCCCTCATTGTCTCTTTTTATGGTTTTTAGTTTAAAGTCTATTTTGTCAGATATAAGAATAGCTACTCCAGCTCATTTTTCTTTTCTGTTTGCATGGTAAATCTTTTTCCATCCTTTCACTCTTAGTCTGTGTGAATCTTTATGGGTGAGGTGGGTCTCTTGTAGGCAGCATATAGTTGGGTCCTCCTTTTTGATCCAGTCAGCCAGTCTGTGTCTTTTGATTGGGGAATTTAAGCCTTTTACATTAAGAGTTGTTATTGAAAAGTGTTGATTTATTCCTAGCATTTTATTGGTTGTTTGGTTGTCTTAGGTGTCTTTTGTTCCTTGCTTTCTGATTTACTGTTTGGTTTCTGTGTTTGTTGGTTCCTTAGGTTGTAGATAGCGTTTTTGTTTGTTTGTTTTCTCTTCATGAATGCCATTTTTATTATAGTAATGGGTTTTGATTTTTCTTGGGTTTTTATGGCAGTGGTAGTTATTTTTCAGGAACCAAACCCAGTACTTCCTTGAGGATTTCTTGTAAGGGTGGTCGTGTGGTAGTGAACTCCCGCAGTTTTTGTTTGTCTGAGAAATATACTATTTGCCCTTCGTTTTGGAAGGATAGCCTTGCAGGGTAGAGTATTCTTGGCTGGCAATCTCTGTCTTTTAGTATTTTGAATATATCATCCCATTCCTTTCTAGCTTTTAGGGTTTGTGATGAAAAGTCTGATGTTTGCCTGATTGGGGCTCCCTTATAGGTGATTTGACGCTTCTCTCTTGCAGCTTTTAATATTCTCTCTTTGTCTCTGAGTTTTGCCAGTTTGACTATAACATGTCTTGGAGAGGGCCTTTTTGGGTTGAATACATTTGGAGATTGTTGAGCTTCCTGGATCTGAAGATCTGTGATTTTTCCTATACCTGGGAAGTTTTCTGCCACTATTTTGTTGAATACGTTTTCAGTGCAGCCTCCATTTTCCTCCCCTTCTGGAATTCCCATGACTCGGATATTTGAGCGCTTAAGGTTGTCTGATATCTCTCTCAGATTTTCTTCAATGTCTTTGATTCTTTTTTCTTTCTTTTTGTCTGCTTGTGTTATTTCAAACAGCCCATCTTCAAGTTCAGACGTTCTCTCTTCAACTTCGACAAGCCTGCTGGTTAAACTCTCCATTGTGTTTTTTATTTCGCTGAATAACTTCTTCAGTTCAGCAAGTTCTGCTACATTTTTTTTCAGGACATTGATTTCCTTGTACATTTCCTCTTTCAGATCCTGTATATGTTTCCTCATTTCATCATGATGTCTAGCTGAGTTTTCTTGTATCTCATTCAGTTTCCTTAGAATTATCACTCGAAATTCCTTGTCTGTCATTTCAAGGGCTTCTTGTTCTATAGGATCTAGAGTTGGAGATTTATTAACTTTTGGTGGTGTACTTTCTTGATTTTTTGTATTTCTGGTATCTTTTTTTTTGATGTTTATTCATTGTGGCAGGGGGTTTCACAGTCCACCAGTTTGAGACTATTGACTAACTAAGATGTTGCTGTGGTTGCCAATTTGGTATGGCTACCTCCATGACTGCTCAGTTGGCCTCTAGTGCCTTGTGTGTGTGGTTGCCTCGGGTCTTGGGCCTCTCCGGGGAGCCACCTCTCTGGTCAGCTTGGACTCTGCTGGGCTGCTGGGTCATGGGGCGGTACCACAGGGTGTGTGGTCTCTGCTGAGCTTCCACTGCCCATGCAGGACTTCTCCCTGTTCCGTGTGCTCTGGCCCGGGCTGTTGGATCACGCAGTGGTGACCCCACAGGGTGTGTGGTTTCTGTCGAGTCTCCGCCTCCCTAGCTGGACGTCTCCCCACTCTGTATGCACTCGGCTGGGCTGGGACGTGTCTTCTGCAGCCCTCGTCTATCAGCTGGGCCTTCAAGACCCTGCTTGGCACCGCCTCGCCCAGGAAGTCTACCAGGTTTCTGCTAGGCGCAGACAACCGGTCGCTCTGGGTGCCTTTGTAGCACTGTGTAGATCTTTCTCGGGACTTATCACCTTCCTCTTGGTATCACAGTTATTTGTGTACTTGTCTTATCTCCCACACCAGAGCATGAGCTCCTCGGGGGAGGAGCCCACAGCACACGGTTCACCTTTGAATCCCCCCAGCGCAGTCCGAGTCCAGTGCCCACCCGCAGTCAGCTCTCTGGCAGGTTCAAGCGAACTTGGGAACTCTCCAACCACACTATTCCTAACCAGAAATCGGTTAGGCATTTTTCCGAACTGGTGGCAGCAGAGATGGTATCTGCCTCCCAGTAACAGGAAGTTTACCCGGGGCCGGAGCCCAGGGTGCGGTGGAGTGACAGTCGGCCCAGCCCGTACTTCCTTGCCCTCCCAACGCTGGCCGGGGACGCCCCATGCCACCAGCCCTGCCAGAGAACCGCAGAGGGAGAGGGAGTGGAGGCTGGCCCGCAGGCCCCGGGAAGCCCCGCGCCGTGGCAAGCGAGTGGGAAGGCTCAGTGAGGAGCCGAGCTGGGTGAGGGGGACAGGCTTGGCCAAGCCAGGCCAGAGCCGCCACCACCTGAGAAAATGGAGGCAGCCCCCAGGCCGGTGAGTGGCCCGGTGGGGCAGGCGGAAGCCGGGCAGGCGTCCGGCCCCCGAGCAGGGCAGAGCTGGTGGTCACTCACAGGGCTATGCCGTGTCGGGTGGCTCGCTCTCTGCCTCTGCGTCATCACCATCCCCATTCTCAGCCACCACCGCCACCTCGGGCTGCTCACTTGGTCCCGCGGCGCGGCTCAAGCGCTCCCAGGAATCTTCTTTTATGCCGGACTGAAACCTCGATTCCTGAATAGGGCAGCTGGCCGCCTTCAGCTCGGCCCCGGCCTCCGGGATCCTGGCAGCGTCAACAGCAGCCCCAGCACTGTATTCCCTGTTTAGAGACTCGCTTTTGCAGCTAAGAAACAGTTCTTTTCCTGCTCCATACTTCAAAGCTGTTGCCTGTAAATGAGGCAGCCTCTCCTGCCAAGGGCAAAGTGGCGGTCAGCCCCCACGACTGGCCACCTGCAGCGGTCCTCCCTTAAGAGGCGGCAAGAGGAAGGTCCACAAGTTTCCCGGCTGCCTAAGGCCCAGTGGCTGCCTTTTCCACCTCAGCTACTCCGCGCCAACCGCCGCAGCCACCACCATCTTAGGATCCGAAGATTTGAATTTTTATTGGGAATGTAATTCTTTGACTAGAACACTGCTCTGTTGATGAGACCTCACTGCAAAGATATTCTAAGCCTTTGGGCTATCTATCCATCTCTTCTGCAATCCTCCCATGATATTTTGTCCCATTCAACTACCTGAGAATCAGCCTTCTAGGCTACCTCTCCCTTTTCCTCCTCAGGAAATGCACACTTGACCTTAAATGATTTCCATCCAGAGCACTCACCAAATTGAGGCTTGGCCAGAGAGTAGTGAATAATGTTTGAACCAATGAAAAGATAAGGACTCTCTGACTAATGTACTATCCTTTGCTCACCCTTCCAAATATGCCCTTCTCCACCCTAGCCTAGGCACCAGGGGACTGACCTGCATGGTCTGATTAATGGAACCCCTTGCCCTCTGACTTCCAGCTGAATTTGGTCAATGAGGAGCAGCAGAAGGAGATCTGGGGATAGGAGTGAAGCTGGTTGTTTATCTCCCAAACTCATTCCCTCCTATACAGGAGTGTCCCTCCACCAAAGACACAGCCTTAGTTGGGAGTCCCTCCCCAGACAGCTCTCTCTCTTCTCCTGAGCTCTGCGTACCACTCCTCCCCTTGCTGTTCAGGCCTGGGGTTCACTAGCTCTGGAGTTTGGCACCATCCCTTGTGGGTTTTCCCTGCTCCTCACCCACATCCTTGTGAATAGTCTCTTTATTAGACTCTCATCAAGCTACGCAGTTAGAGCGTACCATCTGTTTCCATTAAATTGTAACAAACCATATCGGTAATGCGGATTCCTATACTTAGGAAGTCTAAGATCACAATCACTGTATTACAAGAAGGGCTGTTTAAAATCTTGTACAATCACCTTTCTTTTTGAATTTCTGAAAAAAACAAAACAAAACAAAACCCAAAACACTACTTTCAATAAAGGAGCTGAGAAGGGTATAATTATAACCCCAATAGACTGAGATAAAAGGATCTGGCTAGGATAGTGAAGATTATAAAGGAACTAAAGTTGAAATAGAAGAAATAAGATCTGCATTAGAATAGTAAGAGCAGAACTGCCATTGAATAAAATCAAGCCAGTGGTTGTGAAGAATTCACCCGAGGGGCTCTATCCTATCATGGAGGATATGCACCAAGAGCATCAGCTGAAAATCAGTAGACCTCTAAGTGAAGTTACTAACCAGGCCACCTACAAGATCAATATTCAATAAGCAAAGCCTTCTAATCTATTAGAATAATTATTTAGAAAATAGAAAATAGAAAGTTTCCATTCATATTAGAAACAATAATTATACGTGTTACTTAATAAATTGTTTATATTAACAATAAATTATGGGGTTATATGAAGAAAACTACAGGGCTCTATATAGTTATAATAAACAAATGGAATGATGTTATATTATTGGGTAAAAAGATTCACTATTGTAAAAATATTAATTATTTACAAAGTAATGTAGAGGTTTAAATGCAATAATAACCTAATCCTAGTGGGACTTTTGTTTCGTCTGGAGTGGAGAGAGTAAGGACTTCACAAAATGATTTTACATAAGAAAATGTGGGGGGAAAAAAGAGAAGAAGAAAATTTTGGAAAAAGAAGCTCAAAGAAAAAAAGACTTGACCCACCAAGTTGTACTATGAAGTTACAATAATTAAAATATTTTATCACTTTCACAATCATGGAAAATGGTAATACATAAAAGAGAATATATATATACTAAAAATAATAATTTATATAAGTATATAATGAGATGATATTATAAATCAATGGAGAAAAGAGAGATTATTTAATAATCAGTACTGAAACAAATGAATAAATCAGCAAAAAATATATGTTTTTTACCTCATGCTATGTGAAAACCAATTGCAAATGGATTAAAAAACTACTTTTTAAATTATACCATAAAAAGCTAGAAAAAATTGATGAATATTTTTGTAAGATCATGGATTAAGAAAGAATTTTCTACATAAAAGCAATGCAAAATGTCATAAACAAATTGTTTTTTAAAAAGTTAAGTTCTGTATGTCAAAAGACATTAGAGTGGGGGTAGATTGCTGTAACAAAGAGTCGACAGTGTGGTGGTGACTTAGTCCTCTAGTGCTGCTATAACAAGATGAAGGCACTGGCAGATTTGGTGTCTGATGAAGGTGTGCTTCTGAGTTCATAGGCAGTCATCTTCCTGCTGTAACCTCATGTGGTGGAAGGGGCAAGGAAACTCTCTGGGGGTTCTTTGATAAGGGCACAAAGCCCATTTAGCTCACGACCTCATCACCTCCCAAAGGCCTCACCTTCACATTGGGGGTTAGAATTTTAACAAACGAATTTTTGAGGGGATACATTCAATCTATCACAGATGGCTTAAAGCACCAGAAGTTGATGTGCTCTCAGCTAAGAGTCCAAGGAGTGCCATTCAGATTCACTCAGGTTCTTTTTAGTTCCATGCTCTGCCGTCTCTAGGGTACTTTTGTTTCCTGTACCACTTCTGGGTTTCCTGCTGGTAAGAGTATGGGAGGAAGATATGAAGGACATATTCCCACTGTCTTAAAGGCCTGATCAGACAATGGTAACCAGTATTTATGCTTACTTCGTATTGGCAAAAAGTTAGCCACGTGGCTCTATTAATCTCCAAGGAGCATTGGAACACGACATCCCTAGTTAGGGAGCCACATCCTAGCTATGATTGACTATAGAAAAGAGAGAACAAATTGAGGTGGAAAATAGCAATATCCACTGCATCACTATATGGACAAATGAAAGGCAGAGAGCAACTGAGAAAACAGACTTGCAGCAAATATGGAAAAAGGTTTTCATCATATAAAAATGTTTATATAGCAAATTAAAAAGAAAAACACCAACGCACCAATAAAAAATGGGCAGAAGACATAAACAATGTAAATGTCCTATAAACTAAAATTACGTAGCATTGCTCGTAATAAAAGAAACTTAATCTGCAACACTTCAATCGCATTGTTTATCAATCTATTTGTCAAAATCTTCCTTCATGGTTATTCTCAACGCTGGCACAGTATGGTAAGATGACTCTGATGGAGTATGAATCAGTGTGTAGCCTTTGTGAAACACGCTTTGTTAGTATGCACAAGAGCCCCAACTGTGCTCTTCTCCTAGAATCCTGAGTCCACATTAGGAATCTACCCTAAGGAAATAATCCAAGATGTGGTCAAAGAGGTATATGCAAATATGTCCACTGTAGCATAAACAATTGAAATAACCTAAATGTCTGACAATAAGAGAATGGTTAAATAAATTATGTGTAGGGAGTAACACTATTCTATCTCCACATTCTCATCTCACCTTATAAACAAGATGACTTCTGTTCAACTCCCCATTTGGGAAGTACTGGCAAGGAAAATATATTAAACAATTTCTTCACTCCTTACTTGTTCCTTTCCCAGAAGCAAATAGTTCATTTCCTTTCAGAGATCATCATATCTATTGGGCCATATGCCGCATATGCAGGGTTGTCAGAAACACTTTCTATCCTGTTACATTCATGATTCTTAGGAAGTCCAGGTCTTCCTCTCCGCTTCATAAGTGGTGTGATCTAATCAGAATCAAGACCTGCACTCTCTCAGATTCTCCGTTCTACCATAATTGGATTTATGAGGCAGGCCTAAAACTCCTATGCACTTGGCTAATTTAGTGTCCTGGAATTCACCTTGCAAACCTAATTATTCAAACAGAGGTATCCAATACTAGGGGAAGGGAGGTCTCAGATACTAGCCTCTTTCTCCAAGCTAACTTCTCCAGGATCTTCTGAATTCTGGGACTTAAGTAGCCCCAATTAATAAGGGAAATTTGTTCCCTACATGGCTCTTTGAACCTATTTTCTACTCTTTAGAGCACAGAGGGACTAGCACCGCAACCCTCCAATACTAGGGGATATCAACAAGTGAAATAATATCAACTTTGTTTAAAAATTATGTTTATTTTTACAGGAAAATGCTATTAATACAGTGGCTAATGGAAAGGCAAGGAACTGAGACTTTCAACAAATATCACAAGCTAAAAATCTTTCCAAGAAAAGCCACGTAAAAATGCTGGATAATTTTTAAAAATCTTTTCTTCAAGCTACCACTGAACTGGAACAAAAATACGTTAAACCCTCATAGGTCAGGTAATAGTTGACAAGAGAGGTAAGATGGTGGCTTCAGCTTTAGTAGGCTACCTGTGGGTTAAAGGAGATAAAGCTTAGGCCCCATACAAAGTAGAAGTTGCATCAGCGACCTCCCTGCCCCCTCCTCCCAATAAAGCTGCAACCGCTAAAAGGCAGCTCTTTTAATGAGTGCTATGGATTGAATTGTGTCCCCACGTTTTATTTATTGAAGCTTAACCTCTATTGTAACTGTTGAGGGTGGGAAATTCTATTATGGTAATTGAAAGGTGGGCCCTTAAAGAGGTGATTAGATTCTAAGGACCATGCCCTAATGAATGGATTAATAATGGAGGTCATGGGCATGGTTCTGAGGGCTTGCTTTTAAAGGAGAGCAAGTAAGAGTGTCTCTCTCTCTCTCTCTGCTCCACCATTTTCTGCCATGTGAGACCCCTGCATTGTTGTAGAGCCACCATCAAAGAAGACCCTCACCAGATCTGTTCTCTAGACTTTGAGCTTCCCAGCCTCCAAAGCTGTAAGCAATACTTTTTGTTTTCTTACAAATCACTCAGTTATTTTGTTATAAACAACAGAAACGCACTAATAAAATGAGCAAAAATGAAAATGTTCTCTTCCACCCATGAGGATGTAGTAAAAATAGTTTTTGATCTCTGCCTTGGCTCAGAGGGAAGCAGAAAAAAATCTTCATGAGAATTTGTAATACAAGCCAGTCCTCACATGAATTTGGGACTAGAATTTGCATGATGGTAGGGCCTCAAATACTCAAGTCATGAATTTGGTTTAAAATGCTCCCAGGAATCTGGCAGAATCACATACAAATCCTCTCCGGGAATCATACCATAGAAAAAAGTTCCAAGGAACACGAACTCTCTCTCTTACACACACACACATACACATTTACACACACTCTTGAGAAATCAGGTCACCAAGAACAATAATTAAAAGAGACAAAAACCCGGCAACTGGATTTGCAATGACGACAAATATTCAAATGGCCAGATATAGAATATAAAATAAGTATATGTTTAACATTATTTTAAAATGAAAGAGATGAATAAAAGCATTACTAAGGAATAAGAAACTATCAAAAATGACCAGGCAGGCAAATTAGAAAAACAGACAGAACTTCTAGAAATTAAGAGTACAATGAATATAATTAGAAACAATGGATGGGTTAAAAAGCAGATTAGACACACAGCAATTCCAATTCATCTTAAGGAAATAATTTAACATAAGCAAAAAAACCTGCCATATACATGATCATTGTAGCAATTTCTATAAAGAAAAGCATGGGAATAATCTATGTGGTCAAAAATGTTTTCATGAAATAAGCATTTGTTGAGCTTTAACTAAAGAGGCAGATTAGAAACAGCTTAAAAAAGAATTAGTGAACTTTTAATATTTTCTATTAATATCTATATGTTTTTTATTATGATTTAATATTTTTTGTTTATATAATTTGTTTTTCATTTCAATTTACAAAGCACGTTTACTATGTACTCACATTATCCTGACAGTTTCCCCATAGGTTTTTTAGGGTAGACACTAATTCCCCAAATAGATTTTAGATTCTTTGAAAGCAGGGACTGAAATGTGTTTTTGGTCTCCTTCAAAAAAATTACATGCAATCAACAGATGTTTTATCTTCTGGATAAATATAGTTAAATCCATTCAATGATTCTCTAAGTTGTAATGCATGTGAACAAAATATGTACTCCTTCTTTAAAAATAGTTCTCCAGCTTAAAAGTAGTTCTTTTTCACAATTTTGAAATCCTAAAACTGAAGTTTCTAGCAAGGAAACAACTATGCATAAAGACCATTTAACTGGTGCCTACTCTCAGATCTGCCCTGACATAGTCATTCAGTTTTGGGCAAAAGAAAAGGTAGAGTTGAATTTGGTAAATATTGTCTACCAAGTCCAGATATGGTTTGGTAATTTACATATGTTATAATCTCATTAGTCATTTGAGAAAATACCCTAAGGTGATTTTTTTCTGTGTAAGATGATAGGTAAAGAATCATCATTTATTAGAGGCTGTACTTTGTGTGAGGCACCCTGTAAGTACTTTAACATATATTTTTTCTCAAGTAGTTAACCAATTGTCCCAGCATTTATGCGGCATAGTCTCATAGAAATTTCTCCTGCAGGAGGCAGAGTACCAGTGGAATAATCCCTCAAGACTGCTCGGCCTTCATGGCTTCTCCAAGACCCATGGCGGGAAGAGAGGCCATACTGAACATATTGAAGGGAAAGTCCAACCCCCCACCCCCACCCCACCACAGCCTGCACAGGATGGGAACAGGGGAGCCAATGCACCTTCCTCCTGAAGGTGAAAGTGGAGAGCATCAGCCCAGTGGGGACTTCTAGTCAGTCCCTTAAAAGGAAAACAGGAACCACAGACCAAGGTCCACTATTGTGAAAGCCTATAATAGATCTGCAGCCTTGCTCACCTTCTGTTTTAGCCTCATTTGTATAAAGTATCTCATGTAATTAAGATGTACTAGAGCCAGCTGAAAGAACCAAACAAGTCACCTAAGAAAATAAAAACCTAACATAAATTGGGGTGGCCAAGAGCAATTCGAAACACAAGTCAGGATAGTGGCGAAAGTCCAGCCACTGCAACTGACCTGACCTAGGACAGGTCCAACAACAAAGTCCAAGTGGAGACAACCCTCCTTTCCCCAGAAATCCAGATAATATCTTTAAAAAGAGTAATAATGACAGCAAATACGTATGTGGTGTTTACTTTATGCCAGACACTGTTCTAAGCAATATGTGTACAAATGTAAATTCATGTAATCCTTTCTATTGGGTAGTACTATTAGCTCCATTTTTAGATGAGGAAACATCTACTAAGATCACAAGTATCATGTGGCAGAGCCAGGGTTCAAACACAGGCAGTTTGGCTCCAGAGTCTGAGCTGTTACCATTAGCTCTACCACCTCTTGCATATTGATCAGATCCTTTTATCAAAGGGAAGTACAAAGGACTGTGATCACTAAAACACAATAGGTGACATGTGTATCTCACACTAGTTGTGTAGAGTACTCGCAGAGAGTGAGAATTCTCAGACTTCAGTCTGTAAAACTTTCTCACCTACTTGTATGACAAACTTGGCGAAGTGTGCCTCTGAGTGATTAGAGCTCATTTTCTGAGTATGCCAGATAAACCCTGCACACATGCATTTCAGATTTCTTCACAAAATAGTCAGTGCTACTGTGCAAACCTCTCCCTGGTGATGGCACTGTGGGCTGTCCCTATCATTGCCTTGCCCTGAACCTTGTAGCAAACATCCAAAGCTGCTGTTTGGCTTTTCTTTAATCCTCGGTTCCGTGGTAAGGAACCCTTTCTAGTTCTGCAAGAGTGGTAGAAAATAGTTAACTTTGTCTAAAATTCTACTTCTCTTTTTCTTTAGAATCTTGTTTCTTTATTCCCTTGCCCCTTGGTCCTATAAATCCCTTTAGGGTACACTCCTCTATTACAGGCATCTTATACCCATAATTTCCAGCAAGGAGCAGCAGTAGGGTCCTTAACATGTGGAGAACTTGTGGGCTTGTCTCTGACGGCACAAAAGGAAAGGATGGCTGGGGAGAATTGGCCAATGGCAATGAGGACATGAGTATGAAAATACCCAACCAGAGGGGAAGAAGATGTACAATATGTCCACAATGGATGATTGAAATGACTAAAGGACAGCGAAGCAGCTGAGTCCTGAGCCTCTATTGAAAAACTGGTATGGGTCTAGGAAGGGGTTTGGTGACCCAGTTGCCTGACAACCTCATTGCTCTCCCACCTCTCCTTTCTCTGCCTTTGGTTTTTGTTGGTTTTTTTTTTTTTTTTTCATCTCTTTCACCTCTAAATCATTTCTGTTTTAGTGATCAGGGTAAGAATTGAGGACCAGTTATTCAATACCAAGAGATAGATTGACTCCTTCCTTAATATTCTTTTTTTTTTTTTTTTTTTTTTTGTCTTTTTGTGACCGGCCGTACCGCGCTCAGCCAGTGAGCTGCACCGGCCGTCCTCATATAGGATCCGAACCCGCGGCAGGAGCACTGCTGCACTCCCAGCGCCGCACTCTCCCGAGTGCACCACGGGGTCGGCCCCTTAATATTCTTTTTAGCACTCAGAACCCCAATTTTACCATGAAGTCTGAGTGTTAAAATATAGGCACTTCTTAAGAGCAATCTAATTGGAAGCAAATATAGACAAGCTGAAGGTGGACATCAAGCTGTTCCCGATTTCACCAAACTGGCTCATTTAAATTATCATGTATTTCATTTTCAAGTCACTTCTCAGTTTGTAGTCAATGAGAAGTATGTCTCACCATGCAAACTCTCTGGTGATGGGGTTGAAGACAATGAATGTCACATCAGAGAAATTAAGTTTCACCCCCATACTTCCTTTCTGACTTCCCACGGAGAACAACACTACGAATCCCAAATAACAGCTGATATGTTTACCCACTCCTTCCGTTGGTGGTCATGATTGATTTCAAATGAAGTGCTGATGTCTGTCTTATTACATTGGCCTCAGAGTACTGTTAAGTTTGCTTTCAGAGGAAACTTTTCAAAGTATGTAATAGGCCCCAATAACAAGAAAGGACGTTGATAGGCAGAAAAAGAAGTTAGGTGCATTACTATTGCATTGGCATCCTTCTTTAGAGATCAAGGGAAATATGACAAGCGTGACTCCTATTATTGTTATAGCATATTGCATTCAGCTGTGATGGAGCAGAACCGGCAAAGTGTATCCTAAGGTATTTTCACTTCATGCATCTGGCATTGTTATCAGTTATCGCATTTAAGATACATTGGTCTGTTTACTCCTCACGCTTCCTCACAGAAAAAATGTTTACCTTGGAAAAGGAATATTTGATGTTGCAAATTGCCTGGCTCACTAGCTTCATTTCCCTTTCAGTATGCAATTATTTGTTTAGCTTCCCTTAGCAAATGAAATTTCAAGGGCATTTCAAGGAATATAAATAATATAAAAAGGAAGTAGAGCTCCCAAGAATTTTTCTTTCCTCTTCTTCCTTCTTTTTTTTTTTTTTTTCTTTGTATTCAGGAACAACACTGAATTATGCATACGTATGAATCAACAAAATCAGGTTAGCTAAGAAACTGGAAATTACACTCCACTAGAACATTTGTCTTGCTCTAGAGATCTTGGTTACGGATTTGAAGGACTAATAAAAAATCACCAGCATGACTGGAACAGATGTTTTTTATGGACTTGGGTTGTTAACAGTCTTTTTAGCTTCTCCTAAGGACTTAAGCAGATTCCTCACTTGTCCTCAATACCTGAATTATGTTAACATTGTCCAAAATAGACACTAACAAGCCACATTAAAAATGCCATAAATTGGAATGGGAATACTGAAGATTTTGACGAAGCTGAATAAATTTTAAAAGCAGCAGAGAGATAGATGCTAGATAAATATATAGATCAATGAATAAATAAAAGATATGGAGAAATAAATAAAGATAGATTTTAGACAGCTCAATAATAGTATGAAATAGACATAAAAATAATTAGCTAATCATCATTTTCTTTGTAAGGCAAGGTATAACCCCTCTCCTCACCAGAAATTGCCAGGATTACAAGAAGCACAGAATAGAAAATAAATTCAAAATGCTGCTCCTGTGTTTACCTTGATGGTGTGCCTGGAAGTGCTTTCCCTGAGAATTCATATGCAATGTTCTTTCTTTCTAAGCCCTTACAAGTTGCTCCCAGTGGAGGCCAAAATTGATCAATTTTGCAGAGACCAAAATAGGTAAGAAACAGCAGCTAACAAGCTTCCTGGTGTCACTGGTAAGGCCGTTTGTTACCATCTTCTTAAACTGCATGAGTAGGTGCAAATGGGGCACCTGCCCCCAGCCTTGCCCTCTCTCTGCCCATCTCAGTTGGAACACACCCCTGCTGGGGATGCCCAGGCGCATTCAGCTTAAGGCCATCTTGCCATCTGCTTCCTCGATTCCTGGTGTTGCCCACAATTTATATTGCTCTCATTAATGAATGATGATACAGGATAAGAGGCAGGATCAAGCCTAGTAGTACAGGACAATGCTGTACACTTTCTCCTTCCTCATTAAGCACAAATAAATATGCTGGCATTAATGCCAGCTCTCCACTTGTGAACTATGTAAACCTGAGCAAATTTGTTGAACTCTGATCCTTCATTTACTCCTCTATAAAATCAAGGTATATATTAAATATTTCTCAAGATTGTTGTGGGCTAGGGATGACTAATTCACGTGAAAGTACTTAAAAGAGTATGACACATAATAAGCAGTCAATAAATAGTCATTATTACCATTCACTTATTCATTAATTTCACAAACATATTTTGAGCTTTTCCCATGTATATGTTAAGTTATGTGAAGTTAAAAGGATATAGAAAAATAAGACAAGACCCTGGGTGCTCAAAAAACTCCTAGCCAAAGAAACAAGTATTTAGATACATAATCACTCTCCATAATACATAATTAAATGTATCAAGAAAGACATTTATGTAATTAGAGTTTGAAAATAAGAGGAGAGAGAGAACGGGGAGAAAAACTATTGAAAAAATGATGGCTGAATATTTTTGAAAATCATAAGCCCACAAATGCTAAAAAAAAACCTCAACCAACCTTAAGCAGTGAAATACAAAGAAAACTATACCAAGACACATTATAGTCAAATTACAGGAAAAATCAAAGTTTAAAAGAAAATATTTAAATCATCCAGAGGAAAAAAACATATTATAGGGGAACAACAATAAAAATGCCTTCTGACTTCTGATCAGAAATAATCCAAGCCAGAGGACAATGAGTAACTTCATTAAATTGCCAAGAGAAAATAAAAACTGTCAACTTAGAATACTATATCCAGCGGAACTATTTATCAACTGAAGATGAAAACAAAAGTGGAGAGAATTCATAGTCACCAGACCTGTTCTACAAGAAATGTTAAAAAAAGTTCTTCAGACTGAAGAGATGTAACACCAGATGAAAAAACAAATCTACAGGAGAAAATGAAAAACATAGGAAATGGTTAAATTGTGGGAAAATATAATAGATGGCTTTCTTTAACTTTTTAAAGACAAAAATAATAAGGTATTATGGGGTTAATAACATATTAATTTTATATGTCATATATTTAACAACAGTTACACCAAAGAAGGGAGGAAGGTAAATCGACATATGCTGCCGTAAGTTCTTATATTAAACATGAAATGCTATAATATTAATTTAAGATGGAATACAATAAATGAATGACATATTATAACGCCTAGAGCAATCACTAAAAAATAAAACAAAGTAGTATAGCTAAAAGTTAAAAAAGGAAACAAAATGGAATACTTGATATAAATACTTGATCAACCCAAAACAAGCTAGTGAAGCAGGAACAAAAAACACAAGATAAGAAGAAAACAAATAGCAAAATGGTAGATTTAAACCCAGGAGTATGAATAATTGCATTAAATGTAAATGGATACATATAACAATTGAAAGTTAGAGAATGTCAAACTGGATAAAAGGGAAAAAAGATACTACTACAAGAGACACAGTTGAAATATAAAGATACAGATAGCTGAAAATAAAAGGATGAAAGAAGATATGCCATGCAAATGTAAACATGCAATTGCTAGTATGGCTATGTTAATATCAGACTAAATGGAATTCAAAACAAAAGATATTACTGGAAATAAAGACATACATTTGATGGAGATAAATGAGTCAATACATTAAAAAGATGTAACAATATTCAATGTATATATATCTAACAACAGAGCTTCAGAATAGAACAAAATATAATTAAAAGGAGAAATAGATAGACATCCAGTTACAATTACAGATTTCAGCACTCCTGTGTCAATAACTAATAGAACAAGTAGACAGAAAATCAGTAAGTATATGAAAAAGTCAAATAACACTATCAATCAAGTTGTCTTGACATAAATAGAACTCATCACCCAACCAAATCAGAATACAGATTCTTTTCAAACACACATAGAATATTTACCAAAAGGAACCATATTCTGGGCCATAAAATCAAGTGTCTGTAAGCTTCAAAGAAACAAAATTATACACAGCATACTCTTTGATCACAGTGAACTATAAAGCAGAGAAACAACACCAAAAGTTTTTTCTTTAAAAAATTAATAAAATCGATAAGCCCCTTGAAAAACAATTTTTAACAAAATGAAAGAAATTAGCTATTAGACTAAAAAAAAAAAATAGAAGAACCATAAATGCATATTGCTAAGTGAAAGAAGCCAATCTGAAAAGACTACATACTGTCTGATTCCGAATATATGACATTCTGGAAAAGGCAAAACTATAGCAACAGTAGAAAGGTCAGTGGTTGCCAAGGGATTTGGGAGGTAGAAGGGAGGGATAATGGGATAAAGGGAGGGATAAAGGGTGGAAAATGGGATTTTTAGGGCAGTGAAACTATTTTGTATGACACTGTAATATTAGATACATATCATTATATATTGGTCAGAACAAATAGAATCTACAATACAGAGAGTAAACCTTAATGTAAACTATGGACTTTAGTCAATAAGAATGTATCAATATTGACTCACCATTGTAACAAATGAATGACATGAATGAAAAATGTCAATAATGAGGACACTTTGGAGAGAGGAGTTAAGGGGGTCTATAGGAATTCTGTACTCTATGTTCAATATTTTTATAAACCTAAAACTGCTCAAAAAATGGTCTATTTTTTAAAAAGGAAAGATAAAAGGTAAATAACTAATATTAGGGGGAAAGAAGATGCACCATTATAGATTTTATAGATTTTAAAATATAATAAAGACATTTACAGGCAACTGCTTTGAAGTGTGGAGCAGGAAAAGAACTGTTTCTTAGCTGCAAAAGCGAGTCTCGAAACAGGGAACGCGGCGCCAGGGCTGCTGTGGATGCAGACAGGATCCCGCAGGCCGGGGCCGCGCTGAAGGCGGCCAGCGGCCCTATTCAGGATTCGAGGTTTCAGGCCGGCATTAAAGAAGATTCCTGCACTCTTTACAATAGCCAAGAGTTGGAACCAGCCCAAACGCCCATCATCAGATGAGTGGATACGGAAAATGTGGTACATCTACACAATGGAATACTACTCAGCTATAAAAACGAATGAAATACTGCCATTTGCAACAACATGGATGGACCTTGAGAGAATTATATTAAGTGAAACAAGTCAGGCACAGAAAGAGAAATACCACATGTTCTCACTTATTGGTGGGAGCTAAAAATTAATATATAAATTCACACACACACACAAAAACTGGGGGGGGGGGGAAGAAGATATAACAACCACAATTATTTGAAGTTGATACGACAAGCAAACAGAAAGGACATTGTTGGGGGGGAGGGGGGAGGGAGAAGGGAGGGAGGTTTTGGTGACGGGGAGCAATAATCAGCCACAATGTATATCGACAAAATAAAATATAAAAAAAAAAAAAAAAAAGAAGATTCCTGGGAGCGCCCGAGCCGCACCGCGACTGAACAGCCCCAGGCGGCAGCGGCCGAGAACTGGGAAAGGCGGCAAACCAGAGACAGAGCGAGCACCCGACCTGGCACAGCACTGTGAGTGATCCCTGGCATAGCTCTGTTCAGGGGGTGGATGCCCACGTGGCTCCCGCCTGCACCACCAGGCCACTCACCGCCCCGGTGCTGCCTCCATTTTCCCAGGTGCAGGCAGCTCCGCTCTGCTCCGCCATCACTGAGCCCTCCCACTTGCTGGGCCTGGCGCGGAGCTTTCCGGAGCCTGCAGACCGGCCTCCGCTCCCACTCCCTCCGCGGTTCTCTGGCAGGGCCGGTGGCGTGGGGCGTCCCCGGCCAGTCTCGGGAGGGCAAGGAAGTACGGGCGGGCCAACTGTCACTCCACCACACCCTGGACTCCGGCCCCAGGTAAACTCCCTGTTACTGGGAGGCAGATACCATCTCTGCGGCCACCAGTTTGGAAAAAAGCCTAACGAATGTCTGGTTGGGAATAGTGTGGTAGGAGAGTTCCCAGGTCCGCTTGAACCTGCCAGAGAGCTGGCTGCAGGTGGGCACTAGACTCGGTTTATACTGGGGGGATAAAAGGTGAACAAGACCCGAGAAAGATCTACATAGTGCTACAAAGGCACCCAGAGAGACCGGTCGTCTGTGCCTAGCAGAAACCTGGTAGACTTCCTGGGCGAGGCGGTGCCGAGCAGGGTCTTGAAGGCCCAGCTGATAGACGAGGGGTGCAGAAGACACGCCCCAGCCCAGCACAGTGTGCACAGAGTGGGGAGACGTGCGGTCAGGGAGGTGGAGACTCGAGAGAAACCACACACCAGGTGGGGTCACCACTGCATGATCTAACAGCCTGGGCCAGAGCACACGGAACAGGGAGAAGTCCTGCACAGGAAGTGAAAGCTCAACAGAGATCACACACCCTGTGGTACGTGATCCACCAGCCCAGCAGAGTCCAAGCTGACCAGAAAGGTGGCTCCCCGGAGAAGCCCAAGACCCGAGGCAACCACACACACAAGACACTAGAGGCCAACTGAGCAGTCACGGAGGGAGCCATATGAAATTGGCAACCACAGCAATATCCTAGTTAGTCATTAGTCTCAAACCAGTGGACTGTGAAACCCCCTGCAACAATGAATAAACACCAAAAAAAAGATACCAGAAATACAAAAAATCAAGAAAGTACACCACCAAAAGTTAATAAATCTCAAACTCTAGATCCTATAGAACAAGAAGCCCTTGAAATAACTGATAAGGAATTTCGAGTGATAATTCTAAGGAAACTGAATGAGATACAAGAAAACTCAGCTAGACATCATGATGAAATTAGGAAAAGTATACAGGATCTGAAAGAGGAAATGTACAAGGAAATCAATGTCCTGAAAAAAATGTAGCAGAACTTGCTGAACTGAAGAAGTTATTCAACGAAATAAAAAACACAACGGAGAGTATAACCAGCAGGCTTGTCGAAGTTGAAGAGAGAACCTCTGAACTTGAAGATGGGCTGTTTGAAATAACACAAGCAGACAAAAAGAAAGAAAAAAGAATCAAGGATATTGAAGAAAATCTGAGAGAGATATCAGACAACCATAAGCGATCAAATATCCAAGTCATGGGTATTCCAGAAGGGGAGGAAAATGGAGATTCCATTGAAAACATATTCAACAACATAGTGGCAGAAAACTTCCCAGGTATAGGAAAAATCACAGATCTTCAGATCCAGGAAGCTCAACGATCTCCAAATGTATTCAACCCAAAAAGGCCTTCTCCAAGACATGTCATAGTCAAATTGGCAAAACTCAGAGACAAAGAGAGAATCTTAAAAGCTGCAAGAGAGAAGCGTCAAATCACCTATAAGGGAGCCCCAATCAGGTTAACATCAGACTTTTCATCACAAACCCTAAAAGCTAGAAAGGAATGGGATGATATTTTCAAAATACTAAAAGACAAAGATTGCCAGCCAAGAATACTCTACCCTGCAAGGCTATCCTTCCGAAATGAGGGGCAAATAGTATATTTCTCAGACAAACAAAAACTGCGGGAGTTCACTACCACACGACCACCCTTACAAGAAATCCTCAAGGGAGTACTGGGTTTGGTTCCTGAAAAATAACTACCACTGCCATAAAAACCCAAGAAAAATCTAAACCCGCTAGTATAATAAAAATGGCATTCATGAAGAGAAAACAAGCTAACAAAAGCACTATCTACAACCTAAGGAACCAACAAACACAGAAACCAAACAGTAAATCAGAAAGCAAGGAACAAAAGACACCTAAGACAACCAAACAACCAATAAAATGCTAGGAATGAATCAACACCTTTCAATAACAACTCTTAATGTAAAAGGCTTAAATTCCCCAATCAAAAGACACAGACTGGCTGACTGGATCAAAAAGCAGGACCCAACTATATGCTGCCTACAAGAGACCCACCTCACCCATAAAGATTCACACAGACTAAGAGTGAAAGGATGGAAAAAGATTTACCATGCAAACAGAAAAGAAAAATGAGCTGGAGTAGCTATTCTTATATCTGACAAAATAGACTTTAAACTAAAAACCATAAAAAGAGACAATGAAGGACACTACTTAATGATAAAAGGACTGATCCATCAAGAAGACATAACAATCATAAATATGTACGCACCCAATGTTGGAGCAGCCAGATTTATAAAACAAACTCTATTAGACCTAAAGAAGGAAATAGACACTAATACCATAATAGCAGGGGACCTGAACACCCCACTGTCAATATTAGACAGATCATCTAGGCAAAGAATCAGTAGAGAAACACAAGATCTAAACAAGACTCTAGACCAATTGGAATTGGCAGATATCTACAGAACATTCCACCCAACAACCTCAGAATATTCATTTTTCTCATCAGCACATGGATCATTCTCCAGGATAGATCACATATTAGGTCACAAATCAAGTCTCAATAAATTCAAAAAAATTGGAATTATCCCATGTATCTTCTCAGACCACAATGGATTAAAACTAGAAATTAATAACAAACGAAACTCTGGAAACTATACAAACACATGGAAATTAAACAGCATTCTACTTAATGACATATGGGTCCAAGAAGAAATCAAGCAGGAAATCAAAAAATTTCTTGAAACTAATGAAAACAATGATACATCATACCAAAACCTGTGGGATACTGCAAAAGCAGTATTGAGGGGAAAATTTATTGCATTAAACGCTCACTTCAGAAGAATAGAAAGATGGCAAGTGAACAACCTAACACTTCACCTTAAAGAACTAGAAAAACAAGAACAATCCAAACCTAAAGTTAGCAGACGGAAAGAAATCATTAAGATCAGAGCAGAACTGAATGAAATTGAAAACCAAAAAACAATTCAAAAGATCAACGAATCAAAAAGTTGGTTTTTTGAAAAGATAAATAAAATTGACAAACCATTAGCATGGCTAACAAAAAGAAGAAGAGAGAAGACTCAAATAACAAAAATTAGAAATGAAAAAGGCGATATTACAACTGATTCATCTGAAATACAAGGAATCATTCGAGACTACTATAAACAACTATACGCCAACAAATTTGAAAATCTGGAGGAAATGGATAAATTTCTGGACACACACAAGCTCCCAAAACTGAACCGTGAAGACGTAGAAAATTTGAACAGACCAATAACAATAAAGGAGATTGAAGCTGTTATCAGAAGGCTCCCAACAAAGAAAAGCCCAGGACCAGATGGATTCACAGCAGAATTTTACCAAACATCCAAAGAGGAATTGACACCGATTCTTTACAAACTATTCCAAAAGATTGAAACGGACGCAAATCTCCCAAACTCATTCTATGAAGCAAACATCATCCTGATACCAAAACCAGGTAAAGATATAACCAAAAAAGAAAACTACAGGCCGATATCCTTGATGAATATAGATGCAAAAATCCTCACTAAAATACTAGCAAACAGAATACAGCAACACATACGTAAAATTATTCATCACGATCAAGTGGGATTCATCCCAGGGATGCAAGGTTGGTTCAACATACGCAAATCAATAAATGTGATACACCATATTAATAAACTCAAACACAAGGACCATATGATCATCTCTATAGATGCTGAAAAAGCATTTGATAAAGTTCAGCACTCATTCATGACAAAGACCCTCTATAAGTTAGGTGTAGAGGGAAAGTATCTCAACATAATTAAAGCCATATATGCCAAACCCACTGCCAATATCATCCCGAATGGGGAAAAGCTGAAAGCTTTTCCTTTAAGAACAGGAACTAGACAAGGATGCCCACTCTCACCACTCCTATTCAACATAGTGTTGGAAGTACTAGCCAGAGCAATCAGAGAAGAGAAGGAAATAAAGGGCATCCAGATCGGAAAAGATGAAGTCAAACTATCCCTGTTTGCAGATGACATGATCCTATATATCGAAGAGCCTAAAACCTCTACAAAAAAACTGTTGGAATTGATAAATGATTTCAGCACAGTAGCAGGATACAAAATCAACACACAAAAATCAGCAGCATTTCTTTTCTCCAATAGTGAACATGCAGAAGGAGAAATCAAGAAAGCCTGCCCATTTACAATAGCCACCAAAAAAATAAAATACTTAGGAATTGAGTTAACCAAGGAGGTGAAAAATCTCTACAATGAGAACTACAAACCACTGCTGAGAGAAATTAGAGAGGATACAAGAAGATGGAAAGATATTCCATGCTCTTGGATTGGAAGAATCAACATAGTGAAAATGTCCATACTACCCAAAGTGATATACAAATTCAATGCAATCCCCATCAAAATTCCAAAGACATTTTTCTTAGAAATGGAAAAAATTATTCAGACATTTATATGGAACAATAAAAGACCATGCATAGCCAAAGCAATGCTGAGCAAAAAAAATAAAGCTGGAGGCATAACACTACCTGACTTTAAGCTATACTACAAAGCTATAATAACCAAAACAGTATGGTACTGGCATAAAAACAGACACACTGACCAAAGGAATAGAATAGAGAATCCAGAAATCAACCCACACACTTACTGCCATCTGATCTTTGACAAAGGCACCAAGCCTATTCACTGGGGAAGGGACTGCCTCTTCCGCAAATGGTGCTGGGAGAACTGGATATCCATATGCAGGAGAATGAAACTAGATCCATACCTCTCACCGTATACTAAAATCAACTCAAAATGCATTAAGGATTTAAATATACACCCTGAAACAATAAAACTTCTTAAAGAAAACATAGGAGAAACACTTCAGGAAATAGGACTGGGCACAGACTTCATGAATACGACCCCAAAAGCACGGGCAACCAAAGGAAAAATGAACAAATGGGATTATATCAAACTAAAAAGCTTCTGCACAGCAAAAGAAACAATTAAAAGAGTTAAAAGACAACCTACAGAGTGGGAGAAAATATTTGCAAAATATACATCTGACAAAGGATTAATATCCAGAATATATAAGGAACTCAAACAACTTTACAAGAAGAAAACAAGCAACCCAATTAAAAATGGGCAAAAGAGCTAAGTAGGCATTTCTCTAAGGAAGATATACAAATGGCCAACAGACATATGAAAAAATGCTCAACATCACTCAGCATCCGGGAAATGCAAATCAAAACCACATTGAGATACCATCTAATATATAAATTCACACACACACACACACACACACACACACACAAAACCGGGAGGGGGGGAAGAAGATATAACAACCACAATTACTTGAAGTTGATACGACAAGCAAACAGAAAGGACATTGTTGGGGGGGGAGGGAGAAGGGAGGGAGGTTTTGGTGATGGGGAGCAATAATCAGCCACAATGTATATCGACAAAATAAAATTTAAAAAAATAAAATTAAATAAATTAAATTAAATTTAAAAAAGATAATAAAGAAATATTATGAAAACATTATGCCCCTAAACTTGATGGATGGCATACATAAAATGAACAAATTCCTTGAAAGATACAACTTATTAAAGCTGAAAGAAGAAAAAATAGAAAATAAAAGTAGCCCTATATCTGTAAAAGAATTTAGAGCCATAATTTAAAGCATTGCCAGATGGCTTTACTTGTGTAGTTTATCAAATATTTTTAATATAGAGACTACCAATCTTACACAAAATCTTTCAGAAAATAGAGAGTGAAGAAACACTTTGTAGCTTGTTTAGTAAGGCCAGTATAACACTAACCTTATAAGCTGACAAAGTCATTTTATAGAAAAGAAAAAGAAAATTACAGAACATAATTCCAATAAAATATTAGTAAATTAAATTCAGTAATATTTGAAAAGAATAATACCACATGATCAAGTGAGGTTTGTCACAATAATGTAAAGTTAGTTTAACCTTCAAAAACCAATCAATCTCATTATGTTAAGAGAATAATAAAAAAAACTAAATGATTATTTCAATAGATGCAAAACATTAATTTAACATAATTCAACATGATTCGCAATAAAAACTCAGCAAAGTAGAAACAGAAAGGCGTTTCCTTAATCTGACAGAAGGAATTTGTGGAAAATATACAGCTTTTTAATGGTGAGAAATTGAATTCTTTCTCCCTAAGATCAGCAACAAGACAAAAATGTCCAGTCTCATCAATACCGTCCCACATTGTACAGGAGGTCCTAGCAGTGCAGAAAGACAAGAAATAGGAATAAAAAGCAAAATAACAAACTGCAAACAAAGACATAAAACAATATGATTATGTATGTAGAAAATACTAAGGAAGCCACATACCAAAAAATTATAAGAATAAGTGAGTTTAGTACATACCAGTTTACAAGGTCAACATCCAAAAATTTATTGATTTTCTATATACTAACAACTAAGAATTAAATTTTTTAAAAATACAGTTAATAGTAGCACCCATAACACTAAATACAAATATTTATTTATAAATTACTGAGATATGTGCAAGACCTGCACACTGAAAACTGAAAAACACTGAAATTAAAGATAACCTAAATAAATGGAAAGATATACCATATTCAAAGATCAAAAGCCTTAACGTTATTAAGATTTTGGTTATGGGCTAAATTGTGTCCCCACAAAATTCATATGTTGAGATCCTAACCCCCAGTACCTCAGAATGTAACTGTATTTGGATATAAGGCCTTAAAAGAGGTAAATAAGGTGAACTGTGGTCATATGGTTGGGCTGCAATCTGATTGGAGTCCATAGAAGGAGAGGAAATTAGTATAAAGACAACACACAGACACAGGGGCAGCCTCGTGAGGACATGGCAAGAGGAAGGCCATCTGAAAGCCAAAGAGAGCAGCCTCAGAAGGAACCATATTTGCTAACACCTTGATCTTGGACTTCTAGCCTTCAGAACTGTGAGAAAATAAACTTCTGTTGTTTAAGCCACCCAGTCTATGGTATTTTGTTATGGCAGCACCAGAAACTAACACAAATTTTAATTCTCCCTAAGTTGATCTGTAAGCAAAATCCAATGAAGCATTTTTGTAGAAATTGATAAACTGATTCTAAAGTTTGTATGGAAAGATAAGGAATAAGTAATTCACATAATAACCACAATAATCTTGAAAAAGACTATAGATTTATGCTACCTGATTTGAAGACTTATAATAAAGCCACTGAAATCTAGGCAGCGAAGAAAAGGATAGAAAAAATAGATCAAACGAACAGAATAGAGAATACATAAACAGTTCCACATATATATCATCAATTGATTGTTTACAAAGGCACTAAGAAATTTAGTGGAAAAGGAATCTTTTTAACAAATGATTCTGGAACAACTGGATAACTATATGAAAAAAATTAATTTCAACTTCTACTTCACACCATGCACAAAAATTAATTTCAGATGGATCATAGACCCCATCACAAAAGTTAAAACTACAAAGCTTCTAGAAGAAAACATAAGAGATTATCTTCATGATTTTTGGGTGAGCAAAAATCTCAGGCAAGATTTAAAGAGCATTAATCTGAAAAATTTTTAAGTGACAAATGAAATCTTACCAAAATGTAAAGTTTTTTCTTGTCAAAACAAGAAGAAAATGAATAGTCAAAGCAAGTATAGAGAAAAATATTCATAACACATCAATCTAGCAAAGGACATATGATCAGAATACATAAAGGACTCCAGTCAATAGTTGGAATACAACTCAGTGAAAGTATCAGCAATAGATTTGAACATACTCTCGTAAAACAAGATATGTGAACGGCTAATACTCAATGAAAAGATGCTCAACACCATTAGTTATCAGAGAAATTTAAATTAAAACCCGTGTTGGACTTGCAGAGGGAGACAGCATACCCAGGCATACAAAGTGGAGTGGGGGGAAAGGGTTTGGGGAGGGAGGTCAGGGATAATTGGGTGGCGGACACAGGGTATAATCTCAATTTGTGGTAATGGGCATGCTGCCAGTATGGATCTGTCCATCACATCTTGGGCACAAGTGGTGACAATCAATTTTGTATCTCATGAATATTCATAACCAATAAAAATAAATTAAACCACAATATGATATCTTTACATATCCATTAAAATAGGAAAAACTAGGAAGGCAGAAAAAACTAAATGTTGAAGAGAATGTAGAACAGCTGCAACTCGCATATGTTGCTGGTGGGAGTGTAAAGTCGAACAACTATTTTAGAAAACTTCATGTCAATTTTTTTAAAGAGTTAAACATATACTTACTATATGATCCATTGATTTCACTTTTATGTATATGTCCAAAAGAAATTAAAATACATGTCTACAAAAATACTTGTAGAAGAATGTTCATAATACCTTTATTCATAATATAATCCTAAAGTGGAAAAACCCAATTGTCTATCAAAAGATAAACAGGTAAACACATTGTGGTATATTTATACAATTGGATACTACTCTGCAATAAAAACAAACAATTGATGCATTTAAAACTTGTGCACTTAACTACATGTAAATTGTACTTCAATAAAACTAAAATGTATGTTATATCAGAAGTTGGTAATTACTAAGAAGAAAAGTAAAACAGGGAGAGGAAATGGGGAGTTCAAGGGGTAATCAGATGCCATTTTACAGAGGAAAATCTGGGAAGACCTTTTCTGGGTGGCATTTGAGGAAGAAACCTGAAGAAAGTGATAAGCTGAGGGGAGGATGTTCCAGACAGTGGGATCAAAAGCGCAAATGCCTTGAGACAGGAGCACACTTGGCTTGCTCGAGGAACAGAAAGGAAGTCAATGTGGCTTGAATGATATGTTCAAGGGAGAATATGATATTGTGAAGTATACATTTGGTCTTGGTCCAGCTTCCTAGCACTCAGATCCTAAAGCCCTTAGAATCTCTTAAGTGATAAGTGTATTTTTGTGTGCTACTGAGATGACAGACAGGTGGGGACTCTTGAATAGCCTCAGGATGAGGGCTGGTTGCCAGGGGAACCAATCTTGTGATTGGAGGGTTGGAGATTTCAGTCCCCACACTTGACTTCCAGGGAGCTGAAGGTTGAGTTGGTCACCAGTGGACAGTGATGTAATCAATCATGCCTCCATAAAAACCCAGAAGGACAAGGTTCAAAGAGTTTCCAAAGAGTTGAACACGTGGAGCTTTCCCAAGGGTGGCCACTGGAAGAGGGCATGGAAGCCTTGAGCCCTTCCCACCTGCCTTGCCCTGTGTGTCTCTGTGCTCGTCTGTGCTGTTCATCTGTGTCCTTTGTAATATCCTTTACAATAAACATGTAAACATAAGTGTTTCCCCGAGTTCTGTGAGCTGCTCTAGCAAATTAAAGGGTCATGGGAACCCTGCTTTATAGCTGGTTGGTCAGAAGCACAGGTTACAACCTGGGACTTGGAATTGGTATCTCAAGGTGGAGGGTGGGGGTCAGTTTTGTGGGACTGAGCCTTCAATCTATGGGATCTGATGCTGTCTCCAGGTAGATAGCGTCAGAATTGAGTTAAATTATGAGACATCCAGTTGGTGTCCACTGGTGAATTGATTGGTTGCTGGTGGGGAGTGTAAAGCGAGGGGTGGGTCTCACAGACCCCTCGAGCCCATTGTCCAGACTGGGTCACAAATCCTTCACATGCAAGTCTACGAGCTAGGTAATAGGAAAAGGTCCTTGAACCCCTTAGTGAAGAACTAATAGGCTTTTATTGAGAACTAGGAGCAGCTGACCTAATATGGCTTCCCCGGAGCGTCCCCTGGAAGCTTCATGCATCTGGGCAGTTAGTCCTTTATGCTCAAGGACTAACAAAAACTCACAAAAACACCCTGATGCACGTGCGCAATCACAAGGAACACCCGTGCGCACGTGCATACCCACCTCAGATGCTGGGCAAGACTCAGAACGTGCCAGAGGCCCTGACCATTTTTTTTTTTTTCCTATATTTTCCCAACAGGGAGATATCCCCACACACATTTCGTTGACCTGAGGTGAAGTATTCTGTGTGGAGAGTATGAGGATTAAAGGAAAAAACTGTCTGGTTTTTTTCCTTCAAGGAGTGTTAGGAGATGAGGTTCAAGAGGACGGGAATTCAGATCACACAGGTCTTGAAAGTCATTATAAAGACTCTGGGCTTAACACCGAGTGAGAAGGAAAGCTATAGGAAGGTTTTGAGCACATGAGTGGCAAGATCCTTCACAAAGATCACTCAGGCTGCCGTGATGAGAATAAACTCAAGGTGGCAGGGAGTGGGGTTGAAACAACAAGGGCAAAAGCAGAGGGATGACTTCAAGGCTACTTCAGTGTTTTCAGAAAACAATAGTGGCAATGGTGAGTAGTGGTCATGGTCTGGATATATTTTGAAAGTAAAGCCAACAGGACTTGCTGGAGGATGGATGTGGGGTGTGATAGAAAGAAAGAAGTCAAGGATGATTTTGAGTTTCTGGCCTGAGCACTGTTAGGACTTGAACCCCAGCAGCGTTGCTGCAGAGCTAGCGAGTACTCAGCCTCCACAGTTACTGCCTTCCTCCCCCTGAGCTCCACCCACAGTCATGCTGACCCCTGTCCAATCCAGCTCAGCATGCTGACAAGACCTGCCCCTTCCAGAATTCCCCAGGCCCCCTGCCACCTTCCCTCTTGAAACGGCCTTCCACACCCTATTGTGGTCAAATCCAGTTTCTGCTTTTCTGCCCATTCCCTTTCCATTTAGCATTCATTTGGACTGTCTGGTTCTCGGCACCACCTTTGTCCATGGACATTGTCTTTTTAGAACTTCTCCTGGTCCGTGCCCTAAAGCCTTAGGTTGCTGCTGACTTATGCCTTTGCAACAAACCCCAGGCCTAGCAAGAGGACCGTGACAGCTTATATTGACCAAAAGAGAAGGTCTGAAATCACATGGTTTCAAGGCAAACCATTAGGTAATACCGTGTCCTGCACAAGGTGTGATATAATGTCCAGCCAAAGGGTTAAGTTGGGTCTGAAATCCAACCCATGCTCTTGTCTCCAGGTCCTGAGCCCCAGTGCTAGATTGCAGATGACAAAAAGCAGCACTGTTTCCTAATTTGTCCACTCAAAGGAGAGGTCTTCCACATAAGGCACCTTTCCTAATTTGCTCAAAGAAGTCCCTGTTTCAAGGTCAGCCAAGCATGACTCAGATTCAAAAGGTTGGACTTTTTTTTCTAGAAACTACAGTGAGAGCCCTCAGTGGCAGCCCTTAAACTTCTGTCTCCCTTGTTTAGAATTTTTGTAAAATTTAGGTGAAAGAAGAGATTCTTCATTGACAATGGCACATCAGAAGGCAATTTTTCTAGTACTGTCCCTTGTCTTGTCCCAAATTCGCACGTTGTTGTTTCTCCTCCACTCCAGAAATGCAAACAGCTTTTACTTATTTCTACTGAACACGGTTCCGTTTTCTCTGATGTTGTCTCGATTGAACCCGAGAAGTTGACATAATTGTGCAATTCATATCTAGTGAAAGTTGAACTTTGAACAGTAACTGGAGATCTGAGTAGATAAAGGCACCTGACAAGAGTTTGTACTTGACAACACCAGCATCCGTTCTCTTCTGAATAATAATATAACCAATTCAACGCCCTCTATTTTCCTGCTGTTGCAATGTTGAATTCAAGTGTCAGTGTGACCTGACTGTTTATCGGGTAAGAACTCAATTAATTTGTGTCCAGACTCATTAATTGTTCTTAATTCACATTTGGCCGCTATGTTTGGTCCCTGACCTCTGGTGCCACTTTTTCATGGAAATCTCCCTCTCAGTAGAAACATATCACACTCTGGCATGCAACCACTCACTGCTGATTCTGATTGGGACTCTTTCCTGTCACTGCAGCTGCTGAATATCCTTGAACATATCTCAATGACGGGTTCAGAGAGGCTACTTTTAAAGATAGATTTTTTAAAAATTATAAATCTTGATAAACTCTTTCCATGCTATTATAATTCATGAACGGCTACTTGTGATTACTGTGTAAAGAGGCCTGAACTAGGTACAATGCTCACACTAGGTACTTAGTGAATATTTGTTAATGAGTGAACAGGCCTACCTCCCCCATAACTAGCTTGTAATCTGGGTCAGGTCACCTCACCTCATAGAGCTCCAGTCTCCTCATTTGTAATGTCAAGAGGCTGGAAGTGAACATGCAGAATGAGAAATCAAGAAAGCCTGCCCATTTACAATAGCCACCCAAAAAATAAAATACTTAGGAATTGAGTTAACCAAGGAGGTGAAAAATCTCTATAATGAGAACTACAAACCACTGCTGAGAGAAATTAGAGAGGATACAAGAAGATGGAAAGATATCCCATGCTCTTGGATTGGAAGAATCAAAATAGTGAAAATGTCCATACTACCCAAAGTGATATACAAATTCAATGCAATCCCCATCAAAATTCCAAAGACATTTTTCTCAGAAATGGAAAAATCTATCCAGACATTTATATGGAACAATAAAAGACCACGCATAGCCAAAGCAATGCTGAGCAAAAAAAATAAAGCTGGAGGCATAACACTACCTGACTTTAAGCTATACTACAAAGCTATAATAACCAAAACAGCATGGTACTGGCATAAAAACAGACACACTGACCAAAGGAATAGAATAGAGAATCCAGAAATCAACCCACACACTTACTGCCATCTGATCTTTGACAAAGGCACCAAGCCTATTCACTGGGGAAGGGACTGCCTCTTCCGCAAATGGTGCTGGGAGAACTGGATATCCATATGCAGGAGAATGAAACTAGATCCATACCTCTCACCGTATACTAAAATCAACTCAAAATGGATTAAGGATTTAAATATACACCCTGAAACAATAAAACTTCTTAAAGAAAACATAGGAGAAACACTTCAGGAAATAGGACTGGGCACAGACTTCATGAATACGACCCCAAAAGCACGGGCAACCAAAGGAAAAATGAACAAATGGGATTATATCAAACTAAAAAGCTTCTGCACAGCAAAAGAAACAATTAACAGAGTTAAAAGACAACCAACAGAGTGGGAGAAAATATTTGCAAAATATACATCTGACAAAGGATTAATATCCAGAATATATAAGGAACTCAAACAACTTTACAAGAAGAAAACAAGCAACCCAATTAAAAAATGGGCAAAAGAGCTAAGTAGGCATTTCTCTAAGGAAGATATACAAATGGCCAACAGACATATGAAAAAATGCTCAACATCACTCAGCATCCGGGAAATGCAAATCAAAACCACATTGAGATACCATCTAACCCCAGTTAGGATGGCTAAAATCCAAAAGACTATGAACGATAAATGCTGGCGAGGTTGTGGAGAAAAAGGAACTCTCATACATTGTTGGTGGGACTGCAAAATGGTGCAGCCTCTATGGAAAATGGTATGGAGGTTCCTCAAACAATTGCAGCTAGATCTACCATACGACCCAGCTATCCCACTGTTGGGAATATACCCAGAGGAATGGAAATCATCAAGTCCAAGGTATACCTGTTCCCCAATGTTCATCGCAGCACTCTTTACAATAGCCAAGAGTTGGAACCAGCCCAAATGTCCATCATCAGATGAGTGGATACGGAAAATGTGGTACATCTACACAATGGAATACTACTCAGCTATAAAAACGAATGAAATACTGCCATTTGCAACAACATGGATGGACCTTGAGAGAATTATATTAAGTGAAACAAGTCAGGCACAGAAAGAGAAATACCACATGTTCTCACTTATTGGTGGGAGCTAAAAATTAATATATAAATTCACACACACACACACACACACACACACACAAAACCGGGGGGGGGGGAAGAAGATATAACAACCACAATTACTTGAAGTTGATACGACAAGCAAACAGAAAGGACATTGTTGTGGGGGGAGGGAGAAGGGAGGGAGGTTTTGGTGATGGGGAGCAATAATCAGCCACAATGTATATCGACAAAATAAAATTTAAAAAAAAAAAAAAAAGAGGCTGGAAAAGATGGGTTCTAAGATCCAGAATGGGTGCTTGTTAAATTCCCATCTCTCCTATCACAGTTTTCCAAAGTGTTCCTTAGACAAATTAAAGACAAAGGCTGAAGAACAAGCTCCTGTAACTCAAATGGCCTTTGAGAGTTTCTTTTCAGTCAGTCCTCCTTCAATGCACAACTTTGGAGACCAGTCAGGTGGCCCTTGGGGGTTTTCTCAAAGAGCTCAAGCAATCTGGAGATTCAATAAATCCAGCCAACATTTTGAAACATATCCCACCCCTATACTCTTATTGTTTGCCTTTTTCTTTCAACTCCATACAATTTTTAGAAGAAAATTCACCTTCGGGGTCTGGCTTGTTTTCTAGGAACTCACTTACTTTATCTCCTAGTAACTCACTGGGGTATTATTAAAGCACTTCTTGGGAAAAATCTTTAGGCCATTTAGTCTTTTTCCACTCTTTGAGTAAAATCACTGATATTATCATGGCCAGGATATTGACACATTCAAAGAGACAAAAACTGTCTAAGTAGAAACTTAGAACAAAATCTTGGTAAGCTCTACACTTAGCAAATATTCCCCCACTCAATATTTTGTTTCAACTTTTTTCATAGCCATTTCCGTGGATAGCATAGTTAAAATTGAAGAGGTAATTCTAAAGATCAGTCATAGACATGTCACTAACCTAGGACTCACAAGAACTAATCTCTACTTCAGCTCTAACTAGCACTACTTAGCTGAGACATAATTCAAAAGTATTATGGAATCTGAAATTTGGGAGGAAATATAGAGGTCAACCAAGTAATGAAGAATTCCTTTAGAAGAAAGCTTCTCTTTTATAGTTTATGTAAATACTTCCTGTGATTAAAAACAAATAAAATCTTACTATTTCCTGCCTATTTCCATTGCCAGGAAGGTGTGATAGAAAGATCTTTCTAACTAACACTTCTATCCTTTGGTCCTAGTTCTACTTTCTGAAGCAACAAGGAAAATTAATAATAGCTTACATTTTTTGAGCATTAACTATATGCATTATTACCTCATTTAAACCTCACAAGAGCTGCTACTTCTGACAAAAATGGAGTACTGCAGAATCCTGCATTAAACAACTAGAAATAAGCAAAATACATGAAACAATGGGTTTTTCAACATTGGAAAATAGGCAGTATAAGACTGATTCCTGAGCAATGGGAAACAGACAAGGTAAATCCTACAATTTCTGTAGCTTACTACCTGGAGGCAGTTTCTATGCTACAGCATGGGGGAAAGGACTTAAACAGAACCCAAAAGTCTCACTAGGTGAGGAGACAGATATAAAAGATCAGGAAGGTAAGACAGCTGTAACTTGTGACGTAGAACACCAGGGAGAGAGCAGCTGCCCAGAGAGAGGGAGCTCTATAGATCTGCAGAGAACGTCCCTTAAGTCTGGCTGAGGACTGATCTGTACATGCAAGAGAGTAAATCCCCAAGGGCCATGGGGAAACCTTCTGGAAAAGGAAATACCCAACAATTCCCAAAGGTCATTTTATGTTCCCAACCAGACAGCGTGAACAAACCTCAGAATGTAAAGGGCATCAGTAGAATCATCAGAAAGGTATGATGTTAGTAGTTGAATTAAATTAGCCATAAAATAACGGCTGTCCTAGACCTGCCCAAACAAAGCTTCAAGCAAGCCATAAAAGAACCCAACTGATTCCAAATAACTGAACTGAATACTAGAACAAGTCCAACACTAATTTAAAGAAATATGACCAAAGCTAATACCTAACAACGTAAAATTCACAATTCCTGGCATCTAACTTAAATTTACCAGATGTGCAAATAAACAGGAAAATATTTTGCCCAATCAGGAGAAAAAAAAATCAATCACTAGAATTACACATGATAAAACTAGCAGATAGGGACATTGAAAATGGTATTATAAATATGCTCCATACATTCAAGAATGTGGAGGAAAACCTGAGCATGATGAGGAGACATATGGAAGATACATTTTTAAAAAGGACCAAAATGGAACTTCTAGTAATAAAAATTAAAACATCTCATATGAAAATACATCCAATGGGATTAATAGCAGATTAGACACTGTGAAAGAAAAGAAAATTGGCGAGCTTGAAAACATTGCATTAGAAACTATCCGAAATGAAGCATAGACAGGTAAAAGAACTAAAAAATGAACAGAGTGCCAATGACCTGTGGAACAAAATCAAGTAGTCTAATGCAAGATAACTGGAGTATCACAAAGAAAGTGGGAGTGAACAAGAAAAATTTAATGATATAATAGCTAAAACTTTTCCAAATTCAATAATAACTGCAAACTCACAGATCCAAAAAGCTCAACCAACTGCAAGATGAATAACCATAAAGAAAAGCACAGAAAGGCACGACATAATCATATTGCTAAAATAAGTGATAAAGAGAAATTGTACAAGCATCCAGAGGAAAAAATAGATACATTATAAACATAGGAAGAAAGATAAGAATAATAAGAAACTTCATGTCAGAAACTATTTAAGGCAGAAGACAATAGATTGATCTCTTGAAAGTACTGAGAGAAAAAACTATCAACCTAGAATTCTATACCCAATGAAAGTAACTTTAAAAAATAACGACAAAATAAAAACTTTTTCAGATAAATAAGATCTGATAAAATTATTGCCAACAGACCAACATTACAGGAAATATTAAATTAATCTCATTGGCAGAAGACAAATGATCCCAAGTTGAAATCTGGACATACATAAGGAATAAAAAGAGCTAGAAAGGATAAATACATATGTAACTATAAAAGACATTTTTCTCACTTTAAATATTTTAAAAGATAAGTAACTGCTAAAACTAAGAATATTAACAATATACTGTGGGGGTTATAACATATGAGAAATTAAAATGTAAAACAATAGCACAAAGAATGGGAAATAAAAAGGATGGGGAAGTAGACTGTCATAAGTTTTGTACATTATACAAACGTACTTCAAAAGGTTCATGGAGAGATTTGTATTGTCTTTTAATATCACCTCCAACCAACATTTATCTCCACACATTTATGGATAGGTATTGGCTCATGGTGTCAGACACTCTAATGAGCACTCTTTACAGCCTGAGAATCTTTGCCTGCCAGACATCCCACATTCCAATATATACTCTTTCCCTTTTCTACTCACAGTAGTTCCACCTCTTCCCACACATTATGATGAATAAGCCAACATCAAGTAATAGCTTCTCCTTCGTAGCAAGTAAATTAACACTATTATCAATATAAATTAGTAAACTGACAAATGGCATAATTTATCAACTGAAAAGTTCTCCAGAGAAAGAAAAGTTCCCTCTCTCTCTTTCTCTTTCTTTTTCCTATATTGTCAAATAAAATTCTAATCATACCTAAGTGATTACCTTGCAGCTTTGAATTGCTTTGCATAAAATGCTTCTATTCATTAATCATTCAATCATGTAATCATAAAGTAAGACTGTCAGTGATGCTTCTGCCTGATGGGTTGACTTTGATGGGCCACAGCACAGGTGCTGCCAGACACTGACTTGGGCAAATCTCTAAAGGTTCCTGGACAACTAGCTCAGGCACAGCTTATCCATCAGTGCACCCTTTCCCCCACTAGGGCATACGGAACAATTTCACATGGGCAGAAACTAAAGCAAGAGAAGGGAAGTGGAAGTGCATAGAAGAAATTTTAGAGGTTTTGGATATTTTTTAAGTCTGGGATTATGTAATATTTTTTGCATACAATATAGTTGAGCAGCAAGAGAAAGTTTCTTGAGAAAAAAGTTATTTGTTTCCAAAGAAACTTATTTTTGTACTCCCTTTGCCTTCTATATCTATAAATAAAATATTCCCTTCTAATCCTCAACCAGTCTCTAAATATTATATTGTATTCCTCCATCTAAAATATATCTTCCTAATAAAATAAGACAATAAATACGCTTCCTTTGCTAAATATGAGGAAATTTTTCACTTACCATAGAAGGTTCAACTATCTTGATAGTCCTTCATTATCACTAGGTTAAAAAAAAAAAAGAAAACGTAACTAGTTTCAAAATGAGCTGTCAAATCTATCCAAGGCCATGAATTTCCCAAATTAAATTATTTATAAAACATAACTTTGGGGCACCCAATATTGAGGTCAGAAAGCCAGAAAAAAAATTTTTTCAAAGAAACTATAATCTTCACAATAATAAACACAAATAAAACTAAAACATTAGGCTTAGTGTTTGATAATGTGTTTGGAATCATACAGCTTTTTATCCTATAACAATAATGAAACTTAGTATGCCCTGAAAAAAATCAGAGCTAACTCTTATTTAAAAAGCAGTATGTTTCACCTCTCCTTTCTGATAAGTTCTAATTATTTCATAATGACCGTGATTATCCCTATCCTTTGGATATTTCATAATTTACCAAATATTTTCAAGTACTTCAGCTGAGTTCATGCTAAAGGATTCAAGTTTGAGCTTCTGCAGCATGTAGAACAGAAACCAGTGACAGTGTGGGACAAACTTGGGAGATTTGAATTCCTGTAAATACAACCACAATAAATGACCATACAGAAATAGAACTTGTTCTATGAGCCATTAGTCATCTCAAAACTCTGTGTCACTCTCAGTACCAGAATACTGGGTTATAATTTGTCAACCAGGACAAGGCAAATTTTAATATCTATTAATTATACAAATTACTATTAATTTATTATGGAATTGTATTTGAAATTATTTATTATAGAATTATAGCATGTGACTGTGGAAATGACAAACTGGTAGGTAAAGCAAATGCATAGATAATTTTTCAAATTACTTCAATAAGCTCTTTGCTCTTGAAATCATCAGTTTCGGCCAAGCAAAAAATTAAAGTGGCAATTATGCTACAAAAGAATTTGATTCATCCATGTCTGTGGAACTAAAAGTCCACTCAGTGGAATGAGGAAAATGTCCTTTTGCTGGGCCAGAGGTAGCAGCAACTTATATGCAAGTACGAGAAAAAACAGCACTTAAATCACCTTTTCTTTTTCTTCCTTCCTTTTTTTTTTTTTTAACCCTTTTCACAATGACTTTTCTTGCTCTTTCAACAGAATTCACATTTTGTCTTGTTTGGAGAACTAAGAAATGAGTTGAGGGATCGATATTTGTGGGTCAGGATGCCATTGTGGCCCTCTGTGACCTGTTCTGTGACCTTTGGTAAGCTGGTATGTATCACCCGCTGGAATTTGTTTTTCTACTAAAATAATATGTGGGGGGAGCATCTTTATCGAATCCTAGGTGTGGTTATAAATGAGTGTGTGTGAGGGATTGCTGATTGTTTTAGAGGGTGTGTCAGGAAAGAAGGGATTGGGGAATACAGCAGAGGCAAAGAGCTGTTGTAAGACAGAGAACATGAACTTCACAGGCAAAAGATCCCAGTTCAAATTCTAGTTCTATTTCTATGAAACCTTAGATAAGTAACTTATGCTCTCCAAACTTCATACCTCGATTGCGATAATACGGTTGTTGGGAAGATTCGCTGTCACAGTGGAGGAAAGTTTCTTGGCATCTAAGAAACACAGTACATGTTACACAGTAGCAGCTAAGGCTCCCAGTGCAAAAGCTGAGGATACCAGAGGCAAATCTGAGACCAAAATCCAGAGAATCACCAAACCTATTGCAACAGGCTGAACAGAAGTGACTCCGTTTTGTTAAACTTCCAAATTAAACAGATTTTTGTTCTTACTCTTGTAAACCGAACTGCATAGCTTGCAGCTGGACATTAGAATACAATGATTCTTGGTCACAGGATTGCTGGAACATAATGACTTTTGCTCCCACTGTACACAGAATAATTATAGAAGAAATTATTAACCCAGATGGCCGTTCTTTGCTAGCTTACTAACTACATCTTTTTGAGGTTAACAGGAACTGAATCTGTGACTGGACTTCACAGAGGATGGTCACCGTGAATCAGCTCCCACGAGAAGTTTGTTGTTTATCTGCAATTTTCTTGTATGTCTCTGCTTAGATCACCATGAATCAGCCCCCCTTCCACCTTGTCCCTATAAAACCCTTTGGTAAGTCTACAAAAGTGGAGATAGTCTTTGAGACATGAGTCCACCATTTCCCCAGGCTGCCGGCTTCCTGATTAAAGGCTGCCTTTCCTTACACCAACACTTGTCTCTCAGTTATTGCCTATGGAGCAGCGAGCAAACAGACCTTTGGAGTTTCAGTAACACTGTCAACAAAAGACTTGTTTTGTTCATTCATTTGTTCATTCAATCAATGAAACCACCACCGTTACCACAAAAAAGCAATACATTAGGCACCTTCTCTGCACCCTACAGAGCTTTGCAGTCCCTGACCACCACCAGTTCACAGTACTGTGGGGCAGAAAGGCATCTTAACAAATACAAGTCATGAAATGCTTCATAGGGGTTGTAAGATAAGCAAATCTCTTCTGTTCAGTATTCTATTCGTCCTTTGTCCCCTTCTATTTTGAACACAGACCACTAAAGTGTGATAAGTTGAAATCCAGCCCCAGAACCCTGTTTCCTCAGCCCTGGTATCTGCTCCCTGTCACTGTGTGTAAGTAATTGCATGTGGCTTAGTTAGGCGCCTGGATTCTGGGAGTTAGAGAAATTATGCATAGATCTGCCATTAACACTAATGGGGGGTTACATGCACAAATCCTCCACACACCAAGAAGAGAATAGACTCTTCTCATTCATGCATAATAGATCTGTAGAAAAATTAGCATGTACGCTTTTAGGAGCTGAACTCTGAAGATGTACCTTTTATGGGAAATATGTAAATAAGGAGAGAGGATACACTGAAGGACAAGTGCTGTAATGTGCTCCTTTTCTGATGCCTGAGCATCTTGTCAATTTTGCTGCGGCATAAAGTAGGACTAGGCTTGCCTCTGCAGATTCCCCATTGCATTCATCTTCCTGGTGTACTACCAAATTTCCCCGGACACAGCTTACTTTGCCAAATTTTCCAATTCCCCTGGGGGGAAAAAAGGCAGCACAATTCATCAGTCAGCAAGCAAATACTAATCTTAACATTTTCCATGGAAGTGTTTCTTTTTTTTCTTAGAAGCTTTTATTAAAGAGCCCTATAATTTAAGCTATCTTAGAAAGGAAGAAATACGGTACTCCTTGTAGAAGTACCCATCCTCCCAGTCAGCTGGAGTCACCCCTGAAGGCCACCGCAATCCCACTGCTGGGCAGACTGGTTTTGTCTGTGAAAGGCAGGAACACCTTGCCTGAACCTCACATTTTTCTGCCTCAGCCCACAGGGAAAGGAGATTCTTTCTCCCAAGCTTCTCTGTCAGCCCACTCTGAATTCCTCCCCGCCAGCATAGTTGCTAGTCTGACTTTCACTCAGCCACATTTCACTAGTGGGCAAGGTAATGCCAGAGAAAAGAGATGGGCACTCTCTTCCTGTGCACACTTTTCAGGCTAGGCCAAAACTAGCTTCTTTCCTCCATAGAGGAGTATGTCATCGTCCCTGCTGCTCACACCCATGGACCTATCCCTTGCTTCCTGTTCCCTTGGGTTTTGCAGCCAACACAGTTTTCTCTGCAGGCACAGCCTTCTCCTAGCTGTCTGTTCTAGATCCCTGAACTGTGATCTGCTACACGGACTTGAAGTTTGCTCTGTAATCCGGGTGTGTAGGAAAGTGGAATAGAAACCTTTTGGGGGGAGTCCAGCCCCATGTACCACGAATAACTTGCATTTGGAAGGTAGTTATTAGAGTTGTATCAGGGGCTTTCCTAGACTCCAAGAAAAGCCCCTGAACTCCACACCTCGTGGAGTAACTTCTCAAGCATGCCCCAGAAGAAAAGAGCACTGAGACACCAGACCCCAGCCTCAATGCCTAACAGTTAAAAGTGTTAATAATTACTACAGTACCTCGTTTATTCAATCATTCATTCATTCATCTGTACTGGCATACTTTCCTAATTCCAGGCACTCGCTAAGGCTGCAAACAGTCCTAGAAAAATGGGCTGCACCTTCACTTTGAGAAGTGTACAATCTACTGGAGGAGCTGAGAAGTCAAAGGAAATTTCCAGGTAGTGAGAAATGTTATGATAGAGGTAAGCACAGTTGATATGAGGGCACAAAAATAGAGGCATTAATTCAGGTTTTGAGGCTATGTGTGCTATCTTTCACTGAGTAAAACTCGAGATATATTGAATGAGAAACAACCAAACCAAGGTCAGCCATAAGTAAATAATTGGAGATATAAAATGTTCAAAGTGTGCCTAAATCAGAGAGGTTTGACTCCTAAAACCCATCATAGAATTGAGAAATTTGGGGTGTTTTTACTATAATGTATTGAATCAAACTCAGGACACAGATTAATCACAACTTTACTGTCTTCTTTTGTAAATGTTCTTAATGCTTTGGCTAATAACACAACAGTTCTCCGGTTTATACCTGAAACTGTGTAATTTGTAAGGAAACTATTTATTACTTACAGTTTCAGAGGCTGTGAAGACCACAGTCAAGAGAACACATCTGGTGAGGGCCTTGTTCTTGGCTGTGGCTCTACAGTGACATAGGGTCTCATGTGGTGGATGACGGAGCTAGACAGAGACTCACCTCCTCACCCTCCTTTTAAAGCCATCAGAACCACTCCCATCATTCCATGAATGGATCAATCCATTCACAAGGGGACAGTCCCTACAATCCAATCACCTCTTCAAGGCCCCACCTTTCAGTTATCATAAGAGGATTTCCCACCCTCTTAACACTGTCACAGTGGGCGTAAGTTTTCTAATACATGGAACTTTGAGGGATACAGTTCAATCCATAACATACAGGAAGTTCAATCAGTACAGAGAATGAATTGAACTAATCATGTCTTGCCCATGGTTTCAAGGTCTTTGTGTTTAAAGGGTGGAGCATTCATATTAACTCCAGGAGACAGCATCAGTCAAGCAGGGAATGGTCAGAAGATTCCTAGCCAATGGCCAGCAGCCACCTGAAACTGAGTTCTTGCAAACAGAGGGGCAGAAGAAATGTTGGAACATAGTGCTTTATCTGCCAGGACCACTGTGACCTGACAGCAGAATACCCTATTCTGCAAATCCTCCAAAATCTTGCTCTGTAGCAAGGATTGATGGAGAAACATACAGGCAGACACAGGGGCAGCTCTTCCCCTATGGAGTAGAGGATTTATTGCTACCAGGACATCGCCAGAATTCCCAGTCCCAACTGAAGCCTACAGGCCTGCCATGCCACCCCTATGCTCTGAAAAAGGAGCAACAGTTACAAAATTCCACTGAAATGCCCACAGTTTCGGAAGCAGAGTAGCATATGCAGACACTCAGAGCACCCTCTACTCACGAAATCCTGAGACACTGAGTCCTGGCCCTTGTCCTGCCCTGTGAAAGCACAGCCATGGAGCAATGTGAGCCACTAGCTTCTGATACATTGTTCTTCTAAAAATCTGATGGCTTGAATCTTTTTCAGAATTATTATTTGCATTTTCCTAAAACTGAGTATGCAATGGAATGGAGTGGAGAAAAAGAGACAAGAGACAAACCTCAAAGCAACTACCACAGTTAAAATAAACTGGAGATTTGATAACCTGGAAAAACGCCCCTTCCATTAGTTACAGAAAAAGAATTTGTGTCACCATAATCAAAGTGTGCTCCTATCAGGTATATAACACGGAAATTGACATTTTTGTAAGAAAATTACGTCAAAGCCTAGAATTATATCTTTTATGTACCTTAAAATCTCAATTAGACTGTTTTTGTTACTATTGATTTTTATCCTGAATGTCAGACAGCATTTGGCAGGAGAGAGTTAAAGAAGTTTAAAAAAAAAAAAAAAAACAAGATTGAACTGGCACTGCACATGCAAATGAATGCATTATGGTAGTGGGGTTTTTTTTCCACTGAATAAATTTACATTTACATCAGTTAGATCTGATGTAATTCTGCAGCCAATGAAACTTAAATATATACATATTTTGTCATGAAAGCCCTTACAGCTATAACCTTTTGATTAAGATCTATTGTAAAACCAAGAATAAATTTCAGTCAGCCAATTTTAGATCTGACAACTTTTATTACTCATTTTACCCAGAAGTACACTTTAGCTGGTATTTTACCAATACTCAATAGAAGAAGTCTCCTCTGGTTTCCTGTTAATTCCCCAGATATTATAACAATTCTCATAAACTGATGAAATTTTATAAACTCCCACAATAAAGAATGAATAATATAACTTGTCTTCTCTTGGCCAAGGACAGGCTTATATGTATATATATGTGATACATGGCTACTGTTTACATTTTTCCACTGAACCAAAACTTGATCACAAAATTAGAGTGAGAAAAAAATGAAGAAATAACTCCCTTTATCTGAAGCAGTCACCCTGCTCCTCTGTTTCCCGCATATGTTAGCCATTGCAAAAATAGTAAGCATGGTCCTAGGCATGTGACCTGGTCACCCTAGGAGGCATCACCAATTAATATGCAAGTAGAACCACACAGAACCAAGCAACAGCAGCAGCTCTAGCACTCTGAGTGATCTTCCAATACAATTACAATTTGTTTTATCACAGTCATTTCACATGGCAAATTAGTAAAGCTGAGATTAGGGAACTTTGCATGGTGGGGCTGTGACAAGATTACAAAAGAATAACCTGCCACTAAGTTATCAAATTTAGGGGAAAGATATAACTTAAAAGACTAGTAATAATAACCATTTGTTGAGTATCCATGTGTCAGACACCATCAGCTAAACTCTTAATTCTCCCAACAGCCTTTTACAGCAGGAATTATAGTTTCCATTTTACAGATGAGAAAACTAAGGAACAGAGAGGAAAATTCCATGTCTAAATCCCACAGTGCCTAAGTGGTGGAGCTAGGACGTAAGCCCAGGACATAAACTAGGACATAATCTGAGCTCTTCATGATGCCACCTCACCTACAGAAAATAAGAAAAGGACAATATTATCAGCAAAAATCATGGCAGTACTTTTTATTAGCAGAAAGAACAATGACTGTAATAAAAAGAATTTCTTGACCAGTCCACTGAAGTCATCTTTAAAGATACCCAAATTAGAACAATTATATCACTATAGACCAAATGACATTGTGGTACTTATAAGGATCTTTTGCCTTGGATAGGTAACAGCTCATGATACAATTACAGAAACATATAAAATGTATTAGACTTGAAGTCTGAAAAGTGCTACTTTCCACATTGCTGCATCCGATGCATATGGGAAGGTTAGATACAAATCATGTCATGGAACCACACAATGTATCCCAAAAGAAGTTACATCAGTAGTTCTCAAAATTTAGTTAAGTGTTAGACTCACCTTGTGTTTATTAAAATATAGATTCCAAGGTCCCTGCCCCCCAAAAAACTGAACCTGTGGTTTTAGAGTGAGTGTATCAAGCATCTGTAGTTCAGTTAATGTGGGTTGGGAGAGAATCTCAGCATTGCACCTTGAGAAACACTGGTGTGTATCAGAAGGGTAATGACACAGCCTGACTAGTACCCTGTACCATGTGTGGGGTGGGGGAGAGGGTCTCTTCTCACCACCCTAAGGGGATGACCACTTTCCTCAGCATGGAGCCATTTCCATAATAGGTGACCTCAAGCAGTAAATGATGGGTGCGAGGCTATCTTAGTCCTCAAATTCCACATCCCATTTCTGATTCTTTGGGATTTTTATTCTCAATACCCACTCAATCCTTTTCTTATTTTCCCAATCTTCTTTTCCACTCTCTAGGCCTTCTAAGCCCTCAGTGGGACCCCATATATTGAAAAAGGCTTTGCCAGCACTAAGTGCACTTTAAATACCCAGCACCATGTAGAAATCCTTCCCCATTGCTCAGAGCATGTGCCCAACACTTCAGCCAGTTCCTTAAAAGCCACAACAGCATGTGATTAGGAAATTTTGCATCTCTGTGTAGCAGGGTCACATTAGGAATTCACCACAGGCCCAGCATTTTCTGAGCACACAAGTCTATTTTCTGGTTCGGGATCCAGGAAGGAAAATTTCAACCTCACAATCCATGTACTCAGCCTGCAGCTCTCCCACTGGAGGGGAGTCTGCCCACACCAGGTTTCTGAAGTAGCCCTCAGCACACTGGTTTCTGCTTTCTCCCTCTGCATGTCTGCCTGTCCGTGTAGCCTGCTGTACTTCAAGAGCAGTGGCTGTGCTGTACTATCCCTGAATTCCCAGGGCCTAGCAGCCCAGTGCTAGGCACATAACAGATGCTCAATAAATGTTTTTAAGTAAAAGTCACATCAAGAAAATCAACCAAACAACAAATGGGGAGGGGTGGGGAGTAGTCTATCATTGTAGACAGTCTTTGAGTTTTGGCCCTTGTCTCTCCCGCTTCCTTTACCCACCAGGATCCACCTGTACATTTTCTCCTGCATACACTTACTGTAATGGAATCCACAGACTGGACAAGAAGTATCCTTGAACTTGAGTTAGGCTCTTTATACATTAAATGGGAATTATTCTTCTACGCATTGTTTGTTTTGTGTGTTCTTTGAATTTTTAGAAGGAAGTACCCTCCTTCCCTGCCTGTGAAAAGGCTTCAGCCAGACACACTGGAAAGAATGGCTGGAGGAATTCCTTCTGTGAACTCCTGCTGTATCTGTGACAGGTGTGATTTATTGTATCTTCCTTTAATGTGCAGAAGCTGAAGCGGGACAGCCGTGGTGGCACGAGGTAGAATCATTATCATACTCTGGGGCAGCACTTGGTGTTTTCCAGGTGCTCTGCAATCACTTATTTACCATCCTTACAGGTTCTCCAGGAAGGAAGGTCAGTGTTACCATCCTGGCTTAGCAGGAGAGAGATGTAAAACCCAGAAGGATAAGAGGCAGTTGGTGCTGAGTCAGTGCTGGAACCATCCCCTCCAGCCAGGATTGCAGAATCCATTCCTTCTGGAAAGGCAGCACTTTCCAAAGCCTCTGGATTTCTGGGTGGGAAAGATCTGGGGACAAGCTGCAAGAAGCCAATTCAATCTGGTTATTTCAAGAGAAAAAATGAGTGGAAATTGAACCTTGAAATGTACACTCTGGAGATCCCCAAACTCTCCGATGGTGAGGAACTAAAAGCATGTGTAAGCCACATGCAGTTGTAGTTCACAGAGTATTTCCAAGGTTAAGTACCATGTCCATACCTGTGCAGTTAGCAGTGTGCAGTGGCCCACAGCCAGTGGGCAGGCTGGAAAGCAGGGTGCAGTTACTGAGATGCCAGTTTCCACAGGAGCCCCTCAGGACCCTTCTGAGCTGCCCCACTTTGCACTCTGTAAGGTAATGGGCAGGGTATGAAGTGAGTTTACTTGGAGCAGTGACTTGGAATACAAAGCAATGAATTCTACTTCACCGAGGTCTATCCCTCCCCTACACACACAAACACAAAGTCAATGCAAAATTTTAACTGCAGGATTCACTAGAGAAGTACCCAGGATGAGACTTCTGTTTGCAAATTCAAAGAACTAGCAAGTGCTTTAGTCAGTTTGGGCTGCTGTAACAAATTACCATAGATGGCTTCTAAACAACACATTTATTTCTCACAGTTCTGGAGTCTGGAAGTCTAAGCTCAGGGTGCTGGCATGGTCAGGTTCTTTCAGATTACAGACTACCAACTTCTTGTAGAGTCACGTGGCAGGAAGCAGGCAAGAGAGCTCTCTGGAGTCTCTTTTATAAGGGCACTGTATTAGTCTGTTTTGTGTTGCTGTAACAGAATACCTGAAACTGGTAATTTATAAGGAAAAGAGGTTTATTTGGCTTACGATTCTGAGACAGCTGCATCTGGAACAGGTCTCAAGCTGCTTCTACTCATGGCAGAAATCGGTAGACAGCCAGCGGGTACAAGCAGATCACATGGTGAGAGGAAGCAAGAGAGAGAGAGGAGGTGCCAGGGTCTTTTAAGCAACCAGCTCTCTCGGGAACTAACCAAGCAAGAACTCACTCACTACCCCTCTTCCCCCAGGGAGAGCATTAATCTATTCATGAGGGATCCTGCCCCATGACTCAAACAGCTTCCAACACTGCCACATTGGGGATCAGATTTCCACATGAGTTTTGGAGGGGACAACACACCCAAACTCTATCAGGCACTAATCCCATTAATGAGCGCTCCACCCACATGACCTAATTACCTGCCAAAGGCCCCACCTCCTAATACCATCACATTGGGGATTAGGATTTCAACATATAAATATTGGGAGGATACAAACATTCAGTCCATCATGGCAGGGTTGTCTCTCCTGCCAGAAGAGTGATAGAGGGGTAGAGAGACGAAGGCTAGAGAAAGCCTCATACTCACTCATAGTGGGTAAGAGTGTGGGCCGGGCAATAACTCCAAGTGTGGTGCAAGGACCAACAGCATCAGCATCACCAGGGAGCTTATTAGAGATGCTGAACTCTGGATCCCACCCAGGTGTAATGATGTCAGAATCTCAGGGTGGAATCCAGGAATCTGTTTTAACAAGTGTTCCAGGTGATTCATGTGTGTGCCAAAGACTGAGAAGCATGGGCCCCTGAGGTCATTCAGCCTGGGCTTGTATCCTGTTCCATCATTCTTTGGCTGTGTGGCCTCTGCAGGTCTCCATTGCTTCCTCCATAAGATAGGTATAATGATAGTGCCTACCTCATGGGGTTGTTGGGTGGTGAAGATTACATGAGCTAATGTATGTAAAGCATTTAGATCAGGATCTGGCAAATAATAAGCCCTCATTAAAGGTATTCAGAGAAAATACAGATTGTCCCTTCCTAAACTCTTAAACCCACTTCCACCCAAGGCTCATGCACCCAACTACCTTACAAGGTTAACTCTTGGCTCACAGTCAAGTCTAAGTCACTAAGAAGCTCTTTGATCCTGCCTAAACTATTCATGAGCAATTCATTCATGGGTCACAGATAGTCTACTGGCATTATTCTTTTGTCCCCCACTAAAACCTCTGCACCTCTCCACAGCTCTGGAATCAGCTGTGGATTCTGCCAGTCTTGGCTTGGGATGGGAGGGGGCTTACTGTATCTTCCCAAGAAGACAGAAACTTCCGGAGTATCATTATGAAGTCTGAAGGTGATTATGAAAATATTGGACTTGGATTCACTTCTCACCTTAGATTTTCTGCTTGGTGTTTGTTGGGTAAATGAATGAATTTCAGTCAACTTGGAAAATTTGGTCACAGGTTATGGTAGCAGGAGACTGGACTGGGTTTCTTCCTTCAGTTTATTGCAGAGATTTATTTATGGTTCATTGATCCATTGAGAGGTGCCAGGGAAGCTTGATTTATTGTGGCATCCTGCCAGTTTTACACGCACGCTAACCAGGCTCCTTTCCCTATAAAATTATCAGAATTTTTAACAAAAATTTTTTTTTTAATTCTATAATTCATTTCTAAGAAAGGAATTACAGAAAACTAAGAAAGGTTAATATAGCCATGGATGCACTTTGTCTATTTTTAGAGAAAGTGAAAGTCAAATCTTAAGACTAATGAGCTGGTGATCATGAATGTTGATGGTGTGTGTGTGTGTGTGTGTGTGTGTGTATGTGTGTGTGTGTGTGTGTGTGGTGTGTGCACATGCGCAGTGTGTAAACAAAAGAAAGCAGCTGGGGGGTGGCATTCCAACAGTACAGGAAAACAAACACATACATACACACATAAAGATAAGTATAAGTGTAGACATAGATATACAAGAAAAGTTCTGAAATTCTTTCCTTTCTCCAGCTCTGCAAAGACCTAGGAGTAGTCCACACTAGTACTCCTCTGTCTGTGGTGAAGATAAGTTTTTGTTCTTTGGTTTTTGCTTTTTCATTTTCTATCTGCTATGGACCAATACTATAAATGCTCTAAAATGAATTATTTTAGAAATAAAATAAAATAAAGACACACAAAATACATGACACTATCCTTGTTGACAACTCTTCCCCCAAGCTTGCCCTGGTGCTGAAGGAAGGAACTAGACACCAAAACATGTAAGAATCTGTGTCTAAAATTCCAGGACTATCAAGTGAGCAAAGGATTTGACATGGTTGCCCAAGAAGTGGGTGACAGAGGTTACAGAAGTAGAATGGCTCTCATCATCCCTCGGCCCCTGCCAGGAGATCTAGCATTCTGGGAATAGCCTACCAATGTCAAGGATGAAGGCACATCTTAGTAGCCAGCAGCAACTCAGCAGAGAGCTACAATGACAGTAGCTACAGGAAAACCTCCCACTTCCTTCCACTTTCCTTTTTTCCTGGTCAAAAGTATTATAAAGGTTCACATATGCCCAGTGGGGCTGGAGGTTTGGCGAGGCATGGTATGCACATTTGTTATTTTTTCTTTTTCAATTACACTTATTTCTTTAATCTTTTGCAAACTGAACTTGAAATAAGAGAGAACTAAGGAAAGGACTTGCTATAAAATGTGAATTCAGAAGTGTGGCCAGGACATGGCTATTGGGTGTGAGAGCAGAACCCAGACCCCCTAGTGGTAACATTAATATAAGAGAGACTTTGAACCCCTGATACCCAGACATTTCTTCTCCCTGCCATTTGCTGTGCTGCTCATTTGCCTCCATCTCTGCTTCCACCCTTTTAAGAGCACCACTTTATTCCTCAAGTGGACTTTCTTTGCGGTTTGATTGCCATGATTGCTGCTTGGTTCTCAGTGTGTACACAGAGCCCTCGGAGAGCATCCTTTCTAGCTATAAGCATAGAACCCCAAGTCAGGCAGAACTAGGTTCCAGTCTTGGATCCACCACTTAGCAGCTGCTTGGCCTTGGGGAGGTTACATGGAGACCTAGTATATTCACCTACAAAATGGAAATAATGACAGCACTTGTCCCAGGGTGTTACTGTGAGGGTTAAATTAGATGGTATATATAAAGCAGTTATCACAGTGCCTGGGACATAGTAGACACTAAGTAAAATTTAGCTATTATTGTAATCTGTCCTTGTGGACAGAATCCAGACCATGTCCTTTAGTGGGTAACATGCAACATTTGAAGCAACTGAGCTTAAATAAAAAGTATAAATGAATATTATTGTTGGTCCTTATAGGCCTGCTCATTCATTCAGTACATGTTTATTCAAGACCTACTTAGTGCCGGTGCCTTAGATTGAATGTCCCCCCCCCCAAAACTTAATTCCCACTGTAACTGCTGAGGGTGGGAAATCCTATTACAGTAATTAAAAGATGGGGCCTTGAAGAGGTGATTAGATTGTAGGACCATGCCATAGTGAGTGGATTAATAATGGTGGTCAGGCATGTGGTTCTGAGGGCTTTAAAAAGAGAGTAAATGAGAAGTTCTCCATCTGCTCCACCATTTTCTACAATGTGAGATCCCTCGTTCACTGTCACAGCCACCAAGATCCTCACCATATGTGTTCCCTGGACATTGGACTTCCTGGCTTCCAAAACTGTAAGCAATAAATTTTGTTTTCTTAAAAATTACCCAGTTCTGTGTACTTTGTTATAAGCAACAGAAACAGACTAATACAGCTGGTTACTGTGTTAGGTTAGTAAGGTTGAACACCTAACGAAAAAGCAGACCCATTAAAAATAAAATAGCAATTGTTGTGTCATTTTTGCTAACTAAACAAAGATCTATACTGACGTTATGTCCTGTCCTTTGGAAACCTGATTGCTTGTAAAAATCTACCTAACGTAATGGCCCCCTGAACTCTGGCACCTATTTGAGTCACTTTGAGGACCAGAGAAGGAGGGGTGAGGGACGGGGCATGGCTTCCCTGGGGCCTTGTCTAAAAAGGTGCCCACAGACCCAAAAGATCCAGGGCCAAGGAATGCCTGTCACAGTAGTTGCTATGGCAAACCCACCCCCAAGCATCAGGAAGGCAACCAACAAGACACCAACCAAATCTTCCCTTTAAATTAACTTCTCGTCACATCTTTCTGCAGGGTGTGCGCAGCTCTAGAAGGCAGCAACGGCGGGGGCCCAAGCCACTGCTTTTCTTTCCACAGTTGTTTATAGAATTGAAAAGGGAAAAAGCAGAATTGGTCTCGAATTAATCTTCTCCTGAGTCTGAAAGATTCGAGCATCAGGTCCACAGTCTCCAAGCAAAACGTTGCTCGTGTTCTCTTGAACAAAGAGAATCCGTGACCAGATGACTTACATGTTACATGGGCACATGATAAAGGGGACAGTGTAACAGCCTCCAAGCCAGCTGTTTTCTTTCTCTTTTTCTTTTCTTTCTTTTGTTTTGTTTGTTTGTTTGTCTGTTGTTAATGCCTTTTTAAGAGGCAGCAGAAAAGGCTCTCCTTTAGAGAAGATTTCCTGGTTCGAGGGAGGGTTAAATAAACAAATGATAACAACACCAATCAACCCTCTTTGCTTACAGCCTGCAGAGTCAATCTGCCTCCTGGCTGTGGAGCTACCAACCAGCAAAGGCAAACTAATTAGACACAGACAAACACTTAGGCAATCACACCTTGTGAATGTAAGCGTCTTCCTGTCATTTGGCAAGTCTCTCAGCTGCCTCTGAGCGTGAGACAACAAATCCCCTGCAAACAAGTTCCTCACTCTCCCCGTTAGTGAGACCTAACGGATCACAATGGCTAGAGGTGAAAGGTGGCAGTCTCGTCAGGTAATGACATCTCTCCAACAGCCCATATTAAAACAGCGGCACTTGTTTAGACTAGCCTATTTGCACCTACCTACAGAGGGCCTTTTTAATGTAATTATTAGCCTCTGCTGCCCTGCTTAGGATTTGAAAATATCGTTCATTTTCATCTTGCTTCAGCTACTGCTGCTATCTCCTATTCAGTCTCAGTCACCTCATCTTCCCACAACTAAGTGTAGAAATAAGCATGAGCTGGAAGAGCTGAATTAACAAGAACAAGTTGGCAGGTGAGCTATGTGACAAAAAAAGAAAAAGCCCTAAGGGATTTGACAATACATTCTAATCACTACCTGTCTGTGGAAATCTTGAAAAAATTTGTGTCTTTTCTTAGAGAGACCAAAAAGCTACTGCAATAATTGACCGAACCTATTGACGTAAAAGCAAAGAGGTTAGAATCTAATAATAGTATGCAGACAGTAAATAACTGTATGTTGCTTTAAAAAAAAAATAGAAGGAGGCTAGAATCTATTGACAGGCTGGGTCAGGAGTTCTGATAACTGCTCATCATAGTGCAGGATTTGACCCTTGACATTTTAAGTAGCTGGAAGGGATAGTCCCACCTGACCTCACTCTGTAATATACAAACAAATGCATCACCATGTAAAAGTTGGGCTGATACGTTATAGACCTATAGGTCAAAGACCAGAATTTCTAAGTCCCCCGAATGGTTTCCTTCTCTGTTTATAAGGATCCAGGTCATATTCGGGCAGAGCAGTGAGGCATTTTATCTACCCACTATTAATTGTTAAATATCTGCCGTTGCTTGGAGCTGTGCTCACTTAAAAATGATGCAGTTGACTTTCTGTCAAGATGGTTTTCAGTCTTGCTCCTCAAACCTTATCGGTGCTCTAGTTGCAATGTAGTTTATGGCCATCACTTATCAATTGTTATAAACAGGGATGATTGTTTTAAAAGGCACCAGTTTAGACTGTCACTAAGGAGAGGCTTGCATAAAGGAATGTACATCTTCCTATTTTCTTCCTATATTTCTCCCTTTGTCTCTTCTCCTTTATCTTCTGTCTCCTACTCCCCAACCCAACCCCCACTCCTACTCCAGTAGAAAAGGCAGATTTTACAGAAGTCAGTTTCCAGGGGAACTTTGAGTGACAAGAGTACTGAGGGCCACAGGGACTCCAGAAATATGGACTAGCATGAGATAAATCTCCAGGGGAGAGGAAAAAAGACCACCAGTAAAGAGAGAGTGTAGAAGGAGCATTTACTCGACATTTGTTGACCTGCTACTTTATGCCAGTACTGTGCTAGGTAAATGGGGTAAGAAGAAAAATGGAAAATGGTCCCTGTTCCAATCTACTGAAGAAAAGAGAACTGATGGCAATTGTGAGTGGATTCCACCCTTAACCTTCTGATTCCAAATCAGTTGCTGAGCAGTACGGTGGCCACTCTGTTAACACAAATGCAGAATTACCAGCAAGAGGTTGCTGCTCACAACTGAAGATGAGGATAAAAATTCAAATTCAAAACAGCACACGAAAGGAGGTTAGGGAGAAATGAATTTTTTCCAGTAAATGACACAATTTTAACAAAAGCATTTAGAGAGGAAAATAAAATAAGATCAGAGTACTGCTCTGCTCTTGCTGGCTCTCTTTTCAAAGCAGGAGACAGAGGACTTCTGTACCAAGATGGTGGCACAAAGTGGCACCTGCGATGACCACTCTCCCCTCAACTCCTGACAAAAATTATCAAGGAGATTCACAAAAGGACAATTGGCAACAGCCCTGCAAGCCAAGCATGACAGGTAATTGTAGGCCACAGTCAGGGGGAAAGTTACATTAACTGCTAATATAAGTGAGGATAGAGAGGAAAACATATTTGTAAGATACACACACACCATCTTCTGAATCTAGACAAACCAGAGGACCTTGAAATTAATAGAGGACCTTGACCCTAGTCTCATCCCAACCCCAGCGTGCAATAACAAAGAAAGTTGCACTAACCAAAGAGGTAGGTGGCCATCCCTCAGCTGCACTGGAGCTGCCTTCCAAGCTTCCAGAAGGCTGCTGCCCAGCAGCTCCTGCTTTGAACAGTCATTCATAAGGCAGCAATATGGGCGTTTGAGGGTATTAGTGCAGTTCCCTGCATCTTGGGGTATACAGTCTCCTGCAGAAAAGGTATTCTAAGCAAGGGAGGATTCGGGAAGAGATGTGGGAGCAAGACATGCAGAAGGGCATTGCCTTGTAGAACCTACCATGTCACAGGAACCTCCTCCTCACTCTCCAGCACCTTCAGAGACCCTGGTGCTCCACACAGAGCTGGAGGCTGAGCACATGTGACTCGCCCTGCCCTGGCCACCCCCACCCCCTGACTCCCTGCCATGTAGATCTCAAAGTCAGAAGTTGATTACACCCAAGTGAACGATGAGAGGCTTTACAGTCACACACCACCACCCCCAATCTAGTGGCAAATGCCTCACCTGGATAGACTCCCCACACTCCTAGAAAATGATAGGGGGGAAATAATGAGTGCCATGAGAAAATCCTAGACCAAAAGGAGTATATCCCAGAAGACTCAGATCATACTCCAAAATGATTCTGTAGGAAAATAAAGAAAATATTAGAAATAATTTGCTCATCTTTCATGAAATAAAGGCAGGGATACATAGGATAGAATACTAGAAGGCAGAGACAGAGTTGAAAAGGGGACTAGGAAAGGAATGCAAGACATCTAAAGTGCAGTAGTCAGATATAAAATCTGTAGCAGAGGCAGGAATAAGGAAAATTATCACTATGCTTCTGCCATACATTCTGGGGAATTTTCTCCATTGCATTCTCCAAATTACTATTTGTTTACTATAGAGATGGAATATAAAATATGGCAAAAACAATAGATACAGAACGTCAGCTTAGACGCATCTCAAAACTTCTTTAAAATTTTAATAATAAGTAGGTAGTTGGGACAAAGGGGAGAGAAATGTATAGTGGCTGCAAATCCCACTGTAATGTTAACAGAAATTTTTGTTGCCAGTATTATTTACTTCTACTACTTTTAAAAGTCCCTCCCTTTCCTACTTCATTATAGTTTCTAATTACACCACCACTTTTAAAAGAACTAAGTAGGGCAATTTATGAAACTATAAAGTATACACATTATTACATACCTGTCAATGTGGGCCATAAATTTCTTCATCAAACACATATTGAATATCTACCTATGATGGTTAATTTTATGTGTCAGCATAGCTAGGCCATGGAATCCAGTTATTCAGTCAAATATGAGTCTAGATGTTGCTGCAGAGGTATTTTTCAGTTATAATTAGTATTTAAATCAGTAGACTTTGAGTAAAGCAGATTATTCTTCGTAATGTGGGTGGGCCTCATCCAATCAGTTGAAGGCCTTAAAAGCAAAAACTGAAGTTTCTTGGAGAAGAATTCTGACTCAAAACTGCAACATCAACTCTTTCCTGAATTTCTAGGCTGCCAGCTTGCCTTACAAATTTCAGACATGCCAGCCCCCACAATTGTGTAAGCCAATTTCTTAAAGTAGATCTCTCTGTCTCTTTCTTGATATATATATATATGTATATATACACACACACACATACCCCTTACATATCTTATATAACCAATATATTACCTATTGTTTCTGTTTCTCTGGAGAACCCCTTGACTTATATACTACTATATACAAAGTCCTATGCTACCTTCTGTGAGATCCACAATAAATAACACTTGCATCTCCATTACTAGGAAATATACATCTCATTCAATATAAATGTGCCCAGTCCTCCTTCCATGTGCCTGGCACCATGCAGGAGCTGCAAATATGAATAAGAGACATCTCTGCCCTTAAGGAGCTCACAATCTAGTCAAGAAGATGACATGCACAAGACACAAACGTATATGGCATCGTGGGGAAAGTGTTCCAGGGGCAAAGAGTTTCTAGGGGTGTTGGCAGAGAAGCACAAGCTTCTGCCAGACGGAACAAGGGAAGGCTTCATTAAGAAGGCAGCATTAGGGTCGAGCACTCACACCATCAGAATGTGCTGAAGTCAGTTAAACCACTGGAAAACCCCACTATGCCATTATGTGGGGTTGGAGACCACAAGCCACTAGAACACCAAAGGCCCAGAAAACCACTCATCAGAGGATGAGATGTTCGGGTTGATGGGATGCTGCCCAGTGTTGGTCCTCTATGTCCACCAGGCAGAATGTCCCTAACATTCTTGGAATGGGCAGCCAAGGCCAGAGTAGCAGTAGTAACATAGAAGATGATGATTCCTAGACGCTGAGAAAGCTTCAGCCCTTGATTAACTCATGAATTAGTCTGAGGAAGCAGCCATCCTTCACCACCCAGGAGGTCAGGCTGTTGCCCTAGCTTCACTGGCCTTTGCAAGCATTAGACAATCAACCAAAGGGCAGCCTGGCATCAAGGACCTTTCCAGAGCAAGTTCCAAAGCCTGCTTGGATCAGTCCCAGTCAGTTCTTTGTCCACACTAACTCCAAATTTATAGCTATGACTAGAGCATATGATGAGGGCAAAAAAGAAAATTATGTTCATTGTATATTGCTTGAGAAAGCAGAGAAGCACAATATCTTTTAGAAACATTTTCATCAAAAAGCCACTTAAAAGTGCAAGTGTCTAATCAGCGGTTACAAACCCAAATGCCACAGGGGCCCAGATGAATGACTTAACTGTGTAAGAGGGACACTGTCCTATGGAGTGTTATGGGCCAGTCAAAATTCTCAGGTGCATCTGCCCCTCGGTTTCTGCCCCATGGCTTAAAGAGTTAACTTTGATTATCTCCAAAATGAAGGTATTTGAACTAATACATTCCCAGAGGCCCTATAATGGCAAAGTATGACCAGATTCTCATTATAAAAGAAGTAATAGGATCAGATGCCTGGGTATCACTTATATTTTTAACCTTCCCCTTCTGAATGAGAGCAGTAGGAACTACCAGAGGCAACTGCTTGACCCAATTGATGCTAGGCTTTCAGCAGGAAAAGGAGGTCTCAACTGGAAAGACGGAATTATGCAGGACCTGGGGCTCCATATGGCCCCTCAGTCAGGGGTACCATTAGAGTACATCAAATGCATTACCTTCTCTCAAAGAGCTGGCTGGGTGCCTTCTCATTCCATCTGACCACCTGTCCCCTTTCCCTTCTCTCTCACAAAGATTCCTTCCTCCCTTCATATTATCCCAGTATACCTTCATCCTCAGCTCTTGCCAGTAACAGTGGAGATGGGGGAGGTGAGTGCTGAGATATCAGGGAACTGACAGCTTGACCAAGGCTCTGCACCCTTCAGGTCTCTCTGAGACTGGAGAGAAGTCAGCTGTCCCTCTGAGAGAGGACTTAAGAGAGTTACTGGTTCAGAATCCAAAGGTCATTAAAGAGTGTTCATTTTTTAAAGAGCCATGAAACTGCACGAAGATGGGAGAAGCCAGGCCCATAAACATGTGGGCAGGGGTTTCTGGATTCCTCAGGCTTACTGGAACCGTTCTCAGTGCAAGGCAGAATGCCCCACACTTGGCTCATGTCCAGATGGAAATATTTTGCAAGTTTGTGAACTTGTGTGTTTAGAAGACAGAAAAAATCTTTTTATTAAAATTAGGTAACTCAACAACAGGAAACTGAGTGTAGGCAGAAAAGACGACAAAAAAAAAAAAAAAACACCCTCCTTCTAGCTCTGCCTAGAATCTATGATGGCTTTTGGAACAGCTTTCTGCAGCACTCTCCTGAGTGTCCTAACTGAAGACAGTCACACTGTTTTTATAGCATGACTCCTCCCTCATTTCCATCCATGAGGACTTCCCAGTGGAGCTCTCTGGATAAACCTGTCTCTCCTCAGCCTTTCCCCAGCAGCACAATGGTGATGCCAGCCTCTGTGCCTCCAAGGAGCTCTTCACCACGTGCAACACTCAGGAACATCGGCTCCTGGCTAGAATTGAAAAATGGAACTACCTTTGTCTCTGAGCTCAGTATAGGGAGAAGACAAATTCTAACCATAAAGCATAATTGCCTTAATGCTTTTTTAAAATCTACTTGCTCATAAAGGTACTTAGCACAGGTCAAGAGCCATAGAGTGAGTGCTCAACAAATATTGCTGGTTGATTAATTGGTCAAGTCTCCTCTCCCAGCCCATGTCCAGAAAGGCTGCCCATGGTTCTCCTTAAAGGCTCTGCCGCTGCCCAAGAACACCCTGGTTCAGAAACTCCTGCTTTTAGGTGAAATCACACTGAGAAGAAGAAACACCTGCACAGCAAGGATCCAGCAGAAGGCATGACTCAAAAATGGCCAGGGGCACTTGAAAGCCCACTTTCACTTTTATTCAGTAACTTCACTTTTTTAAAGATGAATCATTGATGTGGAAAGAGAACTTCAACTTAGGCTGAACTCACCAAAAACCCCTTCTGGCTGGGGATCTTAAGAGACCTTCCTAAACATATAGGAGTTTGGATTTCACATTCCGTGGTTTTCAACTTGCATTACCAGCTCGACATTGTCACAAATTAAGGGTTATATTTAGTTCATTCTATCAGTTCACCCTTATGTTTTCCAGACACTCTTGTGGTCATTTTGGAACTGAGCTATTTATCTATATTATTTGATGGCAATAGGGAAAATGGAAAAATAAGTAACTACTGAGTTATGGTTAGAGGTAAAAACTTCTACTTATAGCTGTTTACATTTTTTCCAAGTAAAATCCCCTCTCTTGTCTATCTGCTATATACACCATCTCAAATTACTGACATCACAACTGTCTTCCAAGACTCTTCTCTAATGTGGTCTCCTCCATAGTCTTTCTTGATTCTCTCCACCAGATGTGACTTCTTCCCCTGACTCTGGTGTCAGACTGCCTCGGATCTAATCCTGGCCATGCACATTCTCATCTATAAGACCCTGGGAAAGTTATTTAAACTCCATGAACCCCAATTTATTCATTTTTAAAATGGATGAATAATACAACCTACCTCAAAGAGCTATGAAAATCAAAAAATGCAGTTCATGAAAAGCGCTTGGAACAGTATCTGGCATGTGCAAACACTTAATTGAAATTAAGGGCTATCTATTATTAGCTATTAGCTATGAACTCTAACAGAACATTTATTTCTCAAAAAAGCTCTTGGTTTACTTCCTTATTTGTATGGTACCTTGCCCCACTACCTCCTCCTACCTTTCTTACATATTTACAGAGGTCTCTCATCTTCCCTAAGAGGGTTTTTAGGTGAGTTCAGGGTAAGCTGAAATTCTCCACCTTAGAGTAAGGTGGTTGGGAGCAGGAACAGTATGTCTTATCTTTGTGGCTGGTTCATACACATGTATGACAAATATTGAAATTAAACACACAAGGTTTACACAGTGCCTACCATATGCTAAGCTCTGAGAATTATACTTGTGGAATTTGTTGACATAATCTTATACCAAGAAGAAGAATCCATGTGTCTACATCAAATTTTTGTCTCTGTATCTATTGTGTCTTTGTTATGTAAAGTATATATCTTTGAAAGTATCCACATACAACCGAGAAACAAGACAAAACACAAAGTCAAATTTTGCCTTCCAACAACCTGCCACGATTTGAAAAGTCTGACAGCATACACAAACTTTTCCCAACATGCTGAGCTGTCATCAGCACTCCCCCACCTTCCCAGTGACATACAAATGCTGCAGCAGATGCCAGAAACATCAGCGACCAGAGCAAGGACAGTGCCCTGCCCATAGTTAGTAGTTACTATATTTATTCTCACTCTGATCTGGTGTCAGCTCCATTCCTTTCAGATCCATGGCTGTATTGTGAGATATGATTTCAAGTCTTCATTATTTGACTTGCAATTTCTGTTTTCAAAATGTTCTTTTGTAAGTGCAAAGTAAATCTAATAGCTTTTTTTTTAATGCTTCTAGACATTCTCTGCAGTCAGCATAAACCTTTCCAACATCCCTTTCTGCTTTAATCTATTAAAATTTTTCCCCGAAGAGCTCCTTTTGTCAGTCTCTTCTTCCTCATGCTCCTACCTTGGTATTGGTCATTTTAAGCTGCTCTGATTGGTTTCTAAAGAGACCAATCTTCTGGGATCCTCTTAGTCAACAGTTTGGAATGGGACTGTTATATCACACAGCTCCTAGTGGGCAGCAGAAGACCCACTAAGATTGGAGTCTAAAGGAATGGAATAGGAAAGAAGGAAGGAAAGGAAGGACCATTTACAGAGCAGGGTTAAGGGATCCAAGGAGGCATAAAGAGGTGCCCAGGACCAGCAGCACTGGGATGCCATTGCCACCATGGTCCTGAAGGAGCAAGGGAAGGAAATGGTGTTACTGGAGCTTGCTGAGGGCTGGAACCATAGATGAGGGCGGCAGCCACCAGGAGGTACAGTCTGGGAGGAAGTAGCCTCCACCAGTCAGGGGGCAGCTGGTTGTCACAGCCAACTGGTCATCCCACTGCAGGGAAGAAAAGGGCAGAGAATAAATCTCACCCAGGAGATGGGGAAGGGCAAGAAGACAATAACAAGCACAATGTATACGAAAGTGGATGTATCCAAACCTGTAAATAAAATTGCGCCTGTCACTCTGTCCACTACAGCAAAACTTCATCCGTGCAAACTTTCAGGGAAGTCTAAAGAACTTTTTACTTGTTTGATTCTAACAAGTCTTTATTGATGTTACTAAAAAAAGAGAGGTCATTTTAATTTCTAAAAATGGAGAGTAGCACGACCTTACCTGTGATTATGATTCTCTCAGGTGGTCCTAAGATATCTACCACTCTTTTAGTTACAGAAACTATTAAGGAGGAAAATTTTCTCTTTTCCAATTAGTAGTACTTGTAATAAAAACAACAATTAATGTTGTGTCTATAGATTGTACTGCTTCTCATTTAAGTGAATGATTTTATGTGTTCCACTTCCACTTGCAAAGCAGTGGTCTCAATCCTGGCTTCTTGTCAGCATCAGCTTCAGAACTTACATCCATACAGAGTCCTGCAACCTACCCAAGAGAGCCTCAATTGAGAATCATTAACTTAAAAATTATGGACATGTGATTAGGAAGCTCTACATAGGGATTTTTATTCAGGCCTCTTGGATCTATCAATAAAGTTTAACATCATTCTGTGTTATGTTTTTAAAAGATCTCCCATGTTAGTCCCAAGATAATTTATTAGTTGGAGGTACATACCCAAGAGAAATAGAAATTAATTTTCATCTAATTTTATGCTCTTACAAAGAAATAGATTTAATTCAAATTGAGGTTTTTCAAAGACAGAATTAAAACTAGTTTGTGGTTAAAGGTTAAGAATGTGGCATTTCTGAAAATTAAAATGAACAAACTAAAATTTACCTCTGTTGCCTTCCAAGCCGAGCTTAAGTCCCTCCAGAGAATAACCAGCACAAAAAAAAACAAAAAAAAAAAAAAAAGAATAACCAGCACAATATACAAGTGTTCTTCAAAAGATTCATGGAAAAATGGAATTAAAAGGGTAGAATCTTTCCATGAACTTTTTGAAGACCCTTCCTATGAAAAGGCACAAAGCCTTTATTCCTCAGTATCTCCAAAAGGAAGCAATCCTGCCAGCCACTGAATTAGCAAGTATTCTATTCATACCTCCTATTTTGTTTTTGTTTGCATATTTGTTTGCTGTTAATTTTTACCACATTTTACCTTCTGGGTTTTTTAAGACACTTAGGAGGGTACTTCAAAAAGTTCGTGGAAAAATTAAATTAAAAAATAATACAAATCTTTCCGTGAACTTTTTGAAGACCCCTTGTATTTGTATACATGTATGTGAACACTTTGGGGTCAGAGATTGTGTCTTGTTTATTTCTGCAACATTACCCACAGTGCTGGTCCATTGCACGTGTCCAGTCTATGTTTGTTGAATGAATACACTACTTGAAACACAAACATATTTCTCTCAAATGAACTGAATGAAAAAAAATGTGCCTGGTATTAATGATGTTTTTCACTGACATCTACCTTTCCCTATCACATCAATCTACAGTGCCCGTCTCAATTCTTGTACTCTAGGTCCAGATAAAAAAAAGAAAATCTAGATCTCAGAGCCAACGATATCATGCTCCATTTAAACAGTGAAAAGTGTCATGAATTTCAGAAAATACTCTTTTCAAGACAAACGTTTATATCTATTTAGTGGACTTTCTTGGATTTTATGTGATCTCTTGATTTTTATCATTGAACTCTCTATGGGTCTTTCCTGACAGGCATCCCCCATTTATTTTTACACTACATCATTAATGAAAGTTTAAAGCCATCTAGAAAATGGACAATGTTGTGTTTTAAAAAAATGAATGATATATATATATTTTTTAATGCAGATATTATTTGATAGCCAGGAACTTTTAGTAAAAGATGCGTCTGGAAATGTCACCCTTGAAATCATGCACGTGATAAAAAAAGGACCAGAACTGATGAATTTTAATATAAGGCAAAAACCCAAGGCCTGTCACACCAGCTGGTGATTCTTGCTTTAGCCATGAAAAGTGGCCTTTTTTGTGTAGCTAACAACAGAAATGTCGGTCAATCAGGCACAGCTGTAGGTCTGGGCTGGGTGCCCACTCTCAACCTTGCCCCCTCCTTTCTTTCCCCCAGGCTAGGATGGAATGAAAGGGTCAGGATTGGCAGTAGGCACAGAGAAAGGGAAAACCAAGATGCTTAAATCCAGACGAAAGATTGATTGCTACGGCGTCTCAGGCCCTCACCCATTAGGTAAAGTTTAACCCCTGCAAAACAGGTCACTTGGCAAAAATGGATGCAAAATACAAACTTCAGGTTGAAAGACGGGGAGGAGGCAAGGGGAGACTCTCTGCTGCATATGGTGTTCCATTAATAGGTATCACACTCCATAATAGGAACATTTTTATACAAATGTGTTCTTTGGAATCCAGCCAAGAGCAAGGCACCCTAGTGAAATCACAATGCACAGCTAATGAGCTATTTTTGGTGAATTTGGCACTAGAGACTAATAGAACCAATTTGTCCCCCAAACGTTAAATCATTTAGCGCTTCTTTGGAGGTGCTAAGTGCATCTAGAACTTTTCGGGGCTGTCAATAAAAATTAGAGACTACTCAAAAGCCTCCTTTCTTGGCTTGCAGTCCTAGGATACCTCAGATTAGAGGGCTGCAGGGCACCTGAGGGGACTTGAGCCAAACCTGCTAACTGCGGGAAGCAAGTGTGGCATCACAATGCACTTCCCTGACTGTCAAGAGGCTGAGGAGATAGAGGGCATTCTTTCTCAACGGCACTGTCACCTAGGGTTCTGTTGTCATCACCACCATCAGCCCCTCCCCTCTCCCCACTCTGCCACCCAGCATTTCCCTTTCTCAGCACAGCCGTTCTCCCAGGCCCTCAATCAGAACTCGACTCTTTGCTCACATTTGCCATTTCCCCATGTACTTCTCCATTCGCTCTATACCAGCCCTCAGCCCTGCTCCCCTGGATTTTTAAAAGTGTCTTCCACCAGCCTCCCTCACCTCCAGCCATCCTGCATGTTGATTGAAGGTGAATCTTCATTAAGTAACACTCTCAAAAAGTTACGCACCTATTTGGAAACTTTCAATGGCTCCCTGTACCTGCCACATCAAGTCTGAACTCAGCCATCAGACTGTCAAAGCCCTTTATAAGATGACCCCATTCAACCAAGATAGCCTTATTTTCCACGAGCTGTCTTGCCCTGCGTGGCTCAGGAGAATTATTAACCATCATTGAATAAATAAATCCCTACTATTGCTCACCTCAGAGCCCACTACAAAGAGTGAGCAAGTTACACAGCGCTGCCAATGTGAGAAACAATAAAATCCAAAAGCAAAACTTGTAATTTAAAGTATCTGCCCTTGTGAATTACAATATAGAGTTCAGGTTAAAAAAACACTACTCATTTTCTTAGTCTGTGGCCCACCTAGGCCATTCCCACAAAAAAGTCCCTCCTTCCCATGAATCCACATTTGGAGCAAATCTTTCAAACTATTTTTTATGCTGCAGCAACAAATAAAAGCAATTTTATTGAGACAGCTGGTTGCCCCACACCTGCCCTCTGCTCCCAGCAGACACTTGCATTCACATTGCTGGTGTCTTCACATCTGCACTGCCATTCTCCTTGGCACCATCCCTCCTCTCCAGCCCACCCATCCAGGCTTAGTCCTAGCCCCACCCCCTCAGGATTGCCTGTCCTAAATACCCCCACCCTTCAGGATTTTATTCTTGAAATAGTATGGACAATATAACTTATAACTAAAGGTTAATATTCTCTCTAGTACTGATTGCTGATCACTTCATAGGAGACATTTTTGCCTCCTCAAGGAGAAGAGTTATAATCTAAACTTACATTTCCACATAGTGCTTTGGTCATAGTAGGTGCCAAATAAATATCTTTTGATTGGGCAATCAATTCATACTTTAATTCTATCTTTATAATGCCTAAAATAGTGCTGTGCATATAGCAGGGGCTCAAAAATTCTAGTTAATCAATAATGAGACACTTTTGTGGAACATTTTTAGTCTACTCCAGGTTGGAATATCCTCTACTGGTATGGCTACTGTGCTAGAGCAGGCCAACCATCCTCCCAAATTTTTGCTCTCTTCCATTTTATAGAGAGGTCCCTAAGAAACAGCTTCCTTGCATCTAAGTGAAGCCACCAACAGAATGTGAGCCAAAGTCATTTCTGGGCCAATGTGGCTAAAAAGTGGACATTCCTCCTTCGCCTTCTCCTTGCCCAGCTACAGAGATACCACCCGGATGCAGAGCTCCTGAGGCTTTAGAGGATAGTGGAGAAAAAGTTGGAAGGAACTGGGTCCTAGAATCACCACACGGAGGAATCTTCCTGACAGTCTGGGTCACCTGCACTGGACTATTACAAATATGAGAAATAGACTTTTATTGCATGTGGCTACTGAAAATCTGGGGTTATTACAGCTCATCAATCACTTACCAACCTCTGAAAGAATAAAATTGCCACTGAGGGGAAGAGCAGCTCAAAATGAGAAACAATTAAACTCTCATGCATTAATATATGATGAGTTATCAAGCTGAAGGCTAACTGGCTTCCAGAGTATAACTCTGTACATTTAATGAGGAATTCAGGCATGTTCCTCCAGTCCTAACAAAGTGATTTTATTGTATGTTCTCACATACCAAAGCCCATGGTTGCAAGGATTACATAAGGATGCTTTAATCTCCTATCTCCAGCCTAAACCACTTTCCTGAACTGGAGGATTATACAAATAATTGATGCCAGATATCTCCACCTGGCTGTTCTACAAGCCCCTCAAACTCAGGATTCCTAATACTGATCTCATCTCCCTCTCCCACTTCCTCCACAATATTATTCCTCCTCCTGAATTTTCTAGGTTACTGGTACCAACATTTATCTGAATCATTTATTTATCAAGCCTGACTCCTACAAAAAAAACCTGGATCTCTCTACTGCTCTATTCCTTCTACACAGTTTACCTACCTCTGCAACAGCAAGAGTGTGCTGTGATCATTTGTGGTACATCTATCTTCTAGACTATAAACTTCTTCATGCCGGGACCAAATCTTTTTATGTGTGTAGTTATGACACTCAAATATTCACTTAGTGAAAGAATAAATGATCATAGACCTAAACATAAAAGCTGAAGTATACTGCAAAACTTTTCAAAGAACACATAGCAGAAAATCTTCATGACCTCAGGTTGGGCAGAGTTCTTAAATATGATAACAAAAGCATGATCCATAAAAGAAGAAATTGATAAATTAGACTTATAAAATTTAAAAGTTTTGGGCTTCAAAAGACAACATTAAGAAAATTAAAAGACAAGCAGCAGACTGGGAGAAAATATTTGCAAATTATATTTCCGATAGAACCTGTTTCCAGAATATATAAAAAGCTTTTACAATTTAATGATAAAAAGGGCCTAATTTAAAAATGCTCAAAAGATTTAAACAGACATTTCACTAAAGAAAATATACAAATGTCCAATAAGCACATGAAAAAATGTTCAACATTATTAGTCATTAGGGAAGTGAAAATTAGAACCTCAATGAAATATCATTTCACTCTCACTAGAAAAACCGTAATAAAAAAGACAGACAATAAAAAGTGCTGGCATGAATATGGAGAAACTAGAATCCTCAAAATATTGCTGGTAGGAATATAAAATGATGTAGCTACTTTGGAAAACAGTTTAGCTGTTTCCTGAAAGCTAATCATAAATTTCCTATATGACCCAGTAGTTTTACTCCTGAGTGTCTACCCAAGGGAAACACATGAAAATGTAATCTACACAAGAGAAAGGAAAATGTGCATCCACACAAAGACTTGTATGTGAATGTTTATAGCAGCATTGTTCATAATAGCCAAAAAGTGGAAACAATCCAAGTGTCCATCAAGTGCTGGATGGATAAACAAAACTGGATTGTGGTGATGGTTGCACAGCTTTATAAATTTACAAAACATCATTGAATTGTACACTTAAAACAGGTAAATTTAATTATATGCAAATTACACCTGAATAAAGCCATTTTTTTAAAAAAATAATAGTTTATATCTGTATAGATGTCACAAATATCACTACAATGACAACATACATTTATGCACCTACATTGTTCAGGCGGAGATCCAAGCACTTTATACATGTTAACTCTGTAGTGTGAAATCCTTACAACAATGCTGCTAGGTAGGTGCTATTATTATTCTATTTTGCATATAAAGTTGAGGCACAGAGAGGTTAGATAACTTTTCCAGTGTCACATACCTAAGAAATGGTGGATCTGCAAATACTGGGAAGGAATGAAATTGTCAGATCTCTGTAACTGCTATATCAAAATGTCTCATTTTACTCAAATAATTATGGGAAATAAGCAATGTTTGGATTATTCATTCTTTTTCCCCTTAGTAATAAATTAAAAATAAAAAATTTAGTCTGAGATTAAATAAAAGGATCATGAGTATCAATCAATTCTTCTTTCCAGTTATTTTCACTGTATAAAACTGGCATTTCTACTAAAACACTGCTATGGCAAGGCAGGATTTCACATCAGCACTGTTACACACCATCAAAAGCAAGCCTTGTTAATCTTCATTCTGCTCGTTTGTGGATCCCAGTGCTTTTGAACATAGAGGGCAGCAGAAGGTGCCAATGCCTCCAAGTTGGCCAAAGTGAAGCTCCCCACCTCCTGTCCACAAGGACCAGCCTCACACCCTGTACCCACATTGGCAGCCTTCTCTCCAGGGAGCCTTCTGCATCACCCTTTCTTTTTCACACCTGCTGCTTGTCCATGCCTTACCATGGACTGTGTGTGATGGCACAGAAAATGTCCACAAAAGCCCAAATTTATGCTCCTTATAAGTAATAAATGTTGTATTTAGGTAAAGAAATCTGTTGATGACATTTAGGCTCAATTTCACCATAAATAACACTGTGCAAATGGGCAAAAAATATTAAAGCCATAAGAAACCATGTGATTTTATTTAAATAGCAGTAAACGTGGGCTCATGTCATGCTGTATTGCACTTTATCAAATCACTGAATAGTCAATCCAAGTTAAGTCACATGAGTGACACAAATGTGAGTGGAGTAATAGGGTCTCACCTTAAAAAAAAAATGAGATAGACTTTTAATCCTGCTATAGGCCTTCTGACCCAAATCTACAATCGATTAAAATGTTTAAATTCTGACATAACTGAAGATAACTCAATTTGTGCAAGTATTCTCTGCAAAAATAAGATTTCTTTTCCTCTTCCACCTTCTTTCTTCCCATCCTACCTTCCAGATTTTAAGTATTAGCTCCTTTTTGCTGAGGCTGAATCAATAATATCATTTCTTCATTATAGATCTTCAGACAATTACAGCAAATAAAAAATAGAATTTGACTTGCGGATGCTTAATTATTGATACGGTCTTTTAAAAACGTCTTTGGCCCTCTGCAGCAGTTTCTTGGAACTGTGTTCCATTCCTCATTGGGTCTCTATTCTGTTTGTTCTCAGCTTCTGCATTCCTTTTCGATTTTCTGCAGGTTAGCAAGTGCTGCATTGTCTGCTTTTGAAATGTGTCTTTAGGCATGCTTTTGTTTGACAAGGAATGCCAAGGCTCAGCTGACAACGTCTGTTTGAAAATCTTTTTCCAGGTATACAAGATCAGTAAGCCTGTTCAATGTATACTGTGATTAGAATTTTTTCTTCAGATATTTATATCAACATTTCAGTTTTAGGGAGAGATGTTTTCTGAGCTTACCTGTCAGAGAGAAACTCATAAAAGGTAAGGAACTCTATCATTTATATATTCAAATGTAGAAACACGTTTGAGGTACAGAGTTGACATCCTCCCCACCCCTCCCTGTATGACTTTTAAAAAGGAGTCTGGCTACAAGTACAAAGACACCAACCACTCCTCCCACAGGCTGGAACGAACATCTCCTTAGGAGTTCTGGCCCTCAGACATGGAATTTCAGGTTTAACTTGGAGAGATTTAGGAGCTTTTCATCGAAAGAGTTTGTCTCCTGAATGCTTCCCTTTTGAGGGTAGGAGAAACGGGAGCAACAGTGTGAGAAAATACAGCTACTGAAGGAAAGTTTGTCTCTACAAACCTATATATTAAGATTACAATCTGCCAATAGGAGCTTACAAATATCTGGGCAGTTTTTCATCTAAAATCTTCATTATTCAATTTAGTTCAGCAAATATTCATTGTATCACCAGACATACTTAAAAGTGCAACACATTTTGCCTAAGACCTTACATAAATAGAATGTTTTTCTAAATAAAAATCTGTTTTAAAATGTTACTTGCTTTTGGGAAATAAGGCTTAATAAGAAAGAGGCGTCAGCTCAGCCACCGGTTAGTTATCTAGACCCCACCAGTCGGGCTTACACTAAATTGCTATAAGAAGAGTTTGTAAAGGGCAGTATAATAAAAAAAAAACTTGAGTGGAGGGTCATATTAGCCTAAGAGATTAAATAATTCTTAAATATTTTGGTAGGCCCATGCAGAAAAATTAATTTCAAGTTTTGTTTATCTAGTGATTAAATCTATTGATTAAAGCAGGCCCCACAGGTTGCCTACCTGAAAACACTTCCTTAACCATTCCAGTTAGCCAAACACACAAACAGAACATTCTGCAGTTCCTTGCATATGTTCTACAATTCAGACTGTGAACCAATTCAGACTGACCTTCTCCCTGGTTATGAAAATTACATTATACTGCACTGCCTTTGTCCCTGTTGAAAAGTATACTTTATTAGTCATTTCATTAGCAATTACTTATTGATCATTTTTACTATGTGCTAGGCACAGTTCCAGGTACTGAGGATGTAACTGCAAATAACACAATTCCTAAACTCAAGGAATTAGATTCCAGTGAAAGCAGAAAAAGAATCAGATATACTCTCAACAAGGTCAAAAATAATAACAGAAATTAAAGGTCCCAACATGTAAGTAGTAATAATCATATCAGCCATTTTAAATGCTTTGCAGAATAAGCTGAGGTGAATAAATAGTTAAATAAGTTTGAGATTGCATGTAGCTTTCTTTAAACCTATATTGTTCTTCTATCAAGAACAAGTTCATATACCACCTGATTCTGCCACTAAAATGAATAAATGCAAGATGCTTTCCCATTAAAAGCACTGAGGATTGGCAAACCTTTCTTTTGCTTGTTTTCAAGTGCTAACCAATGATGGTAACATACATCAGTCCAAGTTTCTAAATCCAACAGAGAAGGGTGAGGGAACAGAGGAAGGAGTACATGCAGAGACATGTGACACTTTACTGGGATCTGAGTGCCACAGTCTCGTTTTGATGTCCATCCCAGGAGGTATTGGTTCTATGTGCTGATTTTATGTAAACCTGAGGTGCTTTCTGCACACCTAAAAGAGAAAAGATGTGCCTATGATGTGGTTAAGTGGCTCATTTTCTCACCAAAGCAGACAAGTGGTGAGTACCATCCCAGATGGATGGCTGGTCCTACCGTTCTCCTGCAGCCACTGAGGACCCATGGCAATAAAGAGGGTGGTTTTCTTTGTGTCTGTTCATGGTTTGGCTAACTTGGTGCAGCTGTTTCAGAGTCTTTCACATAAAGAAGTGCTAAACCCATGCCATATACTTAGAGTGTTGTTTTAAGAAATGCTGCAAGATCCTCCCTGTCATGTGGGCCAGAGAAAGTGTCAGAATCTGCACTAGTGGAGTGAGACAGAAAAAAATAACTGTCATTTTAAAATGGAGGAATATGTACTGTCTATCAATTTCATTTTGCATTTCAGCTTTAAGTGGACACATTATACAGAGTTTCTTGTTTTTCTGCAGAAATACCAGAGCTATCTATGAATCCCCAAGATAAGAATACCTAATATACTTTGGGAGGTGTTACTACACTCACAAATTTAAATGACAAAAACAAATAGGGTTTTGCAAAACACGTATAAAACCAACATACATGTTAATGCCATGGTCTACTAGCTTAAGATAGAGGGCCCCAGAGAGAAACACTTCAGAATTTCATAACTACACCTTCTTCGGGGCTTATTTCAGGACTGAAGAATAGATAATCATTTGTTTTGGATGCACAGGAAGTGAGCAGGGAATTTGAAAGGTGAGGGAGGGAATATTCTTATAGGGGATAAAATGGAAATGATTACTCTAGCAATACTCATTATCCCGTTGATTTCCATCCTACTGACACTAAGAGGTCCTCTTACCTCCCACCTACTCCCCCTCTGCTCTTACGATTCTCTATTCCCTTTGATTTTATGACAAAAATTTGCAAGTCTGAAACTTATATTTCACCTAAAATGTGGATATTCGAGCTCCATGTATGTAAAGGAGGACTGGGGAAGGCTCCACTTTCTTTTTTTTTTTTTTTTAAATTTTATTTTGTCGATATACATTGTAGCTGATTATTGCTCCCCATCACCAAAACCTCCCTCCCTTCTCCCTCCCCCCCTCCCCCCCAACAATGTCCTTTCTGTTTGCTTGTTGTATCAACTTCAAATAATTGTGGTTGTTATATCTTCTTCCCCCCCCCCCCCGGTTTGTGTGTGTGTGTGTGTGTGTATGTGTGTGTGTGAATTTATATATTAATTTTTAGCTCCCTCCAATAAGTGAGAACATGTGGTATTTCTCTTTCTGTGCCTGACTTGTTTCACTTAATATAATTCTCTCAAGGTCCATCCATGTTGTTGCAAATGGCAGTATTTCATTCGTTTTTATAGCTGAGTAGTATTCCATTGTGTAGATGTACCACATTTTCCGTATCCACTCATCTGATGATGGGCATTTGGGCTGGTTCCAACTCTTGGCTATTGTAAAGAGTGCTGCGATGAACATTGGGGAACAGGTATACCTTCGACTTGATGATTTCCATTCCTCTGGGTATATTCCCAACAGTGGGATGGCTGGGTCGTATGGTAGATCTATTTGCAATTGTTTAAGGAACCTCCATACCATTTTCCATAGAGGCTGCACCATTTTGCAGTCCCACCAACAATGTATGAGAGTTCCTTTTTCTCTGCAGCCTCGCCAGCATTTATCGTTCATGAAGGCTCCACTTTCAAATCCACGGTCAACCCTTTAGTATGAGAAGTTGGACAAAGAGAGTTGCATGGCTGCTTATCAATGCTTTATCAACACTTACCAATGTTGCTTTCATTGGCTTTTCTCAGATGCAGTCATTTCGCACAAAATTCTAAATTCATGTCAAGATAGAACTAAGAAAACATTTTCTTTAAAGTGAGCCTGATGTGCAGGAAAAAAAAAAAAGAAATGAAGTCTAATTAATCTCTCTCTCTCTCTTTTTTTTTTTTCTTTTTTTTTCCTTTTTTCTTTTTCTTCACAAGACTAGAAATACATTTTGCTTGTGGTCTTTTGTTGTAATTGACAAATCTTCCTAAAAAGGAAGATATCTCTCAGACCAGAAATATTCTCAGGGCATGGGAAGAAAAATCTATTAAAGAGTTTAATTCTGCTAAAATAAGATCCCTGGCTGCCCTGTGCCTGAGGCAACTCACACAAAGGGTACAATTTGAAAACTTGATTAAGTAGGATCTGCTGTTGCTCCTAGTCCAGTGGCCTACAACTCCCTAAAACCCTGCCTCCAATTCAACTTCCAATTCATCAATATCATACTTTGTAGTAAACTTGAAAGAGCCAGACTAGTTAGAATCCCAGCTCAGCAAATGTATTAACCAAGGGATCATAAGTCTTGGTTTTTCTTTACTGGTAAAATGAATGAGAATCAGATTTAAGAATTTACCTCACATGGTTGTCCTAAAAAAATAATATTTATAAGGCACTTAGCACAATGCCTAACATATAGAAGGTACTCAATAATTATTGTTTTCCTTCTCTCAAAAACATATTCCCACCTAGAACTTACTCTTCCCTAAACATATTGGGGGAAAAAATAATAAGTGAAGGACAATTGTGCAAATAAGCAACTTATCATGAGCCTATAACCACTCAACCAAAATAAATACAAACGCCATTTTTTTTCTCTAATGTGTGTACTATACTAATTACATCCAAAGTACTCGACTTCAATAATTTGTCCCAAAGGAGGATTATACTTGTTGATACAGGCTCTGAGTCTAAATCAACAACTCAACATGATTTTGACTAGTTTCTAATTTGTGTAGTTTGGGAAGACCTAAAGAAGTTCCCCAAAGCTCATTTTTGAGGGAAATTACAAGGAACTTATACTCTAGAACAGGGAACTCTTTCTCAGATGTCTCATGGGCCATAGCAAAGGAGATTATGTAACCAGGGTCTGCTGGCCCCCAAGCTGCCTATTTTTGGGTAATCCTAACAAACAAGGGTTCATCACCTTGGAGTCAACTCCTTGGAAAATAGAGCTGCATCCTTCAGCCATAGAAGCTGATCTCATTCTTTCCCAACCTGGAGGTGAAGTGAAGGCCAACGTGCTCAGTAAGGGGTGTTGGTAAGACTCCAGGAGCTTCAACAATTGGTCATAGTTCTCCTGGCCATCCAGAACTCAGTACTGTATCTGGGGTCAGGCCACACTAACCACGGACATCTGAAAATGAACCAAATCACAAGACCTCCCTAGAGAGAATAACTTTACTCCTCAGTACAGAAGAAAAGACCCAGAACTGAGCTGAAAGCATACTCTGACCACTCAACCCAACTAGAGGAGGGAAGAGGGTATGAGGCAGATGTCTATGAGACTACCAGTGCACCATGGTTGATGATAAAGCATAAGACCTATTCTGAAGCTCATCCCCTACCAAAAGGCAAAATAAAATAAAAAATAAAGGCACCTGTCATATGCATCTATTTTGAGTTGTGCTATTAAAATGGAAAGCCAAAATGCTTCAACTGGATCACTTTCTAGTAACAGGCAAGAAAAGATAATATTTTAGGTAGTTCTTATTCTCTCAGCAAATAGAATAAAGTCCCCACTCTGATCCCAATCCCATTATCAAAGGACCATTCACCTAATGTAAAAAAGCAGCTCTTCATCAATTTATCATTAACAAGAGCATTACTATCTAATGTAAGAGAACTGTTCTTCCCCCAGGGATTCTGTTAATGGGATCCTAGAGCCAGATAACAAGGCTGGGAACAGGTTGGCCACAGGAGGGAATGCAATATACATGCTCTGTATTCCCAGCAAAGGACTTTGCACAATGGCCGTCTATGACTGATGAGTTCCTGACATGCTCGAAAAAGACAGAGGCAGCTGAGGTAAGAAAAGTTTAAAGTTTCACAAGGGCATCTTCTTGAATTTTTTGTTGTTGTTTAAGGAATTCATGCTTGCTTATTTTCAATACACATTCTCCAGTGGCTCTTGGTTCCTGCCCAGCTTTCTCACCCTCTCTTTATGAGCATGCTGTCTTGCAGTTTGGGAGTGATACATCCTGGAATAATAAGACAATGTAAATGAGCACATTTTTTCAAAGGCTAAGATACTGTTGTTAGTTCTTTATTAAGTCATCCAGCAATAATACCAAACACAAGATGTTCTAAACCCTCTATTGATATTAACTAATTTAATCCCCCCAACAAATCTAAGAAGTACATGCTATTGTTTTTCTCATTTTACAGATGTGAAAGAGGAGGCAGAAAGAAGTCTGATAATATTCCTGAGGTCACAGAGTTAATATGTCCATGGCGGAAGTAGGATTTGAACCCAGGAATTCTAGCATTGGAGTCCATGCTCTCGAGCAGTATACTGTAATGTCTGTCAATCCTACTAATAATAAAATAAAAGTGGACAAATTAATACCTGAATTGGAAGTCAGAGACAACCATGCATAATCCAGCATTCAGACTGGTAAAGCTGGGTGCTTTAATTAGACTGTGGACATTAGAGTCAGACAGATTCAGGTTCAGACCTAGGCAGGCACTACTGTGTATTTGTCAGTGCAACGGACTGAATGGTTATGTTCACCCTAAATTCATGTGTTGACCTCCAAGGCGATGGCATGAGGAGGTGAGGGCTTTGGGAGGTTATTGGTATGGATTAGTGTACTCCTAAAAGAGGCTCCAGAGGGCTGCCTTGCCTCTTCCACCATATGAAGACACAGCAAGAAGGTGCCCTCTGTAAACCAGAAAGCAGGCCCGCACCAGACACTGACTCTGCCATCACCTTGATCTTGGACTTCCCAGACTCCAGAACTGTAGGAAATAAATTTCTCTTGTGTATAAGCCACTCAGTTATGGTATTTTTATTATAGCAGCCTTGAAAGACTAACACAGTCAGTTAAATATGAACAAGTTATTTACCTACCCAAGTCTCACTTTCCCCATCTTTAAAATGGAGATTAAAATAGTATTTACCTCACAGGATTGTGAGAATTAAGTACGATATTGCCTGTACAAGCACACTTGCATAGTTGTAGCAATGTGTTTAGTGCTCCATAAACTGTAACACTGATCATCATCATCATTATTATTTATTACATGTGTGGCTTTCCATTGCAAGTGAGCATTTGGAAGTAATGATCCTTCTTCACTCTCTCCAGGCACCCCACTGCTTTCAAAAGCCCACATATGTGAGATGACTAATGGGGATTAGGAGTATTGCCACAGCTAAGAATCACAGCAAAGCTAAGGAGCTCGCAGGGACCAAACCCCTCAACCTTGGCTTCATTAGCAAGTTTCTCTAGCTGAACTAGCCCAGCCCATGCCAGTCAAGCATTCCCTTGCAAATATAAATCATTACCCAATAAACCACAGACAAAGAAGACTGTCCACAGCAGATAAAGCTGTGGGTCAGAGTAGCCAGTCCCTGAGGCTTTAAGGAAAGGGAGAAAAAGCAACAGCATTAATTATATAAACAGTTACTTGGGAAAAGCTTTAAGCAAGTGTTTTAGATTCCCCTTTAATTAGGATAAATAATTACTTCACTTTCATCTTTTAGTGAGCTTCCAAATTCTCTCATGCCCTGTCTTCAAATACCAACTACTGTAGAAACACACAAAGATCAGGGAAATAAACTGTGTACACTTTTAAAGCCACGTTATCTTTCTGGATTTCACTTTCCCACCCGCACAGTGAGGAGACTGGACAAGTTAGGTCTCCAAGGCTCTGTCCGGGAGGTTCCCAGCACTCCGTGCAGTGCTTTGGGCTGACGCAGTGGCCACACCTCTTTGCTCATCTCATATTCTTTCCAAGGGAGCAGCACAACATTTGACAGTATTAACGGCATTTTTTTATTGAGCTTCAAAAACAGTTTTACAACCTGTTTTACCTCTGAGAGTCTTTCCTGACTCCCCCATATAGCTAATAACTTCTTCATCCATGATCTCCAACCACTTATATAGCTCAAGTAGAGCACTTAGATATGGTGTTATAATATTTGTTTATTGAGTCACCCTTATCAAACCAAAAGTGTCTCATTATCCTCTGTATATCTCTATCATAGCTCAAAGCACATGGTAGGTTTTCAATAAACATTGGTTGAATAATATCAAAAAAGGAAAATTATTTACCAAGGAGCTTAAAAAGGGTGTCTTTGCCCTCCAAGATGCTTACAATCTAGCTGAAGAGTCAAAATTAACATGGCTGAAATAAATTTTATATAATTGTATATAATACTTTGCACATAGCTGGGACTTAATAAATCTTTGGGAAACAAATTCATTTGACAGCAATTAAGCATTAAGTGGTGATCTGAAAAACTCCTGTTGGGAAAATACAGGAAAAATGGTCAGGGCCCCGCAGACGTTCAGAATCTTGCCAAGCATTTGATGCAAACAGGCATATGCACTCAGGTGTTCCTTGGCTATCATCTAGTGTAATTGCGCATGTGCACCCAGGTGTCCTGGGTTATGGACTTAAGCATAAGGATGAGTGGCTCTGATCCACAACACCTCCCAGCCCCGGGATGCCCCACCATGTGGGGGCATGGGGAGGCCACTACTGCTGCTGGAGGCTGCTGCTGCTAGTGCTCCCAGGATGCCTTGCAAGGTCACTGCCACTGGCGGACCTGTAAACTGCTGCCGCTGAGGAAGCTGAGGGCTGAGCTCATGTTATCTGCCAACAGCTCCTGGGATCTTTCCCAATTACTTGGCATGGACCTGCGTGTGAGGGGTCTGGGGACCCAGTCTATACAATGGATTTGGAGGGTCTGAGCCCTAGCTCTGACAATATAAATGGAAACTTGGTATAACTAAAGTAATGAAACATTTTGTCTTTAGTTATGATTTGTCTTACTTTACACCTTCCAAAATCTGGTTCCTCCTACCTGATGACCACTTTCCTCCAAAATAACAGGTGATTCCCCAGTTTCCCAAATTCACTCACATTCCCACACCTGCACTTTGGCTCAAGCTTTTTTAATCACCTGGACCACCCCCTCCCACCCCTCCCTTTTCTATAGGACCAAGATCCTTCCCTCCCCAGAAATCTGTATTATTGACCACCTAATAGTATGTCTAATTGCCATCTGTTCATTAAGCAGTCATTGACTCTCAATATCTGGGCTGGGCTAAACTTTGGGGATAAAGATGGAGGAGATATATATCTTGCCCTTACAAGGTTTAAAGTTTACTAGAAACCAAACGATGTCTACTAAAATGAACACTTTTAATGCAGAATGTCATGAAGGAAACACTGAAGTTGGCACAAAACACAATCTGCAAGTGATGGTGGGTGGTAGTGAAGACAGTCAAGGAAGAAAAGCTTTCTGGAGGAGGCATCGCCAGAGCAGAGTCTTGAAAGAAGGATGAACGTGAGCCAGGTGAAAAGAGGAAAGGTCATGCAGGCAAATGAGCACGAGCAAAGGCTGCAGGAAGAGCAAGCCCAGTGGAAGTGAGTACGGTTGGCACATACGGCAGAGGTGAGGGATGGGCAGGGAGAAATAGCGTGAGCGTAATGAGGAAGAATATGCTATTAAAAAGCCCATATTTTATCCTCCCACTAATGGGGAACTTTTGAAGGATTGTAAACAGAGAAATGACATGATCGTATTTGTCTTTTATAATGTTAATTAAGGCAAGAGTTGACTGAAAGGGAGGACAGACCCTGGACAGAGAGGCTTGTTAGGAAGCAATTTCAGGGAACTATGCATGTCGTGGGCAAGAAGGGCAGGGCCAGGAGGCTGGATCTGCAGGATTGGATAGTGTTGTATTGGGAGTCAGAGTGATAAGGGATTCAAGGGTAATTCCCAGGATTTTGACTGGAACAGCTGAGGGGCCAGGATGACATTTACTGAGATAGAAACACAGTACCAGAGCGGGTTTGGTGAGGAAAATGGTTAATTTTGTTTTAGACCTGATGAGTTTGAGATGCCTGTGCGATAGTCAAGTAGGAGGCAGTTGGATGCACAAGTCAGAAACTTGGGAGTTCCAGGATGGAGACATGACTTCGGGCGTCGTGAGCAGAGAGGGGGAATATAGACAGTGGAAAGCGGTGACATCTCGTGGGGATCGTGAGTGAGCAACTGAGGAAGGCACCGCCTCTCCATCCCCAACCTGCTTCCAAACAGCAGGAGAAACCAACTTCTTTACCCTGCAGCAGAGAGAGCTGTGTTCATCCATTTGTCCCCCGTCATCACTTCCCCCAAAGAAAAGAAGCAAAGCTTTTTATGAATTCTAGTGGGTGAGGGGAAGTTTTTGTACTGGTGATTTCTGAATGTAAATGCTACCTTTTTTTTTTTTTTTTTTCTGTAATTGCAGAAAATTTGGAAGCTGACCTTTGCTGTAATCCACACCCTGATTTTTCACCCTCTTATCTGTTCCCTAATTTATCTGAGGAAGGTGGAGCAGCTGGTCTATCATTTAGAGGTTTGTTTTTTCAACTGATAAACACTCTTCTTTGCCCTGAAGTTTGTTTCAGCCCAACTACTTTATTCTGCTGTTTCACTTTCAGTATAAAAGGAAAGTTAAACCAGAACAAAAGAAAGAAAAGGAATGTCCCCTGAACCTGAAAGTCCTTGACGACTTGAAGTGCTGCAAGGATTATTCGCTTTTCAATGTGCCTGTCTATGTCACCCTAAGCAATTGTAAGCTTCTTAAAGGCAAAGAGTCAGATTACATGAAGATGTGGCTTCTGTGTAGCATCTAGAAGAGGGCCCTACATATAGAAACTTCCCAAAAACTATTTATGGAATCAGTGTGGCTTGTATAATTAGACTCATTCCTACGCACCTTTCTGTAGCTCTTGAAGTCTGTTGCATACGACTTAACACAATTCGGTTCCGTTCTTTGGTTATTTCATGGAGGCTATCCTTGGAACCACTTTTAAACAGTAAGCTTCTCAAAGACAGGAATGCTGGCTCTGACTTTTTCTTGTATTGCATGCTGGCCAGAAGTGGTTCTCAACAAAGCTTGTTGATTCACACATGTTGTTCTATCTAGAATGAATTTATCCTGCCACATTACACCTTCTGAAAGACAAAAAGAATATCTGTCTCAGATTAGGCAGGACTGGAATAAGTATTCTGAAGCATACCCTAAACAATACATGTTCCTGTATGTAGCCTAATTGAGTAATTCATTCAGGAGAGTTTCCACTAAATGAGGTTTCAGCAGGCTGCACAGGGGGCTACACTGTGACCTTCAACTGGTGATGTGCATTTCAAATGCAGGCTTATATGCAGCATCAGTAATGTGGTATATTCCTTGTGAATTAAATCATCAAAGGCTTCCGTGCAAAGCAGGAAATTGCACTCACTGCAGAAACCTACAGAAAGAAGGAGAGAAGGAGAGAGAGGAGACAGAAGACAATGAGAATGTACTTAGGGGGAAAAAAAGAAAAAAGGCTGAGCTCATCACAAGAAATCTACATCAAGGACTCAAGCTCAGACACAACAGGAGGGCACTGCACCACCTCCATATGACTTCACAAAGATCCTTTCCACTCAGAAAGAATTGCAGTAAACTGTCCTAGAAAGTACAACCAAATATCTCGGTTTCTCTAAAGAGTCTGACCTTGACTCGAGGCTGAGGCTGCAGGATGAATGATCGTATCTTGATCATTAAGAGCCACCACTGATTGGCATGATGCATTGTCAAAAAAAAATGGCTGTAAATTTCCCCTTTCTAAGAATCCATAGATACCACCCTGAAACAGGACATGAATCAAGAGATCATAAGCCACAGGACATGAATCAAGAGATCATAAGCCAGAGAGGTGAATGGGCAGCCTTCAAAGGTGCTCAGGATACATGGGTCAAATGTCTAGAAAGGTAATAGAGGAGCTGTGCTACTGTGAGCCCATGTACATGGAAACACACTCAGAGTGATCATGCCTGGGCACTGGGAAACCGCAGGGCTATTGTGAATGTGAATGAAGAAGAAGACCATTCCTTCCTTCCTTTCTAGACATGCAGGCATTCTGACAAAGTATGAGTACGGTCACCGGCTCGTGTAGAACTTCAGGTCCATTACCTGAACGTTAGAAAATCTGGCCCAGATTTTCCAATGGGTACACACCAGTGAAGTGGTCCTTAAAATGTTGGTATAATTCTACACCAGTTGGTAAATAACTGCTGCCCAAGCTCCTGAGTGCCCCCAGGCTTTCTGGGCCTTTCTTCCTAGGACAGGCCAGACCTCTCCACTAAAGGGTTAATCCCTGGCATGCAGTGAGCCTCAGGACCCCGCTCCAGGCTGTCAGGACAATCTGGTGTCAGTTTCAGCCTGACCAGCATTTTGTCTCCCTGTAGAACAAGCCAAAGGATCAGAAGGTTGCTAGGTGAGTGTGGATTCAAGCAAGTGCTAGCCTGGCTGGAAATGCCACCTAGGGAGACACAAGTTTGTTTTGGTTCCTGGCTTCCACTAAATGATTATATCTCTGGCTCATTATATCACACCCTTATAATGCATGTGAGTGTGGTCTCTTTCTCCCAACCCGTAAGCCCCTATAAAGCTACCAGTCCTCAGACTGTGGGGCCCACCTAGATCCAAGCCAGAGAAATTAAAACAAATCCATGCCTAGTCACAATTGTTGAACACCAAAGAAAAGGAGATAAATATTAAAAGATACCAAAGAAGAAAAGATGGAACACGTACAAGGAAATGACAATTAGTTCCTCAGAAGGCTCAAGTAACAGTAGATGTCAGAAGACATAAATAATATCTTCAAAATTCTGAGGAAGAACTATTCCCAACATAGAATATTATAAGACTATCTAAACTGGTCTTTAAGACTAGTTTACTAATCATAGACCTCTCTGAAACATCTATCACCATGTACATGAAATGACATTAAGTAAGGAAACTGATAAACTTCTGGTAAAATTGAATAAAAATTGACTATTGATTAAAATCACGATGACAAAATTTGAGGGGATTAAATTCAAGGTGAATCTAAAATTGCGAGCAATAATAATATGAAAAATATGAAAGGGAAGTTCAGATTAAATGCATTTTAAGGTCCATATTTTGTTAGGAAAAAAAGGATAGAAGTTTTTGGTGTGTTTTTTTTTTTACTTTGCTACCTTAAGTGTGCACATTAAACACTTAAAGAATAATCAATGAAAAAAATAGAAATAAAATGGATATCCAAACTATAGAATGGAAAAGAAGAGACAAGTAAGGGTAATAATGTTTAATGAAATAGAAGGTAGGAAAGGGGTGGGAAAGAAGCATAATATTTTAAACATGAAATAAGACAGTAGAAATGTGTCTAATACTCGGATGTCAGTAATCACCAAAAAATTAAATGGATTACAATTACCTATACAAAGTTGGAAATTTTCAGATGGAATACAAATTCCAGATATTACACAGTGTATACATGAGATACACGTAAAACATAATGACATTAAAAAAGTTGAAAGTTGAAGGAATGGCAAAATTATATCAAACAAATATTAACTAAAACTTGTGGGTGGGCAAGTCTTAGCTGTGTGGTTAGGGAGCAGGGTCAGGGCAGGTGGTGATGGACAGGGCCAATCGGTTAGGGCTACTTGAACAATTAATAAGCTTGTTCCTATCAAACACTTACGGAATCTCACAATCAACAAATAGAGACTACATGATTTTTAGGTACTGTTATACTTTCAGTTTACATATAGGAAACCTGAGGCACAGAGGTTGAGTAACTTGTTTGTAGTCACACAAATCAGACATGAGCAGAGGTGGGATATGAATCCAGTCATTCTGGTCTCAGAGTCCAACTTTTAACCATGATGTTGAGTAATAGAGGCAAGAGCAAAGAAGGAATAAAATAGCAGAGATGATCAAATCAAAAGCTGATTCTGGGGCATATATCAATCAGGATAGAAACATAACTACGGATATAATAGAGATTCTAAGATACATAAGAGAATACTAGCACCAACTTTATGCCAGTAAGTTTTAAAACATAGATGAAACATACAATTTTCTGAAAAGACTTAAATTCCTAAAACTGACTTTAAAAGTTAAAAACTAAATGCATCAGTAGCAATTAAAGAGATTGACTCAGCAGTCAAATTCTACTACTTCTCCCACTGAAAGGCCCCAGTTCCAAGGGTTTCACAGTTAACAATCTCCAAACTCTTAAGAAACCATTATCCATATCTTATACACCTCTTCCAGAGAGTGGAAAGAGAGGATGAACTTTATTAAAATGACCCAGCGTAAACTTAAATGCAGATGGTTGGATGGATGCTATATTAACATTTATACTTTTCTGTACTGTTCAAATATTTCACGTTTAAAAAGAGGGTATGCGGAAAGCATAGGACTAACTCATCAAACAGGTCCACATTGTATCTTTGATTCTAAATGCCATATTCTTTGATTCCAAATTTAGTCAATTACCTTAGAATCAATAATCTCTAATTACTTCTTTTTTTTCTTTTTAAGTTTCTGTTTCTCGGGGGACATCTCCAACACATCGGACCAACCTTTCAACAACTTTGTCAGTGTGGAGGCGACTTTCTCCCATAGACATCCTTTCTTTCAGAAAGCAGAATAGCTGTTCTCTCCTAGACCATTTCTGAATCTGTGACCAGGTCACCACTTGAAGTTTCCAACAGAAATTTGCACAAGTCCCACCTTAAGAACCTTTATGAGGGCCCCGACATTCTTCAAATATTAGTCCTTCTTCTATGGAACTTATCTTTAGAAATAGATCACCCTTATTATTCATGAATAGGTGCACTCATGTTTACATTTCTAAACCTAGAGAGAAAACTTCTTGCGGAAGAATTAACCCATGTAATGCTCTAGAGAAGGCAGAGTCAAAATGCACGGGCTTGGAAGGCGTATGCTTAGACTGAGGGATGTCAGCAGAAGTTCCAATAGGAAGATCTCCTCAGTGAAAACTTTGCTGCCTTCTGTTCTATGAGGCTACTAGAAGAATCTGGAAAGAATTTGCAGCACCAGTTTCTAATTGTTTCATTAATCCAGGGGTAAGAAACTATATCCCAAGAAATATGCCAGAAAGTTAACAAAAGTAAAGTTTAATTGCAGAGGGTAATATTAGAAAGACAGATTTAACTTGGATGATGAGGAAAGAGAATTAAACCTTAAAGCTCAGCATAAAAATATCTTAACTTATAAATCATAGTATAACAGTTTGCATGCTATCTCTGATTCAGCTGAGGCCATGCTAAGGTCTGGAAACTCTCTTAGAGAAAGACGTTGTAAATTCTGAGATGAGTACTTTCAGTTATCACTCAGACTCTCCTAATCCTGATAATTAATCATTTTTTATTATCCTTCAGCAATCATCCCAACCCAAATGATACTGAAGAATGATAACTATCAGTTTTCTCTACTGATGACCCACAGAGGACAAGGAGAATCATATTTAAAATTTATCAGAATTTTTATTTAGAATTCACTTTTTAAAGGAAATATCTGAATAATTTTAGGAAGCAGGGATTTCTCTTGCAGAGTAAAGTCATTCTATAATTCATCTTTTTTTTTTATAAAGAAGGACACTATTGCTTCAGGGGTAATTTAATTATCCTTTTCTTTCCAAATTAGTATTAGAGATGATAGCTATATTGATTTTATGTCCGTGTTTCAGGTCACACTGATCTGTAATATGTTGTATATTGTAAACTAAGTTACACTGTAATACTACAATTGATCCCCTAGAGTGGGTAATAGGTGTCTATATTTCCACGTTAATTTGTGTTAATTTTTTTTTGGCAATTCATTTTTACAAAATGAATTGCCTTTTGTAATGATCTTTTTTCCCAACCTGAATTACCTGCATTCTTCTTTATTGTACACTACCTTACTTTCTTCTCCACTAATGATATCCAGAACATTGTACCAAAACTTCCTTGAAGCATGTTCATTGATTTTTGTTGTTGTTGTTTTGCTAGAGAGTATTGTTATTACTTCTTTCAGTGTTTACACATAAGATACACTTATCCAACATCAAAACACTGGAGATTTCCTATTTGTTCTTTTTATCCATCAACAAATATTTGTTTCACATCCACTGTGCAATAGGTTCTGGAAATGCAAACCCTAAATAAGACTCTTGAGGCACTCAGTCTCTTACTCATCCCCCTTCCCACTTCACCTGGCTAATTCTTACCCATCCTTCAAGTTAAATGTTACAGGAATGGAGTAGGTTGATTGGAAACAGAAAACTGGATTTGGCATCAGGGAGGTCACTGGGACTTTAGCAAAAGCATTTTCAGTGGAGGGGGAATGAGAGGATCAGAATCCAGATGACAGGTAAAGCGAGTGAGGAAGCAGAGCCAATGAGAACAGACCCTTTATTTCAGAAGACAAGTAACAAAGAAGGAGGAAGCAAATATAACCACAGCTGGAGGGAAGAGGTCATCAAACAGAAAGGTTGTTTTTAGTTTGGGAGAAATTTTACTATGTTTATAAACTTAAAAGCAAAGAGCCAAATAGTTAGGAGAAACTGAGCATACAGGAAAGAATGAAGATAACTTATGTAGGTGGGCCCTAGAGTGATGTGTGGTGAGTTATGGGCATAGCCCGAAGACTGTCTAGGGAGGAGCTTCTCTTTGCCTGAAGTCTTAGGGAAGGTAGTGATATGAGAACAATTAAAATCTAGAGGTGGAGAATAGAGAAGGAAGAATAAAAGAAATGCCTCTTATTTCCATTGAGAAAAAAATGGAATGGAATCATTTTCTAAGAGAAATAAAGAAGAGGTAAGGAGTTTGAGAAGAATGGAAAATGTTAGAACATCTTCCAGGAGGAATGTGTGCACTGGGCTCTCCCTTTGCCCTGCTAGATCCATTCTCCATACTTTCCCATCCTGTTTTATGCCCCAAGAGGCTGGCAGTTAAAGACTGCACCAACCAGTTTAATAACTCTTTGACTTTTGGTTGGTTTCAACCAAAGTGAGAATGGAGAGTCTGGAATATTTATTCCCCCAGGTCTCTTTCTGCCAGGCTATGAGTTGCCAGCAGCAGACTTCCTCTTCTGAGGACCACAGCTCCCTCATGGCTGTAGGGCTTAATGGATTTCTCATCATCTGCAGACTTAGGGAGAGTAGTGGCTTTCCCTCTGTTGCTAGCCCAAGGGCACATCACTGTCCTTTCTTGATTTCCCAGAACCCTGCCCACACCTGGGCAAACGGCCCTCTTGTTAAACTCTCCTCTGCTCACATTGGAGTGTGCCATTCATTTCCTAAGACAGAAGATCCTAAATGATTCAGAATGCAAGAGGAAGCTGAGAGGGAACAAGTAAAAGAACTGTCTTGAGCACAGGTGAGGTTAGGAGCTGTAAGTCGGTCATGCTTATTGTCTCTGGTTAATCTTGTTTCCCATGAGCAGAAGCAGATGAAGAGTGTATTAGGGTTCTCCAGAAAGAAAGAACCAATAGGATATGTATATAAGTATATGAGAAGGGATTTATTAGGGGAATTGGCTCATGTGATTGCCAAGGCTGAGTAGTAGCACCACAGGTCATCTGCAAACTGGATGCCAGTAGTGTGGCTCAGTCCAAATCTAAAGGCCTCAGAACCAGGGAAGCCAATGGTGCCACTGATGTAAGTCTTGGAACCCAAAAGCTGAAGTCTCAAGTTCTGATGCCCATGGACAGAAGAGCAGAGGGTATCCCAGCTCCAGAGAATAGAGAGGGTGATTCACTTTTTCCTCCATTTTTGTTCTCTCTGAGTCCCCAGTGGATTGGACAGTTCCTGCCCTTATTAAGGGTGGATCTTTCCCACCCAGTCCACTCAGGCCCACATGCTAATCTCTTCTGGAAACACCCTCATGGGCACACCCAAAAAGATAGCTTTAGCAAGTTTCTAGGTATTCCTTAATCTAATCAGGTTGACACCAAGGTTTAACCATCACAAAGAGGATGGTGGGATTCATTGAAGCTTGCTGATAGAACACATGTGGCAAAAGAAGGAGGATGCTGGTGAATGGGTCATTAAAATGACTCTCAGACCTAAGAGTTGTGCTTTCCATGTGCAGTCTGAGTTGAAGAAAAACCCTCTTTCTATTGGTTTCTCAAGTCTTTATGGCCGAATTATAACCTCCCTTAAATTTTCAGAAAATAGGAATACACACACATATACCTTAGGTCATTCCAGATCTGAAAGTGTCATTGGACCACCTAAACCTTCTAATATAGAAGCAGAGCCACATTTTCTTGACTAGGAAATGCAATGATGCTTTATATTTCATCCCACCCACTTATGCTGGCCTCTCTCCTCCTCTTTGCTGAATATTATTCACTATTCAAGGCCCAGCTCCCATTTCACCTCCTCTGGGCAGCCTCCCCTGACCAATGGAGCCTTCCTTACCCTCCCTGAAGAAACTCATACCTTAGGGATATGGTCATCTGGTCTTAGATTATCACTTGTCTTTATTATTATTTTCCTTACAGCCAAAGTCTTATAATTTTGTGAACTCACCCCAATTTCCTAAAAGCAACCATCAATTTGTTCACATCCCCAAGGTAGAGTGGCCTAAGAATAACTTTGGCAAAACAGACCAACCAAATCACTAAGTCCCTTGCAATTCTCTCATTTTAAAGACCTAAGACAATAGGTCCCCAACAAGGCGTATTCTGGTCTGAAAATATGTCTGAATTAGTAGTTTTTATGCCTTGAAAGCAATAGCAGCTTCTCCAAAATGAACTTACATTGTTTGACAGGCTTTCCATGACAGACACTATTAAAACAATTCCGTTTGAACTTTGCATTTCACTTTTAAAACCACCAGTCGAAGTAACTCTCCCTCTCTCTTGGAGACTATATCATCTTTAAAACAAGCTCATCATCCACTAATCCATTTCCAAACCCAGTTTGGGAATCTGGGTTAAGCACAGTATAACAGCGAGACCGTGGCTTGATTGAATGAGAGTTTCTTCTTTATCATAATTGGCACAGTCCTCACTAGGGAAGGCAGAGCACCTGGTTCTAACTCTAATTTGTCTTCCTCACATGAATAATTCATGCTGCCTCTGCATGACCAGGCCATTACAACAGTAAGGGATGGTCTCTACATGCAGATCACTGGCGGAAGCCTGGTCTGAACAAACGGTTCCTTCCCACTTAGCAGGAAGCTTTGGCTTCTGTGCTGTGAGAGTTCTTGCTCAAGGTCAGGTTGATGGCCACTGAATGTTCAATTAAGTATTGCAAATCTGGTATTAGTAATTCCCAATTTGTTTTATTTAACTAAAGACAGACTTGCCTCAATATTTAACCTTTAAAGGCATGCAGGTCCTTTCCTGGTAATATAAAACTAAGACAGGTGAATACTTTGAGAATATGTAAATTTGAAAGTTTTATAGGCCTGAAAATGAAACAGAGCCTCAGAGTGACTTTGAAGAAGGAAGGAAGGAAGGAAGGAAGGAAGGAAGGAAGGAAGGAAGGAAGGAAGGAAGGAAGGAAGGAAGGAAGGAAGGAAGGAAGGAAGGAAGGAAGGAAGGAAGGAAGGAAGGAAGGAAGGAAACTGATCATGTCACTCCTCTGCTTGAAAGCTTCCAGTGGCTCCCAGACCTCTTAGGACCAAGTCCAAAGTCCCTCATTTTGCCTAAGAAGCCCTGAAAATCTGGCTCCTGCCTACCCCTGCAGCCTCATTCTACCACCCTCTTCTTGTTCTACTCCAGCCACACTGGCACTATTGGGTCCTTGAACGTGCTCAGGGGCTTCCCATAGTCTCTTCTCTCTTTCCCCTGCATCCCCCCACCTTCATCCCCAAGGATCCACTTGAGTCATTTGTGCTCATCCCTCAGATCTCCCCCAAAAGGTGGATTTGCAGGTAGGTCATTCCTGAACACAAACGGAGTTAAAATTCGTATATCGCCCCCCACCTCCACCCTTTTATGTTCCCTGGTTACATAGTCTGTCGCAAACTGCTTTGTCTTCATGGATCTTACCTCAATTGTAATTTAATAATTCTAGACTACACTGTAAGCTCCAAAAGTGCAGGGGCCCCATCTGATTTATTTGCTCTCTATCCCCAGCATTAGTACTTGATGTATAATAGGGGTCCACGGATGAAGGAAGGAAGGAAGAGACCTATGAGTGGGGTCTGCATAGACGTGGCCATGCCCAAAGCCCAGCTAGTAAGTTCTCAGTCAGTTGGCTTGCTTGTTTGGTGAGTTTCTTGCTAAAGCAGAGGGACTGACAGTATCACCTGGAGGAATAAAGAGTCATGAAGACGTGGGCTTCTCCACCAGCTCCCTGCGTAAGGTTTTAAAGTCCAAAGAGTGGCTCATTTAGTTTCACCATTTGGGCCATGTTTGTCACAGGTGATCTGCTACACATGCGAATTTTCAACATCTCAAATAAGGGCCAGCACTGAAAAGGCTGTGTCTACCATTAGATGGGAAAAGCAAAGAAGCTGACATGACTGAAGACTGTTAAGGCAGAAGAGCCAGAGGGTGGATGCCCCTAGGGCAAGACAGAGATGCAAGAGCCCCCGGGTACCACGCATGATCCAGGCCATGGTGCATTGCTAGAGAACACAGGGAGGCTGCGTAAGGGGCGGCGAGGGGAGAATATCCATAAGGAAGCATTCAGGAGTGGGTGATTAATGAGAAAAACAGTGGTGAAAGGAAGAAACTAAGTGGGTTTTATTGAGGTAGAAAAAGAGCAGTTTGGTAGTTTGAGGTTAAAAAAAAAAACAGAAAAAGGGAAAAGAAAACTGGAAACTAATGTAGCACACCCCCCAACCCCACCCCATGTTGTACACCTGTGCACAGCAGAACTGGCTTTCATCTCTTCTCCTGCAAAGAAAGCACCTTTAAGCAGGACAACCCTCCTGATTTCATCCACCCAAGTGGGTTGTGGGGCCAAGTTTGGGGGAAGAAAGGAAGATGGAGGAGAAATGGGTCAGCCGCTCCTCACAGCCTACAGTCCTGACAAAACACGGTCCTTGATGTTGTGATGCCACTGCTTCGTGCTGTTGAACCCACCACGACCCTTCCTGGAAAGCTCTCCCCTCATCTTCACAAGCCTAAATCACCACCTGCGTGCAGCCATCCTATTTCAAGCAGGATCTAGCTGGAGATAACAGAATTCATTATAGTTGGCCTTTCTGACAAGACTTTAAATGGCTTGCAAACTCATTGAGAGTGCTGAAGAAACCAACTCCATCCTAACCTTCAAAAAATAATCCAAAGTCAGTCCTGTGTCAGACCAGGACCACTGAGGGAGCTTCTGTAGCTCCACCAGGAACATGAGGACCAGGGAACTGGGGAGCCAAGAAACTGAGGAAGCAGGAAGCTGCTGCTAAGCAGCTGACTCCAAAACCATGTTGCCTCCGCCACAGTTGACCCAGCAAGGTGGATGCCCTACGCTCTGCCTGTCAAAGCCCAGGGGGGCAGGGACAGGACACTGGGACCTCTGGCAGAGAACCCAAACACTATCAATCATGTGGGCCAGCAAAAGCTTGGCCCCACCTGGGGATGCTCTGCTCCTGCCTTCTCAGTCTCACTCAGGAAGATGTGACTGTACAACCTCAATGCCACCCAGAACCCTTGTTCTCCAACCTCTGCAGTGCAGCCAAGCAGAGGGAGAAGACATAGCTGTCCAGTGGTGAAGGTAGAGGCACAGAGGGAGGGGGGCAAGAGAGGGGATTGGAATCAGACATGAAGTGTGGAAAATAACCAAAAGGATGAAGAGAAGTGAAACCAAGAAAGTCTGTCTCCACCTGATGCCACTAAAGAACATGACCCATTAGCCAGGAGGGGTTTTGCTGGAATGTAACTCGAAAATCTCTTTAGGGGCCACACTCAAAAGACCATAGATCTTGGAATCCAAAGACCTACTAGATATTCTGTGATCACCTCACTGAGTCTCAACTTCTGTGTTTATAAAAATGAGAATGATAATACTTAGTAGATACTTATTCTATTTCTTTCCTGCCCAGCAGTGATTTATCCATTAGGCACAGAAGGCACAGTGCCAAGGGCCCACAAAAATGAATTTCCTTTAAATTAAGAAGAAAAAAAATAATATAATCTAGCCTAGATTACATCAATCATTATATCAAGGTAGTTATAAAGTACAATTTTTAATATCTTTATGAAGGAAGATGTCTACAAGACTTAAGTGTCAAGGGCCTATGAAAGTCATAATGTGGCCCTGTCCTCGCCCTCCTTTTTTGATATATTTATCTCCCCCATTTTCTGTCTATCTGGTTACATCACTGAGGCCTCAGCAAACTTTTTCGTACAAATGATTCTGTTACTATGGTTTGATTCTATTGAGACCTACAGTTGACCTAAGCTGGGCCAATTAGAGTCAATTCCACTCAACTCTCACCCTGGCTATGGTTGACTCATTTGAGGTCAGGCAGGGTAGGCGTTATATGGGGATGGGTCACCTGACTCCAGCTGGGCCAATCAATTTCTTCCTTATGAATATGGGCATGATTCTGAGATCCAGCCATCATCTGGCTAGTCTCTCAATGAGAGAAGATGAAAACTTGGGAGCTGTGAACTTCTATTTCCCAATATATGGACTTAAAACAGAGAAAGCCAATATAAGATAGAATAGAGAGTCCCAGAGGCATTCTGATCCCAGACTCCAGGCTGTTTCTGTGGCTGCTGGTATCCTGTTCCTTGGATTCTCTGAGACATCAGCTTTGCTAAATAGTGTAGTGATTTAGGACCTGGTCAGCAGTCAGGTTGCTGCATTCAAAGCCCGACTCTACTACTCACTAGCCCTGTGACCCTAAGCAAGTTACTTAACTTCCCTGTGACTCAATTTGCTCTATCATAAAAGGGAGGTACTGTGAGAATTAAGGGAAGTAATTTATTAAAAGTGCTTAGAAGGTGGAATAGAGTAGAAAGCCTAGAAACAGACTCATATACATACAGTCAATTAATTTTTGACAATGGTACAAATGTAATTCAATGGAGAAAGGATGGTCTTTTCAACAAATGGTGCTAGAACAATTAGAAATCCATATGCCAAAAACTGACCCTCAACTGATACTTTGCAACATAAGCAAAGATTATCTCAAAATGGATTGCAGACCAAATGTAAAACCAGAAGCTATAAAGCTTCTCAAAGGAAACATAGGAGAAAATGTCTGTGATTTTGTATTAAGCAAAGATTTCTTAGATATCACATAATAAGCACAATCCATAAAAGAAAAAATTTGGACCTTGTCAAAATTTAAAATTTCTACTTTTTGAAAGACACTGTTAAGAAATAAAAGTCACAGATGGCTGAAAAATATTTGGAAAACACATGTCTGATAAAAGACATAATTAGAATATATAAAGAACTCTCAAAATTCAATAAGACAAAGAATCCAGTAAAAAAGTGGACAAAGACTTGAGCAGAAACATCACCAAAAAAGATGTATGGGTGGCAATTAAGCCCATGAAAAGATGCCCAGCATCATTGCTCATTACAGACATGCACGCCATAGCCACAGTGAGACGCCACTGCACACTATATGAATGGCTAAAATATTTTAAATACTGAGAATATCAGTGGCTGGTGAGAAGACAGAGGAATTGGAATTTTCAAACATTACTGATGGGAATACAAATAATACAGCCCTTACAGAAAGCAGTTTAGAAATTTTTTATGAAGTTAAACACACACTTTACATATAACTCAGCAATCCCAGTCCTAGATATTTTTATTCAGGAGACATGAAAACATATGTGCACTCAAAACTTTTAAACAAGTATTTATAACAATTTTATGCATCATCATCAAAAATTGGAAACAACCCAGGTGTCCTTTAACTGATGAATGGATAAACGAACTTTGGTACATCTATACAATGGAATATTACTCGGCAATAAAAAGGAACTACTGATGCGTGTATCACTGTGAATGAATCTGAGTGGAAAAAGTCAGATTCAAAAGGCTACATACCATGTAACCATTAATATCACATTTTTGGAAAAGGCAAACTATAAAACAGAAAACAGATCAGCAGTTGCCAATGGCTAGGGATGGGGAGAAGGGTTGGCTAAAAAGCGGCATAGAGAACTTTTGGGAGTGACAGAAATGTTCTGGATCTTGATTGTGGTGGGGATTACATGACTGTATGAGTTTGGCAAAACACAGATCTGTACACCACAAAAGGTAAATGTTACTGTATGTAAATCATATCTCAAAAAACCATTTTTAAATTTCCAGGGGGAAAAAAAGTAACTTCATTTGTTTGAACTAATCCCAATGGGTTTCTATTACTTGCAATCAAGAGTCCTAAATGACACATATTTCCAGCTCATGGTGTGGTTTGAATTAAGTGACACAGTGCAGTTTCATCTCATACAGAGGTTAAATTCCAATGTCAACGTATAGAGCTAGCTTTACACTAGAAAGTTTATTAACTCCCTCATAAAATACAATAGCATTTTTTAAAATGTATATAACCTGGCACAACAATTCTTACATACACCAAAGTCTGAGAATATAAAGGAAATTTGTATGCAGATGACTGGACTATTAATTAAAAGCATAATCTTTCACGAATGAAATACTGCCATTTGCAACAACATGGATGGACCTTGAGAGAATTATATTAAGTGAAACAAGTCAGGCACAGAAAGAGAAATACCACATGTTCTCACTTATTGGAGGGAGCTAAAAATTAATATATAAATTCACACACACACATACACACACACACACACAAACCGGGGGGGGGGGAAGAAGATATAACAACCACAATTATTTGAAGTTGATACAACAAGCAAACAGAAAGGACATTGTTGGGGGGAAGGGGGGGAGGGAGAAGGGAGGGAGGTTTTGGTGATGGGGAGCAATAATCAGCTACAATGTATATCGACAAAATAAAATTAAAAAAAAAAAAAAAAAAAAAAAAAAAGCATAATCTTTCCAGCCAGATTACCTTGGTCCAAATCCCATTTCTACCATCTTCTGGTTCTGGGCAAGGTTACTTAACCTCTCTATGCTTAAGGGTTGTTTGTTTGTTTGTTTGTTTTATCTGTACAATGGTGATAACAGTACCTTAATTCATTGGTTTATAGTGTAAATTAGTTAATATATGTGAAGCCCTGAGCCAGGCACAACGTAAAGGCTGTAAAGGCTGTCAGAACGGCGGATAAAACTACGTTATCATCCCAGCACACTTCACTCAGCAAGTATCTTTTAAGCATCTGCTATATAACCAGGCACAATTCTAGGTTCTGGTAAAAAGAAAGAGTCTACATCTTGATGTTTACATTTTAATGGCTTCACCAAATACTGGCTACATGATCTTGGGTAACGTTTCCTCATCTGTTGTCATAAGGTAATATATATAGTCACAGTGCATAATATATGACACAGAGTAAAGGGTAGCTATGCCTAGTAGCTATTATTATCCCCCAGTATGACATCATAAACAATAAGTTTATGATGTGTTTTTCCATAGACATTAAAATCTGAATCTTGGAAGATATACCACTCATGCCTGCCCACACCAAAAGAAGTCGTCATTTTTCACATCTGCACTGGGACACATCTTCCTAGTTCCAGGCTCCACATTAACCAGGCAACTTATTCTCCATATCCATCAGTTTAGTTTCCCAAAATAAGTCAGGGACCACATCCTTCTCTGGGTTAGTCTGATAAGAAAAGGAACATGAAGCAATTTCTTTTTTTCTCTAAATGCGTGGGCCTTTACACAGAGAATACACTCTCGAGGTATGAGTAAAATCAGAGGAATTGTGAACATTGCCTCCCAGTTTCCCTAGAAAGGGAAGAAAGAGGAGTATCCTTAGACAAAGAGGAGAATTAAGGGGTTCTCGCCATTCTAAGGGGATCTTAAGAGAGGAAGGTAGAATTATTCCATCCAAAACTGACATGTACAGTTGTACAGTTTGTAAACTACATAAAGGGTTCTGACTGAAGGGAGAGATGAGATCTAGCCTTAGCGGGACTGCAAATACTCAAAGAAATGTCTCTTTCATTATCCAAAGTTACCTTATGCTTGTCACTTAGCGTACCTGTGAGCTGTATTGACCCAGAATGGTTGACTTCTCCTCATTTGCAAAAAGGTATGACATGCCCAGTGGTGGCCCTGGTTTCAACAGGTCAAGTGGCCCCAAGAAGCCAGAGTTGATCAAGAGTTGAGACGGGAGGAAGAGGGTTTCCATCAGGGGGCTTCAGGAAGCACAACAGGAGCCCCATGGACAGCTTCACTGTACGACCTGCGCCTCAGGCTGCCCAAAGAAACAACGGACCCACTCTATTTATCACATGGATTGAGTTTGATCATGATTCATCTAGAAAAGTCTACACATTCAGGAGCTGAGATGCTCATAAGTGACCCACCAATCCTTTTAAGATAGTGCCTAGAATTCAAACAAAATAATCAATATGCTTCAGCCAGCAATTTATTAAGAACCGCATGTTTCAACTAATTTAAAAGATAACTGGTAACCAGAAAAAAAGGAAGTATTATAACAAATTAGCATTTATTTGGGGAGTCCAGACCTCAAAAATGGATTGTTCTATGTACCCCATCACCACACCTCCCTCTCTTCACCTCTCCAAAGTGGCTCTATGTCTCTGTCCTCCTGCAAGGCCAAATCCCCTTCAGTAGGGACTCTTTAAACTCAACCCCTCCATTCCTGTTCAAAGATTACGGAATTTTATTTGGATATCCACAATACAAGGTATCGTGCTCCATCCCAAACTTGTTGGGATACCTCAAATCTTTTATTTAGCTTCTTTGAACCTAAGCTCTCTCTTCCATAAAAGTGGCTTCATATACCCCATCTTATCTTTTCCAAAGGATGAAATTAGGTCATCAATATGACAAAGCTTTGTCACCAACAGATGAATAAGAATCATTTCATGTTTCCTTATAGGAGTACCTTCCTGTATGAATAAATGTGTTCCTCAAAAGATTCTTGTGAATGAAGTTCAGATTTAAAAGTCTTGGGGATGCTCACCACTTAAAGAGATCTCATGGTCAAACATTTTGTTAAACAATGACAAGTCTAACAAGTAATCATCCTTGATTCATCTGGGCTTCCACATTGAGTTAACTTATGTGTGGCAGCAATGATGATGACAACCAGCCTGGTGCAACTGCAATTCATTTAACAGTTTATGGGTTTTCGAGCCACTGTCATACATCTATCATCTGATGCTCATAATCACCCCGAGGAGATAGTGGTCAGGCATTATCCCCAATTGACAGATGAAGAAGCTGAGTCACAGTGAGGTTAATTATTTATTCAATGTTATGCAGTTAATGGGCCTGTGCTGAAGGCTCAGACAATCTCAAAGCTCTTACACCTGACCTATACAGAATAGTTCCAGGAACCACCCCCCACCCCCCCATCCAAATAAAAAAAACTAGAAATCATCTCTGGTCTGCAGAAATGCAGATAATTTTCTTTAAGCATTTATGGCCTCAATACCTTGAAATTCTAAATCCAAATTCTCCAACACATAAAATTCTAAATGAATAGAGGAGACTGCTGACATCTTCAAAGCAGAAAGGCAGTAAATGCAGTATCAGCATGATAAAAGATGATTAAATGCTAATCATATCATCTGAGATATCAAATTCTGCATTGCTAGAATTAAATAGTGGACTTATAGCTACATTATATTTAAGTGCATCCTGCCAGAATCTTTGTATTTTTCCACCAAACATAAAAAAAGACCTTAAATCAAGTTTAAGAGGATGGAAAGTAGAAAGAGAAAATGTTGTCACATGTATCTGGTGGGGAATGGGGGCTTCAATAACCCTGGAGAAAACAGCTGAGGCCTCCAGTTTTCAAACCTTAGTTTGGAGAATATTTTAGGCAGAGGTAGACTGCTTGCCAATGAGATTCTAAATAAAACTCTTATGTAAATTCAACTTCTCTCCCCCTCCTGCCTCCCCCCAAAAAAATCTAGGAAGGCATGCAATGCAGGCATAGTCCACTGCCAGGAAGAAAATATCTTACTGTGAGCTGATCCAAGATCCTCTGGAATCTGAAAAATGACCAGAATATTTCTTTATTGATTGGATGGAGCCACCTTTCTGTTTGTCAAATTAGCCTTGGATGGATGCTCAGGAGTCTTGGGTGGCTACCCAAGAATCCCTTCTTCCTTTGATTCTTCCTCCTTCTTACCTTTCTAATCATCTGCCTTCCCCCAATGCCCCAATACAATCCTGGTTTTGTACCTTGGTCTGGACCTTTCCTGACAGGAATAGCAAAGAGTGGTAGAACAAAAGATGTGTAGAAGACAAGAAAAACTCATCCTCCTGGATATACCCAAAGGGAAGTATACTCTTCCAAAGTCACCTTTTAAAAAAAAGTTGCATAACCTGAGTCAAATTTTCCACTCTCACTCTTCTCCAATAATAGTCTCTCCCAATGGAAAAGTTGTTTGAAATAGGTATTACATATTGTTTTGTTAGTCATAAACCACAGGTAGGCCAATTTTTTAATTGATGGGTGTTGCTTATAAAGTACTCAACAATACCAATTTTATGGTTACTTGCTAAATTCCAAGAGCTAATATAAACAACTGTGTGTTGCCAGAAGTGATCTTGCTGAAGTCTGAATTGGTTTGCAGTTGGATTATTCTGATCTCCCGTAAGCAATGAAAACTCACAGGAGAATGGGTCACCTTTCACACCATGCATTTGCAGAGTTACATAGCATATAACAGCTCCAAAAATCCTGAGAATGAAATATCCCTAAGTATACTGCCTTTCTTTAAAAATCTGAAATTAAATGGGAGTATAATATGTGCATTTGCAACCATTAAGGGTTCTACATGCCTACGTGGTTTGCAAGAATGGATTCATTTGTTCATTCATTCATTCATTCAAACAAATATTTGTTGCATGTGCATTCTTTGTCGGGCAGTATACATAGTCCCAAGGATACATTAGTTAACAGAACAAGACAGTCTTGCTCTTGAGGTGTCCTGCTCTAGTAAGGAGAGAGAAAAAAATTAATAAGCAAACTAAAATAATTATAAATATTTTTAAGCTGTAAGAAAGAAGGAAACTGGCTGAATAGAGAATAAAAGGGGTGGGATACAACTACTTGAGAGAAGATATGGAGGGAAAGCTTCTCTAAACAAGTGCAAATTAAGTTGAGCCTTGAAAAATGAGAAGGTATTATCCATGCAGAATTGGGGAAAGATCATTTTCAGGAGAGTGGAAACAACACACACAAACTCTTTGAGAAGTGACAGGGCTTAGTGTGTTCATGGCATTGAAAGGAACCCAGTGTGACTGGCGAATGCTGAGAGAGAAGCTAAGCAGGGGCTAGATTATGCAATACATTTAAGGAATTTTTATTTTATTCTGAAAGGAATTGGAAGCTGCTTGAAATTTTAACAGGGAAGTGACATGATCTAATTTATATTTTATATTGCACTGGCTACTATGCAGAAAATGAACTGGAAGAGGAAATGAGTGGATGGGAGGAGACTGAAAACTGTTACAATAATCAAAACAAAAGCTAATGAGAGCCTGGCTCAGGAGTGTGAAGGCGAGGGAGAAGAGGATAAACTCAACATACATTTTTGAGGTAAAATCAAAAGGACTTGAGGTAAGTTAAATGTGGAGGATGGGGGCAAGAAAGGAATCAAGGATGATTCCAAATTTCTGGCCTGCTGGATGGTGGTGCTATTCATTGAGAAGAGGAAAATTGCCCGCAGTTTCTTCTGTTCTAGTACAGGCCTGTGGTACAGTGAGGTCCTTGCACATGTGAGGTCCTAAGGGATTGTTTTCTTTTCTTTCTAGTAAACTTTCTGTGAGAGGGCTTTCATGGCCCTTTAGCATTGTTAGAGAGCCAAGGAAACACAAGAGTTTGCTCACAAAGTCCAAAGAAAGCTGAGAGCTCTTTCAAGCCTTAATACCAGGTTCCCTAGCCCCACACTCTACTAGTATGCAGAGTACTAGTAGCCAAGACCAACTGTAGCTCACTTATGCTCAAGAGAATAAAAAGCCAACCACGTAATAACATATCACATTTTTTCCAGGAAATTAGGCTTCAGGTGTCAAGCTTGATGAGTTGTATTATTTGGGGGACTGGGCTGAATGTATACACACACATACACTGTTCTCCTATATCAAGTTCTTCAAAAAAAGCCCAAATTAGGGATAGACAGTTTGTCCAAGGGCAAGGGAAATTGACTCTCTTGGGAAAGGGCACTAAGTGATGAACTTAAGGTCTGCCCCTTGGCAGATGGCCTTCTCCATTAAAATTTGTTGTCACTCTTCCGGCGAGTTAGGCTCAAAGTAATTAGTTTAAAGACAACGGTTCAGAGACATCTTCCACCTCTGCAGAGCAAGAGTATCACCTGAAGGCCATCAGCTTAAGTGGGATTGTGAGGCTGAAGTCTAATAGATTAAAATAGCTTTGGGGAAAGATAGCATTTATGTCGTATTTCACAGGGTTCCAGACTTCTCTCTTATTGTCCATGTAGCTCTTAAAGAGAACTCAAGTAGCATGAACTCATTGGTCATATGTTCTTCCTTCACCGACTGACACCATCAGTGTTTCCATGCCATGAAAAATCTGGTTATAACTGTTAAGGGAAACTCTGAAAGAATAAAGACATTGCAAAAGGATAACTTAATACCTAAAGGAGGACTGAAAAGGGATGAAAGAATCCATTACTTTTCTGACATTGGTCCAAATGCCTCTTACTAATTAATGGAACATACCACCAAAGCATGACTTCTAGAAGAAATGGGAAGCCCCACAATAAGAGACACCTAACAGGGGAACCAGGCTTTGCACCCCTCTATGGAAGAAATGTATTTGAAGGTATTAAGTATAAGGTAATTCTACAAGGTATTCAAAACAATCAGAGTAAAGAAGCAAAGATCTTAAAGTTAAAAACTGGAACTCAAAGACTTAGGAGGGTGAATTTATTTTCTTATTAAACCCTGTGATCCATAATATAAATCATCTATTTCTTAAAGATTAATAAAATCAACATTAATCACAATCAAAACATTGATTCTGAATACACTGAATGTATTTAATGTTGATTAGAAACTGAAAAAACATTTTTTTTATTTATGGATTAGTATCATCCCAGTGATGTAAACATTTATATCTGTAAGGATATCAGGAAGGAACGTCAAGCAATACACTAATAATTTTTCAAAGTCTTAAAAAAGTAGTATTTTTGACTGGCCCCGAGGAAGGAAAAACATCATAAAAATAGTTTTAAAATTGACAATCAATTCTTTCCCCCAAAAGTAATTCCTTTGTTAAACGAATCACAGTTTTTTTGAATTCTTTTTTTCCTCAGGCTAGGGATTGTCCTGGTTCCTGCTTTTTTCTCTGTCTTGCCTTCTCTCATACTCCACTGGTCATGAAGGAGCTGTGAAAATCTAGATTACCAACAAGCCATCTTCAATAAACAGAAACTCACAAATTAGGTCAGTTGACCTTGTTTTCACTCCTTACCTTGTTCTTGCAGGTAGGAACTTTCCCTTTCCACCATGTTGTTCCTACCTTGATGCCCTCGGGATTCTATCTTTATCAATGAAACTCAGTAAGTCACCAGACTATGCCTCACTGTGGCCTGATAATCACAGACTTTTTCTGGGGCAGAGTGGGCTCTTGCAATCTTCATAGCAAAGTTATTTCGGGAAGTTTCCACTGTTATCTGTAAATGTTTTATGGTTTAATTGGTTCTATTCTATTCCTTATAAACATCAATTACATACATGTTAAATGCTCCTGTCTGTTGTCTTTATGACCTTTTCTTTCTTTTTTTTCCTCAATATTTTTATTGTGGCAAAATACACATAAAATTTACCATCATAATCATTTTTAAGTGTCCAATTCAGTGGAATCAAGCACAGTTGACCCTTGAACCACACAGGTTTGAACTGGCCAGATCCACTTATATACAGGTTCTGCATCCATGGATTTAACCAACTGGTGATGAAAACTATGGTAATCTCAGATGCGGGAACCCATGTAGAAGGAGGGCCATCTTTTCATATGTGTAGGTTTCACAGGGCCTTCTACTTAATAACTTAACCACTTAGGTACTTAACTCCTTAAGTTACTTAACTACTTAAGTAACAAAGCAGGGAAAGTTATATGCAGATTTTAAACTGCACAGGAGTTGGTGCCCAAGTCATTCAAGGTACACTCAGAATGTTGTATAACAATCAATACCATCCATTTTCATAACTTTTTTCATCTTGTAAAAACAAAACTCTATACCATTCAGCAATAACTCCCCAATCCTGACAATCCCCACTCTTATTTTCTTTCTCTATGATTTTGACTACTCTAAATACCTCATCTAAGTGAAATCATACAATATCTGTCCTTTTGTGTCTGGCTTATTTCACTTAGCATAATATCCTCAAGCTTCATCCATGTTCTAGCATGTGTCAGAATTTCCTTTAAGGCTCAGTGATATTCCATTGTATGTATATGCCACATTTTGCTTGTCTATTCACCCACTGATGGACACATGGGCTGCTTCCAACTTTTAGCCACTGTAAATAATGCTGCTATAAACTGTAGTGTGCAAATTTCCCTTTGAGATTCTGCTTTCCATTCTTTTGGGCATACATATCCAGAAGTGGAATTGCTAGATCATATGATAATTCTATTTTTAATTTTTTAAGAACTACTATACTGGTTTTTACAGTGGCTGTACCATTTTACATTTCCACCAATAGTGCCCAAGGGTTCTAATTTCTCCATATCCTCACCAACAATTGTTTTCTGTGTTTTTTGTGGTTTGTTTGTTTGTTTTATAGCAGCCATCCTAACGAGTTTGAGGTTGTAACTTGTCAGGCCTTAAAAACTAACGCCACCTTAAGTGACATTACAAGCAGTGCCATTATGGGCCCACAAAGGCGTATTAACGTGGCAGCCTAAGACGGCGCTGGGAGGAAGTAGGATGGGAGTGTCTGCGGGAACCTTGCCTTATCCCTTATTGGCCAAATATGCACTTCCGCGCTCGTGAACACTGCATGATTGCTATAGCTAGGCATTGAGATAGGATGCATGCTCTTGTAAACTTTAAGCTGATTGGAGGATGTAAAAACCTCCCTTCCCTATTTGCCTTTAAAAGCAAGTGCTTGTGTGAAAATAAACGGAACTGCTCAACAGAACCCCCGCCGCGTCTGAGTGTCCTTTAACAGGCTGGTTGGGGCCGGCAGCTGTGCTCACCTCTCTTCGCGGCTCTCTTCCCCCATCTCCTTCCAACGGGGACCGGAGGGAAAGAGGAATTCACTTGCGCACCAGAAGGAACACCAAGGGAGAGACTGATAGCGAGGCAAGGGCTGTTCAGGTCAGCCAGCGGCGGACCTGACAGTAACTCATTGTAGCTTTGATTTTCATTACCTTCATAGTTAGTGATATTGAGCATATTTTATGTGCTTGTTGGCCATTTGTATATCTTCCTTGTAGAAATACCTATTCAAATTCTTTTCCCATTTTTGAATTGGATTCTTTTCTTGTTGTTGCCGAGTTTTAGGAGTTCCTATATACTCTGTATATTAATGCCTTGTCAGAAAAATTCTTTGCATACATTTCTCCCATTCTGTGGATTGCCTTCTTACTCTGTTGATAGTGTCATTTGATGCACAAAATTTTTAAATTTTTATGAAGTCCAGTTTGTCTACTTGTTTCTTTTGTTACCTGTGCCTTTGGTGTCATATTTAAGAAATCATTGCCAAATGCTATGTCACAAAGCTTTTGTTCTATGTTTTCTTCTAAGAGTTGCTTCAGGAATAAGACAAGGATAGCCACTTTCACCACTTCTATTAAACATAGTACTGGTAGTTCTAGCCAGAGCATTTAAGCAAGAAAAAGAAATAATAGGCATCCAAATCAAAAAGAAAGAAGTAAAATTATCTCTGTTTGTAGATGATATAATCTTATATGTGGAAAACACTAAGGATCCCACAAAAAAAGAAAAGAAATTAGAATTAATTTAATGTTAGAATTAATAAGTGAATTCAGCAAAGTAGCAGACTACAAAGTCAACACACAAAAATTATTGCATTTCTATATACTAACAATGAACAACACAAAAAGAAAATTACAAAAACAATTCCATTTAAAATACCATTAAAAAGAATAAAGTACTTAGTGACTAATTTATCCAAGGGTGTGAGAGCCTTATACAATAAAAACCACAAAATATTGCTGAAAGAAATTAAAGAAGACACAAATAAAAGGAAACACATCTCAAGTGCACATATTGGAAGACTTAATATTATTAAAATGTCAATACTACCAAAAGACATCTATAGATTTAATGCAATCCCTGTCAAAATCACAATGATTTTTTTGCAGAAATTTGTTTAAAAACTATCCTAAAATTCACATGGATTCTCAAGGGACCCTGAATAGCCAAACAGTCTTGGAAAAGGAAAACAAAGCTGGAGGACTCATACTTCCTGATTTCAAAACTTACTACAAAGCTATAGTCATCAAAACAGTGTGGTACTGGCATAAAGACAGTGCTTCCTCTCTCCTCCAGCCTCCCCGCTGCAGCTAGGAGGCTGGGATGCATCACAGACAATAAAGGCAGAGCCTCCATGTGGCTCCCCTTGGCTCCATCTCCCCTGCTGTCTATGGCTGACAGCTTGGCCTGCATAGGGACATGCTCACTTCTTCTATGGCCCACATCCCTCTATCCCATGAACCTGAATAAAAGATCCTTTGGACTTGAAGAACTGACATGTACTTTTAAAGAAATCTGATTCTGCCGAAATCTGAGGGTTTGGGGTTCTCAGTATCTGTTCTCAGTTTTCATCTTGAGTTCTCAGAACCAGCCAGATATTATTCACAGTGAAGTTTTTGTATTTCATAAAAAACTGAGTTTTCATCTTTATTTTTTTACTATTTGTATTGTTGCAAGTAAGTTTCAAGGAAAATTGGTGACTAAAAATGATTTCACTTTGCCTTCTTTAACTGAAAGCCCCCTCATTTATTCCTTGACACATTGCAAATTTACTTCTACTCCATCAAGTTTCTCAAACTGCTCTCTCAAAGATCACTATGGACTTCCTGATTGCTAAATCAAAAGGCTTTTTTTTTTTCTGTCTCTTCTGTTATATTTCCTAAATTCTCATTCTCTTCTAACTCTCTTCCAGTCTTCATTTGAATATAGATATTCTCCCAGGGTTTTTCTTCTTCTTTCTTTAAATTCTTTCCTGGTCAGCTCCATTCATTCTCAAGGCTTACACTACCCACCGAACCCTTTACTCCCAAATGTTTCTCCTTCATCCTGATCCCGTCTGCTGAAATTTATACCCTATATCTAAACCTGTTTGACGTCTTCACCTGTATACCACTGGCAACTCCATGTATGTTCTAAATAACCATTTTCTAACCTAGTGATTCTCAGAATGTTAATTGGTATTGTTTGCTTCTTTTAAAGGTTCTCATGTGTATTAGCTTTCTAGGGCTGCCATAACAAACTGGGTAGCTTAAAACAACAGAAACTTATTCTTTCATAGTTCTGGAGGCTTGAAATCCAAAATCAAGGTGTCAGCAAGACAATGCTTCCTCTGAAGGTTCTAGGGGAAAATCCTTCCTTGCCTCTTCCCAGCTTCTAGTTGTTGCCAGTAATCCTTGATGTTCTCAGGCTTGTGTCCAGCACTCCAATCTCTGCCTCTGTCATAATATAGCCTTCTCTGCGTATGCCTGTCTTACATCTCTCTTCTTTCTCTTATAGATACACTATTTACTGAATTGAATTCCCACCCTAATCCAGCATGACCTTATCTTAACTTGATTACATCTACAAACAACCTATTTCCAAATAAGGTCCAAAACAGGTACTAGGGGTTAGAACTTGAACATATCTTTTGGGGGGACACAACTATCCCACTATACTATGAAAAAATACATTTTGGAAATGTTGGTTAAAGCAAAACCATTTTGGTGATGGGGAGCAATAATCAGCCACAATGTATATCGACAAAATAAAACTTAAAAAAAAAAAAAAAGCAAAACCAGACAGGTTTCATTACTACAGAACTTCACAGATCCTTTCATAAGCAAATGTGAATTGTACTTTTGAACCTCGAACAGGAATTATTATATGGAGCTTTTTCCAAATTTAATGACCACACAAAACACGCTTTGCCATGAAGTCCTTTAAAGACTAATGTTCCAAGAGACTTTGTATGTTTGGCACCTGTGCTTCTCAGATTTTTGTGTGCATGTGAGTCACCTGGGGATGGTGTAAAAATGCAGGAAATATAGGTTAATGTCTTCACTATCTACCCAATTACTCAACTGGAAATTTTGGCATCAAATTCCCTTTCCCTCACTCCACTCCCACCCCCTCCGCCCCACCCAATCCAACTTATTGCCAAGTTGTATTTGTCTTTTGAATCCAGTCCACCATCTCCACCATAATCTTAGTTCAAAAATCCAGTATCTTTCCATGGACTGTGAATAGAACCTTAACCCATCTTCTTGCCTTTAACGTTGTCCCTTTAACGTGTTATCAGGACAACACCTCATATTAAAATTTACATTGATGAACCACTGCTTGCCAAATAAAATCCCAAATGTTCAGCATTCAGACATTCCAGGTCCTGCAAAATCTGACCTCTGTATGGTTTTCTAGTCTTGCTCCTACTACAATCCACGATCTAACATATGCTGTGGTCACATGGGGCTGCTCATTCTGGCCTCATTCACAGTGCATATTCTCATCTCTGAACCTTGTTCAAGCTCCTCCCTGGCCATCAACATCTTTCTTCTACCTTCTCTACCTGGAAAAAAATCTCTCATTCTTCGAAGTCCAGTTTATGTATCATCTTCTTTGCTAACTGTTCCCCAATTTAAATTAATTTCTATGTCCTCTATGATTCCACAGCATTTTGTTCATAACTTTGCTTATAATCCCTTAGATGGTGACCTACAACCATTTAACATGTGTTTTTCTAGCTAGTGCCTTAAGGACAATTATTCATGGCACATAGTAGGTGTTTATTCCATTTCCAACCATATTTTTGATGAGTGAATAACTAGACAAATGATTATATTGGATGGAAAAGAGTCAAATGGCGGTAGATCCTTTTCAAAGTATAGAGAACAGATCACATGAATAAAAATACAGATTATTAGAAGTCAATCTCAGACTTACTAAATCAGAATTTTGAGGGGGGAGGACCCTGTAATCTAATTTTTAGCAAGATATCCAGGTAATTCTTGGGAGGCTAAAGTGTGAGACACATTGCCTAATATTTAAAAGTAAACAATTTACTGGTATCTACTTGTGCTACCAATGATTTTTAAATGTTTGAGATGGAAGTTTTCCTGGTGAAAGTTGAAAACCCTATAAAACAATGAGAAAAATCAACAAAGCATTTTAGCATAAATAAAGAACAAAAATAATATTAAAAATATTTGGTGAATCTTCTGAGCAGAAAACTTGCTGCTGAGCCTGTGAAAATTCTTTTTTAAAATTTTCTGGCCAATGACAATTAAAAGCATGTACATGCTAATTATTTTAGTAAAGCTAACTATTTTAGGCTATTCCAGTTGCCAGATCTTTCTGAGGTAGAAGAATTTTATTTACATTCTGTCTCTTTTTCTGTGTGGTACTTTAAAACCAACTGATTCCTAAATCGCAGTTGAAATCACCTACTCTTTGCTTCTGGGATCCAAACAAAACTGAAGGCCATCTTGATGAATATGAGAGCTAAGTGAAAGTTAAATTTGTCACATTCTTTACCATGCTGCACACTTTCAGACTTTCATAAAATTTAAAAAAAAATCCACATAATTAGTTTAGCTTTACCAAAAAAAGAGAGAAAATGAATGACAAGGTCAGGCTCCCGACCTTTCATAAATTGCACAATATAATGAAACACCAATTTGCATATTTGCTGCTATATTAAAAGGGATCAGTTTTAGCTCACAAAGCAGAACAAACAAAAACATGCATTTTAATAACTCAAATTACTCCCAGGAAGTGACCCTCAGCAGAAAGCCTGATTATCACTACTTAATTAGAAGCCTTGGAAATCTAAATCCTCCTTTAAATCCTATTCTGGGTACAGTGAAAGATGAAGCCATGAGTTTTGTCTAAGATTCAATATTTACTCTTTACTAATATGTTTGCCGGAGAGACTTCCCAAGCATTATAAAGACATGCAAGAAAAAATTTAATATTCAAAGAAAGAGTGCACAAAACCTGCGTTGGCTTGCAGGTGCAAAGCAATTAACAAGCTGGCATTTACAGTACTTTTAATTAATTAATTAAAAATGCAAAGCTGACTTTCATTTCTTTAAATGTTTGAACATTTTATCCATCAATAATAAAGCACTACATGCTGCTGGGTGACAACATCTGGTAAACGAAGAAAGTGAGTCCAATGTTGAAGTAAGTGAAGAGGAATTTGGAATTTGCTATTGCATCCCTTTTTGTCTGCCACCCAGCCCCCTCCCCACTAGTATATTACTAAACTTAGTGTCAAATGAGAGGGGAAATGGTCTCTTGCCTACTCTGGATCACAAACTAAAAGTGACAATATTTGATGTGACATGTTAACCTTGAACGGGAATGAAAACAACAAGGCTTATTACAATTATACTCACCATTAGGGGCTTGCCATTCTCTTTCCTTAGGGGAGCAGAGTTGTTTCAAATTGAGGCTATGTACTTCCATCTTGTTTATAAAGGTTAAAAACATAATTAGCAGAGGGAATTTCAATAATTTGTAAAAGAAGTAGGTAATGGCTTCTAATATAATGCTGCTGTGACTAATTTTACAGCTGGACGCTGCTCAAACAATGACTTTACTATTCCCCATGAACACATTTTTGGTCAGTACATATTTTAAAACAACACCATTAATGTACTTTAATTAAAACATAAATACTACAGTGCTACCTCGGTAGGCATTCACTCAGCTGGAACTAACTCTATTTGCTTAATCTACAATTTTAGATGTATTAGCAAAAATAAATGTTGGTGAATGTAAGAGTCTGATTACATATCTTGGGTAAATTGGTGATAATGAGTCAAGAGACTTTGTGTTCATTCACATATATTAGAATAAGAATCATTATGAAATTAAAGCTAAGATTAATCCTGCTAATGACACCACAGAGCATCTGGGAATAAGATAACCCAGATGTCAGATTCACTGTGCTACTGTGCTGCTATTTGATAGAGTAACCCTTGAAGTGTTCTTCTAAGGCAGATAGCGGCTACCCCCCCTCCCCAGTCCCAGCACTTGAAATGCAAATGAGTGACAAGATAGTCTAATAATGAGAGCAGATTCTCGCAGTAAAGAAAATGAATAAATTAAAAAAAAAAATACACTGCACCACTGATAAGAACAAGCAGCAGGCACCCTGATGTCCTCAATTAGGGTGGATGACATCTGCTGAGCATTTCTCTCTAATAAAGCCCTCACTCGGTATTCCAAAGCACACGATTCTAACACTGTTAACATTTTAATGTCCTGGGCGTGCGTGGTAACATTAATTACAAGATGATTTGGATGACTTCTGAATCTCTTTTATGTCTTCGGCAGAAAAGAACACAGCATCACAGCTTTGATATCATAAATAAAATGGGGACGCCTGCCAAGCATGAAAGGTATCCTGAAGTCACTCACATCTGCTATGTTATCCTGAACCTCTGTAGCCAGGCAAAGAAAATCCTCCGGGCATTTATGGAGGGTCAGCAGCTATGCATTTTAGGGGGAAGCTATGTGGCTCTCAAGGATTTTTTCCCCTTACATTAAAGGTGATAATTTTGTTGATGTTTTTAATTCCTAATGAGCTTAAAGTACACTTAATATGTTTCTGAGCACCATTTGCCTTCCTAATAGCTATTTTCATGAGCTTTGGCAAATGTCACCAAGGCTTTCTTATTTGTTCGCTGGGAGACAGTGGCAGTTTCTCCCCTTATTCAACAGACTGATACGAAGTATTGACACTATGAGGGACCCTAGGTGGAGAGTGGGGCAGAGGGACACAAGACAAAAGAAATTTGTTGGGTCTCCTACTATAAAACTGGCACTGTATCACCATCACCCATGAGAAAATGCTTTTATTTCTCTCATACAAGTGAGAAAACTGCACAGAGAGATTATATAACTTGCCTGCAGTTATTAAATATTTAACAAGAAGCAGAATCAGAATTTGAACCTCTGTCTGACTGAGCTCAAAGTTCACAGTCCCACTATTCTTCTTTGCTATACCTATGGCAGTCATTAGGGCTGTTCACAGTTGTTCTGGGTCTCATCCTTTGGGACATATGATAAGTTTATGTTTCCTTGCCATCCTTACAAGTTAGCATAGCCATGTAAACTTCTTTGACCAAAGAAATACAAATGGAAGCTTAAAAAAAAACAACTATGTGGTTCCCCTGTTCCCTACAAGGAATAATGGGTGCCTCTCTCAGCCTGTATCTGAGGATGACTTAGAGCAGAGACCACAGCCCTAGTAATGGATGTGAATAGTGCAATAAAAGACATAAACCTTTGCTATTTAAGCCTCTGAGATTCTGAGGTTGGTTAATGCAGCATAACCTAGTCTATCCTGACAAATACTATTCTGTACCATGCCAATAGTCAAGTACAAACATGTAAAATGCCCAACTGACCTCAAGAATGGACAAAGAAGGATGGGAAAAATAAAAGTGAGAGATGTGACCTGAAAGGTGTCCCCCAAACTCTAAGACTCTGAGAAGAAGACTGCAATTTAACCCTAGTGGGCACTATTTACATCATAATATGTGTGCATGGCTCCCCCTAGAGTTTCACAGTGCCCAGACTGCAGGATCACAAGCAGCAGCCCTGTTTCTAGCCCTGCCAGTTTGAGAATCTGGCTCCCCACTCATTTACAGATTAAGCCAGATCTCAGGGATATGCTGGGTACAGAATTCATAGCTACAGCCAATGAGCACATGCCCAGCCCAACAAGGAGCTTGCTCACTCAACAGATCAGGAAGAATTTATCAGCAAATTTATTAGGGCACTTGGCCATGAATCAAGATTAATTCCACATATGACAGATTACTGTTGCTAGATCCATGTGAAACAATGTTACACGGTCATAAACAAAGATGTTTCATCTAAATGTGAAAAGGAAAAGACAAAAGACCCTTTTGGCTTTTCATAATTGACTCACTGTGGTACTGATTTTCTGCACCCAAGAAAGGAGGTTTAGGAGAAAAGAGAAAATGAAATACAGCAATAAAGAAATGCACTAACCTGTCCTATCAGAGTTTGGCTCCCTTTCTCTCTTGTATCTCCCTCTAGCTCTGTTTGGACTACTTCAGTGAAAAATTCTAATTCTCTCTGCTAACTCTTCTATTCAAAGGGCCTACAGTTTGCCACAGTGTCAGCTGAACAGCAGGTTCAAAGTCCCCAGCCACCAGTCAAAAGTTTCCCAGGATATCCCCCAAGATTGCAGAGCTGGTGAACTGGATAGAGCACCTACAGAACTAAAGCAGTGAATAGAACTTCCTTGAACAGGGCCAGAATGGGTCTCAAGCAGACAAACCGCACACAGCTGCAGCAGCCCCTCCCTCACTACCCCCGTGGCACCACCCGATGTCTGGGTTTGCTCAGGGAGCATTAGAGAAGATTCTCAGTGAACAAATCAGCTCCTCTACTTGTCAGCCCAAGCCCTATCTGTCCACTTCCACTTAAAAGAATGCTGGTTAGTAAGAGTGGGAACATCTAACAAAGTTCTCACCTTGATTAGGAGTAGGTAATCTCTCCAAAAGAAGGGGAGCAAAGCAACTCTGTTGCTTCCAAAGACACAGGGGTAAGGTACACTAGACTCACAGTCATACTCCAACCCAGAAACTCCCCAATGAAAGGGATAGCATCACAAAGTTTATGCTCTGCAAAATGAGGTAGCCTGATGGCCGCAATCATGAAGTCTACCCGCTATATCACCTTGAGATTTCATTCTACTATGCCTTTGCATGAGCTGTTCCCTTCATCAAGAATGCCTTCTACAGGTGCTTGGTGAAAACCTACTTGTCTTTCAAGATGTAACTCAGGTATCCTTAGGAAACCTTCTCAGACCCACTCCACCAGGGGGGAGCACGCCCTCTTTTGCTCTGTAATGCTCTCAGATCACTAACTCACTCCAACACTAGACAGCAAGGGCCCTGAGGATAGAGCTGGTGTTGGTTTCCCCAGCCCCTGATGGGGTGCCTGGCACATAGGAGACACTAAATACCTCCTTACTGAAAAAAGCTACTTGAATACTGATAGTGGGAGAGAGATTCAAGAGGCTGTACCATCTTGGAAGATAAATAATGCCCTATGTGGTCTTAGGTGCTTAAGCACTGATTCAACTATCTCTTCTGAAAAATATATAATACTTTTTCTCTCCCTTTCCTAAGGCTTCCTCATTGCTTTTATACCTTCCCAGATCTTTTTTCAATTTCTTAATAAGGTGTCCTTAGATAAGTCTCATCCAATTAGCGTTATTTCGTGCCCGGCTATGACAAGATAACTGAAAAATCGATGAAGACAAGTCTGAATGGCCTAAGTTCTCATGACTGAGTGAGCTCCTTGGCGTCTTTTACACAGAATAATTTATGAAAACATCCTTTAAATACAGACACTTCCATCTGTTTCACCTTCACTCTTAAGGGGAGATGAAATAGGAGATGAATAGTCAATCTGTTTTCAACCTAATATTTTTAACCTCTTCTTCTCAGTATTTGGAACTCTTGGTCCCATATTTTTGAAAAATATCTAAGGGGCAGAAGATGAAAGACAAGATCAATGTATTGTTTATGAACTTGGTGCCAGGCACAGAGCTAGGATTTCAGAGGCTCGATGACCTCCATTTGGTGAGGGAGAAGACATAAAAATCATTTAAAAAATAAATGCTAAATAGAGACACAATCTCCACCAGAGTGAAAGGATATGGGAGACAGTTGAGGTTATGTTTGTGCTTAGATATAAAGGAAGATAGAGGAAGAAAGACCAGGCAGACAAGAATGAAAAAACAAAGGCAACAGAGCAAAAAGGTACTTCGAGCAATCTGACATACCCAGATCAGTGATACCAGAGGACATGCAGCAGATGAGGAGTGAAATGTAGCTGGGAGCCAAGGGGTCTTGAGTGTTATGCTGAAGAGTTGGACTTTGCTGATAATGGGGGAGCAAAGTTTGGAAGAAGGGGGGTCATGATTTAACCTACATTTTGAAAGGATATTTTTCAAGTATGTTGGGAAGAGGGGGGTAATTTGAGGAATCATTTGGAATTTTTTGCAGAAACTCTAAGTAAATAAAATATTGAAGTTTTATTTTTTTTCTAATCAGAATAAGAACAAATGGGTTGTCTAGATAATCATTTCATTCAACAGAAACATAAGCACTGTATTGGATCAAAATGGCTGAGAAAATTGAACCTTAAGAAAGAATTTTAACTCTTTAGCTTAAAATATGTGGTAAACACTTCTCTTTTAGAAGATACTCAATGGCAGACAGGGCCCCATAGTCAAGCAAGGGAGAGAGGTAAACAATCAGAATGCAGTATGTATGCCATCACAGAGGTTTGTATGTGGGAAGGTAGTTGAGAAAAGGAAGGATGGACAACCATGTGGGAAATAAGGAGAATCAAATCGTTTTGCAGAGGCAGCCTGAGATGAAGCATGAATAGGAGTTCATCAGCCAAAGTAAGATCAAATCCTTCCTGATTTAAAAAAAAAAAAAGCCCATAACTATGGCAATAAAGATCTAGTTCAGAGAGATGATGACTATTCTTCTTGACATCAATCCCAAGGTTTATGAATAATCTTCACAAACATCAATATTTCCTTTAATTAGCTTCCATTAACCTGCTATCCATGAATTTATAGATGCCTCTTTAAAAAGTTATCTATATTTTCATTTCTTGGAATTAGGACCTCAATGCTTATCATTGACTTCTTCTCATTTAACTGAAATATATTTTCCTTCCATCTCAAGGAATGCATCTACTAGTCCTGCTTTTCCAGCATTTGTTGATTCTTCAATACCAAAGAATCTTAAATGTTTTTTGTCTATATTTATTTTCACATTCCAGCTCCAGGATCATTTGAACCAATATAGGCTCACTCCATCTACCCTAGCCATTTAGAAACTTTTAATAAAATATGAACTTCTTTCCACACATTGACCCCATAGAGTACCACTTCATCCCAGTCACTAGATATTATTCCTTACTGTAATAACTATCAGTGTATCAGTACATTTTAATCTGTATGTTAGCTTCTCCATGTTCCTGAAATGATATATCATGTACAAAATTTAATCTGAGTTCTAGAAAAATGGACCCAGAAAGAACCACATAAATGTAGCATCACAAACCTGAGCTTTTAAATATTTGACCTGCTCTCCTGTGCCCAAAATTATTTCTTGATATTTCTATAATTAGTATTGGCAGGCAGCCTACACAGTAACTCTTATTTAACCACAGTTGATTCTTTATTGTCTCTCTTCTTTCTTTCCTTGTGTAAGAGAGCTCCTTTAATAAAAGTGATCATCTCAGAGGAAACTTAAATCTCACTGCCTCCCTCCAGTGCTGCACTTAATGCTGTGTGTTTAACAACACCTTGGGGATTATACTTAAATCCTAGAAAATCTTTAAGCAGCAACACACTGTCAACAGGAAACTCTGCCTCCCTTGAGATGTCAGGGACAGAAGAGCCAGAATGATGGGCTGCCTGAGAGCAGGTGGGCTTCCAGGGGATAAGAAGCTATTGCAGGATGGAGTGGAGATGGCCTGCAGGCTCTGCTTCCACACACGACAGGTGGACCCAGCACTGATGGCCCTCCGAAGGCTGGGATTTCCAGAATGAAATGGACAGATATGGTCTCAGGAAGACACAGGGGCTCTTCAGAGCCATCTATTTGCATCCCTGCCTGCAATTTAGATCTAATTTATACAATCTCAAAGAAAGAATTTTGGTGATTTTTAAAGACCATTTATCTGCAGGAAATTCACCAGCAGTAGCACCACCGCCAGTCACTTAGTCCAGGATTTAATAAACTTCACTGGAAGTTTTGTCACTGCTAACCAAATGTTTTCTAGCTAAAGCTAAAATCCCATCCAGTTTTGCTCTCCCCTTGTTGGGTAAGCAAATAGCTGAACATTCTTTAGGAAAGAATTTTGCACACACTTTTCTTTATACAAAATATGTATAAATTTAAGAAGTATTAAACCCTGAAGCAACGCCAGTAAACATCATTTTAATCACCTCTTTGATTGAACCTCATGGAATCAAGGTGTGCTCTTCACCCTTCGAACATTTGCTGGGCATTGGCTCTGCACCAAAACAATGCTGGACGTGGTATTACTATGATTGCATGTTTGATGACCAGGCTCTTGATAAGGCTTTAAAAAATACTATTAAATCTTAGTTACAAATGTGACACTGACTATTGGAAAGGATTCTTTGGACTACAATGCAAATAATAAGAAGAAATAAAAAGAAAAGTCTTCTTTTTGGGACTTTTAACAAAAGGCTAGTCAGCACTGGCTGCAGTGGCTCGTGCCTAATAAGGAGAATTTTTCCGATGCAATGAAATAAAAGATTCATTTTCTGTACTCTTCCAATTCAGAAAACTACCTGGTAGTTTGCATGTATTCAGACTCTGCTCTTAGAAGAAAGTTCAAGGACATAAACAAGTGTAAACACTTTGCCTTCAAAAATCCATTTCCCATTTTACCATCCGAAATTCCAAGACTTAAGAAAAGGCAGTTTTGATATGAAGGAACAAAAGTAAAGTTGTACTGGGATGTATGAGATGGATTCAGTTTGCTTAACTGTGGTGGGTTGGCAAAATGCACTGTTTGCTGCAACTTTATTGTCCAACGTGCAAAATGAAAGCAGTACTTCATATCTCTCTTTATGACTCTGAGATATTTTAGAATTCCCCATATTTCTTGTTCCATTTCAGAGTTTGAAGTTTCCTTCCAACTTCCCTTTCGAAGTTGGGTCTAGTTAGATCTCTGGCTCTTTCTTCAAATACATGAAAAACTTTTTGTGTATCAATATTTGGTTTACTTAGAGGCTTAATAAATAAAGAAAATTGCCCAGTTGAAAGAAATTAGTGAAAATTTTACTTCCACATTAAAGAAGCTAATATAATGAGATTTAATATTGCAAAATGTTTGCTTTGGCTCTGGACAGTTCAGTTTTTCCCCACTTTCTTTAAAGCTATCAGCATAGGAATACAGACCAGCCTCGCTATTTAGCCTCTGGCTAACCCAACTTATTTTGTTCTATTTAATCCCACAGATAGAACTTGGTAGAATTTGGCTACAGTGCCAACCTAAAATAAATTGGTTATATCTTCGCTAGCATTTTTAACTTTAAATGAGTTGGTTTTCAGACTAACTTGCATATTTCCAGTCATAGAGGTGACTGAGTCCATCTGTTCATAAGTGATTTCCTCCCTGGTGCCAATTGCAAAGCTTTGTCACTGTTACATCGTCCAAGAGCATGCCTCGATTTCCACCATCCATTCTTCAAAAATTTATAGAACTCTATGTCTAGTATTGTGTGAAACATAAGTAGGTTACCTTTCTGTTCTCAGGCCAGTTACAGTCTAATGCCAAATGCTGAAGAGACTGGGTGGCTTTCCAGTTTATAAATGTACAGCAATAACTTGGATGCTGAGCACTGACTCAGTTTCCTCAAAAGAAATGTCATCTTTCCATCTTCTTTATCCCATGTTTCAGATTATTTAGACAATGAGTGTTTCCAGATATGGGCCTGTCACTTATCCTCACAAAGCTACTACTAATGCCTAGAAATCCAAAGGCTGTAGAAAGATACAACAAGGAGACTGGACAGTTTTCAGCTGACAATGGCCCAAACACACTCAGTAAAGTCTATTTTCCTCAAGCCTGGATGTTTACCCCACATCCCGTCCCAGGATTATCATTTCAGATTGTATAATTTTTTTTTCCAAATTTTATTTTTATTTTATTTTGTCAATATACAATGTGGTTGATTATTGTGGCCCATTACCGAAACCTCCCTCCCTCCCTCTCCCTCCTCCCTCTCAACAATCTCCTTTCTGTTCACTTGTTGTATCAACTTCAAGGAATTGTAATTATTGTGTCTTCTTCCCCCCCACCCCCGGTTTTTTAGTGTATTTATTTATTTTTAGCTCCCACAAATAAGTGAGAACATGTGGTATTTCTTTTTCTGTGCCTGACTCATTTCACTTAATATAATTCTCTCTAGGTCCATCCATGTTGCTGCAAATGTCAGTATTTCATTCTTTTTTATAGCTGAGTAGTATTCCATTGTGTAGATGTACCACATTTTCCGTATCCACTCATCTGATGATGGACATTTGGGCTGGTTCCAACACTTAGCTATTGTAAAGAGTGCTGCGATGAATATTGGAGAACAGGTATACCTTCAACTTGATGATCTCCATTCCTCTGGGTATATTCCCAGCAGTGGGATAGCTGGGTCATATGGTAGATCTGTCTGCAATTGTTTGAGGAACCTCCATACCATTTTCCATAGAGGTTGCACCATTTTGCAGTCCCACCAACAACGTATGAGAGTTTCTTTTTCTCCGCAACCTCGCCAGCATTTATCATTCACAGTCTTTTGGGTATTAGCCATCCTAACTGGGGTGAGATGGTATCTCAGTGTGGTTTTGATTTGCATTTCCCAGATGCTGAGTGATGTTGAGCATTTTTTCATATGTCTGTTGGCCATTCATATGTCTTCCTTTGAAAAATGCCTAGTTAGCTCTTTTGCCCATTTTTTAATTGGGTTGCTTGTTTTTTTCCTGTAAAGTTGTTTGAGTTCCTTGTATATTCTGGATATTAATCCTTTGTCAGATGTATGTCTTGCAAATATTTTCTCCCACTCTGTTGGTTGTCTTTTGACTCTGTTAATTGTTTCTTTTGCTGTGCAGAAGTTTAGTTTGATATGATCCCGTTTGTTTATTTTTCCTCTGGTTGCTCATGCTTTTGGGGTCATATTCATGAAGTCTGTGTCCAGTCCTACTTCCTGAAGTGTTTCTCCTATGTTTTCTTTGAGTAGTTTTATTGTTTCACGGTGTATATTTAATTCTTTAATCCATTTTGAGTTGATTTTGGTATATTGTGAGAGGTATGGTTCTATTTTCATTCTCCTACATATGGATATCCAGTTATCCCAGCACCATTTGCTGAAGAGGCAGTCTCTTCCCCAGTGTATAGGCTTGGTGCCTTTGTCAAAGATCAGATGGCTGTAGGTGTGTGGGTTGATTTCTGTTCTATTCTATTTCATTGATCAATGTGTCTGTTTTTATGTCAGTACCATGCTGTTTTGGTTATTATAGCTTTGTAGTATAGTTTAAAGTTAGGTAGTGTTATGCCTCCAGCTTTTTTTTTTTTTTTTGCTCAGCATTGCTTTGGCTATGCATGGTCTTTTGTTATTCCATATAAATGTCTGGATAGTTCTTTCCATTTCTGAGAAAAACATCATTTTCACAATGTTGATTCTTCCAATCCAAGAGCATGGGATATCTTTCCATCTTCTTGTATCCTCTCTAATTTCTCTCAGCAGTGGTTTGTAGTTCACATTATAGAGATTTTTCACAACCTTGGTTAACTCAATTCCTAAGTATTTTATTTTTTTGGTGGCTATTGTAAATGGGCAGGCTTTCTTGATTTCTCATTCTGCTTGTTCACTATTGGAAAATAGAAATGCTACTGATTTGTGTGTTGATTTTGTATCCTGCTACTTTGCTGAAATCTTTTGTCAATTCCAAGAGTTTTTTTGTAGAGGCTTTAGGCTGTTCAATATATAGGATCATGTCATCTGCAAACAGGGATAGTTTGACTTCATCTTTTCCAATCTGGATGCCCTTTATTTCCTTCTCTTCTCTGATTGCTCTGGCTAGTACTTCCAACACTATGTTAAATAGGAGTGGTGAGAGTGGGCATCCTTGTCTAGTTCCTGTTCTTAAAGGAAAAGCTTTCAGTTTTTCCCCATTCGGGATGATATTGGCAGTGAGTTTATCATATATAGCTTTAATTATGTTGAGATACTTTCCATCTATACCTAACCTATAGAGGGTCTTTGTCCAGATTGTATAATTTTTAAGGCCCAAAACTACTCAGAACCAAATGTAAAACTCCCTGGAGAATAATGAAGTTATTATTCATCTGAGGTTATCAGAAAGTTCTGATCCTTGGCTTTTTTCAAAAATCTGTTTTCATAGTAACATATCATCAGTACAATTCCTACTTCTTTGATAACTTTGGGAAATAGCATTCTTTTCCGATGCCTGTTTTTCAGGTGGGAAAAATAAAATCTAGTGTACTTAGAATGAATGAAGACTTACCCTGCCATTTCTATCACCTCTGCAGGCTGGTATTGAGAGAAAAAGAAGACAAGTAATTTTTTATACTTAGGTGTTTGCCTTAGCTAACTGGATTGCCTGAAAGGATGGCTATGAAATTTCTATTCTAAACAAACAGCTATTACATTTAGTAGCCCTGGCACAGCTATTAAATGGTTCATAAATAATAATCTCAAGAAACAAGTAGCCTTATTAATTTACCTTGATACACATTTCATCCTAATTTATCTTGGAGGTTATGACATACGAGGACATAGGATTGCCAAAGTTGAGCATGCTACCTACACCTGTTTACAGGTTTTATTTTTGTTTTTGTTTTTAAGGTAAAGTCAGGCATCTAGTTAAATCTATTTTAACATTTTCCCAGGCTAGCATTATTATATGAAGCAAAACTTAGGGCCTTTGATCACACATTTGTTCTGACATTAGAACAGATTCAAAACTCTTCTCAGAATTGATATCTGGACCTATCTATAGATACTCTCTTGGCTCATCTTAAAAGCACGGACAGAGTTTTCAAGATGGCGGCAGCTGCGGCGGCTGGCGCGGAGTAGCTGAGGTGGAAAAGGTGGCCACTGGGCCTCAGGCAGCCGGGAAACTTGTGGACCTTCCTCTGGCCATCTCTTAAGGGAGGACTGCTGCTGCTGGCCGGTCGTGGGGGCTCAACGCCACTTTGCCCCCGGCAGGAGAGGCTGCCTCATTTACAGGCAACAGCTTTGAAGTGTGGAGCAGGAAAAGAACTGATTCTTAGCTGCAAAAGCGAGTCTTGAAACAGGGAACACGGCGCCAGGGCTGCTGTGGATGCAGCCAGGATCCCGGAGGCTGGGGCCGCACTGAAGGCGGCCAGCTGCCCTATTCAGGATTCGAGGTTTCAGGCCGGCATTAAAGAAGATTCCTGGGAGCGCCCGAGCGGCACCGCGACTGAACAGCCCGAGGCGGCAGCGCCGAGAACACGGAAGGCAACAAACCAGAGACAGAGCGAGCGCCCGACCTGGCACAGCACTGTGAGTGATCCCTGGCACAGCTCTGTTCGGGGGGTGGATGCCCATGCGGCTCCCGCCTGCACCACCAGGCCACTCACTGCCCCGGTGCTGCCTCCATTTTCCCAGGTGCGGGCAGCTCCGCCCGGCTCGGCCATCACTGAGCCCATTTGCTTGGCCTGGCGCGGGGCTTTCCGGACCCTGCGGGCCGGCCTCCTCTCCCACTCCCTCCGCGGTTCTCTGGCGGGGCTGGGGGTGTGGGGCGTCCCGACCAGTGTTGGGAGGGCTAGGAAGTACGGGCGGGCCGACTGTCACTCCACCACACCCTGGACTCCGGCCCGGTAAACTTCCTGTTACTGGGAGGCAGATACCATCTCTGCGACCACCAGTTTGGAAAAAAGCCTAACGAATTTCTGGTTGGGAATAGTGTGGTAGGAGAGTTCCCAGGTCCGCTTGAACCTGCCGGAGAGCAGGCTGCAGGCGGGCACTAGACTCGGTTTATACCGGGGGGATACAAAGGTGAACAAGACCCGAGAAAGATCTACACAGTGCTACAAAGGCACCCAGAGAGACCGGTCGTCTGTGCCTAGCAGAAACCTGGTAGACTTCCTGGGCGAGGCGGTGCTGAGCAGGGTCTTGAAGGCCCAGCTGATAGACGAGGGTTGCAGAAGACAAACCCCAGCCCAGCACAGTGTGCACAGAGGGGGGAGACCTGCGGCCAGGGAGGCGGAGACTCGACAGAAACCACACACCCGGTGGGGTCGCCACTGCACGATCTAACAGCCTGGGCCAGAACACACGGAACGGGGAGAAGTCCTGTACAGGAAGTGAAAGCTCAACAGAGATCACACACCCTGTGGTACGTGATCCACCAGCCCAGCAGAGTCCAAGCTGACCAGAAAGGTGGATCCCCGGAGAAGCCCAAGACCCGAGGCAACCACACACACAAGACACTAGAGGCCAACTGAGCAGTCACGGCGGGAGCCATACCAAATTGGCAACCACAGCAACATCCTAGTTAGTCATTAGTCTCAAACCGGTGGACTGTGAAACCCCCTGCCACAATGAATAAACACCAAAAAAAAGACACCAGAAATACAAAAAATCAAGAAAATACACCACCAAAAGTTAATAAATCTCATACTCTAGATCCTATAGAACAAGAAGCCCTTGAAATAACTGACAAGGAATTTCGAGTGATAATTCTAAGGAAACTGAATGAGATACAAGAAAACTCAGCTAGACATCATGATGAAATGAGGAAAAGTATACAGGATCTGAAAGAGGAAATATACAAGGAAATCAATGTCCTGAAAAAAAATGTAGCAGAACTTGCTGAACTGAAGAAGTTATTCAGCGAAATAAAAAACACAACGGAGAGTTTAACCAGCAGGCTTGTCGAAGTTGAAGAGAGAACCTCTGAACTTGAAGATGGGCTGTTTGAAATAACACAAGCAGACAAAAAGAAAGAAAAAAGAATCAAGGACATGGAAGAAAATCTGAGAGAGATATCAGACAACCTCAAGCGCTCAAATATCCGAGTCATGGGTATTCCAGAAGGGGAGGAAAATGGAGATTCCATTGAAAACATATTCAACAAAATAGTGGCAGAAAACTTCCCAGGTATAGGAAAAACCACAGATCTTCAGATCCAGGAAGCTCAACGATCTCCAAACGTATTCAACCCAAAAAGTCCTTCTCCAAGATGTCTCATAGTCAAATTGGCAAAACTCAGAGACAAAGAGAGAATCTTAAAAGCTGCAAGAGAGAAGCGTCAAATCACCTATAAGGGAGCCCCAATCAGGTTAACATCAGACTTTTCATCACAAACCCTAAAAGCTAGAAAGGAATGGGATGATATTTTCAAAATACTAAAAGACAAAGATTGCCAGCCAAGAATACTCTACCCTGCAAGGCTATCCTTCCGAAATGAGGGGCAAATAGTATATTTCTCAGACAAACAAAAACTGCGGGAGTTCACTACCACAAGACCACCCTTACAAGAAATCCTCAAGGGAGTACTGGGTTTGGTTCCTGAAAAATAACTACCACTGCCATAAAAACCTAAGAAAAATCTAAACCCGCTAGTACAATAAAAATGGCATTCATGAAGAGAAAACAAGCTAACAAAAACACTATCTACAACCTAAGGAACCAACAAACAAAGAAACCAAACAGTAAATCAGAAAGCAAGGAACAAAAGACACCTAAGACAACCAAACAACCAATAAAATGCTAGGAATAAATCAACACCTTTCAATAACAACTCTTAATGTTAAAGGCTTAAATTCCCCAATTAAAAGACACAGACTGGCTGACTGGATCAAAAAGCAGGACCCAACTATATGCTGCCTACAAGAGACCCACCTCACCCACAAAGATTCACACAGACTAAGAGTGAAAGGATGGAAAAAGATTTACCATGCAAACAGAAAAGAAAAACGAGCTGGAGTGGCTATTCTTATATCTGACAAAATAGACTTTAAACTAAAAACCATAAAAAGAGACAATGAGGGACACTACTTAATGATAAAAGGACTGATCCATCAAGAAGACATAACAATCATAAATATGTACGCACCCAATGTTGGAGCAGCCAGATTTATAAAACAAACTCTATTAGACCTAAAGAAGGAAATAGACACTAATACCATAATAGCAGGGGACCTGAACACTCCACTGTCAATATTAGACAGATCATCTAGGCAAAGAATCAGTAGAGAAACACAAGATCTAAACAAGACTCTAGACCAATTGGAATTGGCAGATATCTACAGAACATTCCACCCAACAACCTCAGAATATTCATTCTTCTCATCAGCACATGGATCATTCTCCAGGATAGATCACATATTAGGTCACAAATCAAGTCTCAATAAATTCAAAAAAATTGGAATTATCCCATGTATCTTCTCAGACCACAATGGATTAAAACTAGAAATTAATAACAAACAAAACTCTGGAAACTATACAAACACATGGAAATTAAACAGCATTCTACTTAATGACATATGGGTCCAAGAAGAAATCAAGCAGGAAATCAAAAAGTTTATTGAAACTAATGAAAACAATGATACATCATACCAAAACCTGTGGGATACTGCAAAAGCAGTATTGAGGGGAAAATTTATTGCATTAAATGCTCACTTCAGAAGAATGGAAAGATGGCAAGTGAACAACCTAACACTTCACCTTAAAGAACTAGAAAAACAAGAACAATCCAATCCTAAAGTTAGCAGACGGAAAGAAATCATTAAGATCAGAGCAGAACTGAATGAAATTGAAAACCAAAAAACAATTCAAAAGATCAACGAATCAAAAAGTTGGTTTTTTGAAAAGATAAATAAAATTGACAAACCATTAGCATGGCTAACAAAAAAAAGAAGAGAGAAGACTCAAATAACCAAAATTAGAAATGAAAAAGGCGATATTACAACTGATTCATCTGAAATACAAGGAATCATTCGAGACTACTATAAACAACTATACGCCAACAAATTTGAAAATCTGGAGGAAATGGATAAATTTCTGGACACACACAAGCTCCCAAAACTGAACCGTGAAGACGTGGAAAATTTGAACAGACCAATAACAATAAAGGAGATTGAAGCTGTTATCAGAAGGCTCCCAACAAAGAAAAGCCCAGGACCAGATGGATTCACAGCAGAATTTTACCAAACATTCAAACAGGAATTGACACCGATTCTTTACAAACTATTCCAAAAGATTGAAACGGACGCAAATCTCCCAAACTCATTCTATGAAGCAAACATCATCCTGATACCAAAACCAGGTAAAGATATAACCAAAAAAGAAAACTACAGGCCGATATCCTTGATGAATATAGATGCAAAAATCCTCACTAAAATACTAGCAAACAGAATACAGCAACACATACGAAAAATTATTCATCACGATCAAGTGGGATTCATCCCAGGGATGCAAGGTTGGTTCAACATACGCAAATCAATAAATGTGATACACCATATTAATAAACTCAAACACAAGGACCATATGATCATCTCTATAGACGCTGAAAAAGCATTTGATAAAGTTCAGCACTCATTCATGACAAAGACCCTCTATAAGTTAGGTATAGAGGGAAAGTATCTCAACATAATTAAAGCCATATATGCCAAACCCACTGCCAATATCATCCTGAATGGGGAAAAGCTGAAAGCTTTTCCTTTAAGAACAGGCACTAGACAAGGATGCCCACTCTCACCACTCCTATTCAACATAGTGTTGGAAGTACTAGCCAGAGCAATCAGAGAAGAGAAGGAAATAAAGGGCATCCAGATTGGAAAAGATGAAGTCAAACTGTCCCTGTTTGCAGATGACATGATCCTATATATCGAACAGCCTAAAACCTCTACAAAAAAACTGTTGGAACTGATAAATGATTTCAGCACAGTAGCAGGGTACAAAATCAACACACAAAAATCAGTAGCATTTATTTTCTCCAATAGTGAACATGCAGAAGGAGAAATCAAGAAAGCCTGCCCATTTACAATAGCCACCAAAAAAATAAAATACTTAGGAATTGAGTTAACCAAGGAGGTGAAAAATCTCTATAATGAGAACTACAAACCACTGCTGAGAGAAATTAGAGAGGATACAAGAAGATGGAAAGATATTCCATGCTCTTGGATTGGAAGAATCAACATAGTGAAAATGTCCATACTACCCAAAGTGATATACAAATTCAATGCAATCCCCATCAAAATTCCAAAGACATTTTTCTCAGAAATGGAAAAAACTATTCAGACATTTATATGGAACAATAAAAGACCACGAATAGCCAAAGCAATGCTCAGCAAAAAAAATAAAGCTGGAGGCATAACACTACCTGACTTTAAGCTATACTACAAAGCTATAATAACCAAAACAGTATGGTACTGGCATAAAAACAGACACACTGACCAATGGAATAGAATAGAGAATCCAGAAATCAACCCACACACTTACTGCCATCTGATCTTTGACAAAGGCACCAAGCCTATTCACTGGGGAAGGGACTGCCTCTTCAGCAAGTGGTGCTGGGAAAACTGGATATCGATATGCAGGAGAATGAAACTAGATCCATACCTCTCACCGTATACTAAAATCAACTCAAAATGGATTAAGGATTTAAATATACACCCTGAGACAATAAAACTTCTTAAAGAAAACATAGGGGAAACACTTCAGGAAATAGGACTGGGCACAGACTTCATGAATACGACCCCAAAAGCACGGGCAACCAAAGGAAAAATAAACAAATGGGATTATATCAAACTAAAAAGCTTCTGCACAGCAAAAGAAACAATTAAAAGAGTTAAAAGACAACCAACAGAGTGGGAGAAAATATTTGCAAAATATACATCTGACAAAGGATTAATATCCAGAATATATAAGGAACTCAAACAACTTTACAAGAAGAAAACAAGCAACCCAATTAAAAAATGGGCAAAAGAGCTAAGTAGGCATTTCTCTAAGGAAGATATCCAAATGGCCAACAGACATATGAAAAGATGCTCAACATCACTCAGCATCCGGGAAATGCAAATAAAAACCACATTGAGATACCATCTAACCCCAGTTAGGATGGCTAAAATCCAAAAGACTATGAACGATAAATGCTGGCGAGGCTGCGGAGAAAAAGGAACTCTCATACATTGTTGGTGGGACTGCAAAATGGTGCAGCCTCTATGGAAAATGGTATGGAGGTTCCTTAAACAATTGCAAATAGATCTACCATACGACCCAGCCATCCCACTGCTGGGAATATAACCAGAGGAATGGAAATCATCAAGTCGAAGGGATACCTGTTCCCCAATGTTCATCGCAGCACTCTTTACAATAGCCAAGAGTTGGAACCAGCCCAAATGCCCATCATCAGATGAGTGGATACGGAAAATGTGGTACATCTACACAATGGAATACTACTCAGCTATAAAAACGAATGAAATACTGCCATTTGCAACAACATGGATGGACCTTGAGAGAATTATATTAAGTGAAACAAGTCAGGCACAGAAAGAGAAATACCACATGTTCTCACTTATTGGAGGGAGCTAAAAATTAATATATAAATTCACACACACACACATACACACACACACACACAAACCGGGGGGGGGGGGGGAAGAAGATATAACAACAACAATTATTTGAAGTTGATACAACAAGCAAACAGAAAGGACATTGTTGGGGGGGAGGGGGGAGGGAGAAGGGAGGGAGGTTTTGGTGATGGGGAGCATTAATCAGCTACAATGTATATCGACAAAATAAAATTAAAAAAAAAAATAATAATAATAATAAAAAAAAAAAAAAAAATACAAAGAGGAATTGACACCGATTCTTTACAAACTATTCCAAAAGATTGAAACGGACGCAAATCTCCCAAACTCATTCTATGAAGCAAACATCATCCTGATACCGAAACCAGGTAAAGATATAACCAAAAAAGAAAACTACAGGCCGATATCCTTGATGAATATAGATGCAAAAATCCTCACTAAAATACTAGCAAACAGAATACAGCAACACATACGAAAAATTATTCATCACGATCAAGTGGGATTCATCCCAGGGATGCAAGGTTGGTTCAACATATGCAAATCAATAAATGTGATACACCATATTAATAAACTCAAACACAAGGACCAGATGATCATCTCTATAGATGCTGAAAAAGCATTTGATAAAGTTCAGCACTCATTCATGACAAAGACCCTCTATAAGTTAGGTATAGAGGGAAAGTATCTCAACATAATTAAAGCCATATATGACAAACCCACTGCCAATATCATCCTGAATGGGGAAAAGCTGAAAGCTTTTCCTTTAAGAACAGGCACTAGACAAGGATGCCCACTCTCACCACTCCTATTCAACATAGTGTTGGAAGTACTAGCCAGAGCAATCAGAGAAGAGAAGGAAATAAAGGGCATCCAGATTGGAAAAGATGAAGTCAAACTATCCCTGTTTGCAGATGACATGATCCTATATATCGAACAGCCTAAAACCTCTACAAAAAAACTGTTGGAATTGATAAATGATTTCAGCACAGTAGCAGGATACAAAATCAACACACAAAAATCAGTAGCATTTCTTTTCTCCAATAGTGAACATGCAGAAGGAGAAATCAAGAAAGCCTGCCCATTTACAATAGCCACCAAAAAAATAAAATACTTAGGAATTGAGTTAACCAAGGAGGTGAAAAATCTCTATAATGAGAACTACAAACCACTGCTGAGAGAAATTAGAGAGGATACAAGAAGATGGAAAGATATTCCATGCTCTTGGATTGGAAGAATCAACATAGTGAAAATGTCCATACTACCCAAAGTGATATACAAATTCAATGCAATCCCCATCAAAATTCCAAAGACATTTTTCTCAGAAATGGAAAAAACTATTCAGACATTTATATGGAACAATAAAAGACCACGAATAGCCAAAGCAATGCTCAGCAAAAAAAATAAAGCTGGAGGCATAACACTACCTGACTTTAAGCTATACTACAAAGCTATAATAACCAAAACAGTATGGTACTGGCATAAAAACAGACACACTGACCAATGGAATAGAATAGAGAATCCAGAAATCAACCCACACACTTACTGCCATCTGATCTTTGACAAAGGCACCAAGCCTATTCACTGGGGAAGGGACTGCCTCTTCAGCAAGTGGTGCTGGGATAACTGGATATCGATATGCAGGAGAATGAAACTAGATCCATACCTCTCACCGTATACTAAAATCAACTCAAAATGGATTAAGGATTTAAATATACACCCTGAGACAATAAAACTTCTTAAAGAAAACATAGGAGAAACACTTCAGGAAATAGGACTGGGCACAGACTTCATGAATACGACCCCAAAAGCACGGGCAACCAAAGGAAAAATAAACAAATGGGATTATATCAAACTAAAAAGCTTCTGCACAGCAAAAGAAACAATTAAAAGAGTTAAAAGACAACCAACAGAGTGGGAGAAAATATTTGCAAAATATACATCTGACAAAGGATTAATATCCAGAATATATAAGGAACTCAAACAACTTTACAAGAAGAAAACAAGCAACCCAATTAAAAAATGGGCAAAAGAGCTAAGTAGGCATTTCTCTAAGGAAGATATACAAATGGCCAACAGACATATGAAAAAATGCTCAACATCACTCAGCATCCGGGAAATGCAAATCAAAACCACATTGAGATACCATCTAACCCCAGTTAGGATGGCTAAAATCCAAAAGACTATGAACGATAAATGCTGGCGAGGCTGCGGAGAAAAAGGAACTCTCATACATTGTTGGTGGGACTGCAAAATGGTGCAGCCTCTATGGAAAATGGTATGGAGGTTCCTTAAACAATTGCACATAGATCTACCATACGACCCAGCCATCCCACTGTTGGGAATATACCCAGAGGAATGGAAATCATCAAGTCGAAGGTATACCTGTTCCCCAATGTTCATCGCAGCACTCTTTACAATAGCCAAGAGTTGGAACCAGCCCAAATGCCCATCATCAGATGAGTGGATACGGAAAATGTGGTACATCTACACAATGGAATACTACTCAGCTATAAAAACGAATGAAATACTGCCATTTGCAACAACATGGATGGACCTTGAGAGAATCATATTAAGTGAAACAAGTCAGGCACAGAAAGAGAAATACCACATGTTCTCACTTATTGGAGGGAGCTAAAAATTAATATATAAATTCACACACACACATACACACACACACACACAAACCGGGGGGGGGGGGGAAGAAGATATAACAACCACAATTATTTGAAGTTGATACAACAAGCAAACAGAAAGGACATTGTTGGGGGGGAGGGGGAGGGAGGAGGGAGGGAGGTTTTGGTGATGGGGAGCATTAATCAGCTACAATGTATATCGACAAAATAAAATTTAAAAAAAAAAAAAATTAAAAGCACGGACAGAGCACTTCTCTCCAGGCAGTCTTCCTTGCTCATTTCCCACAAGACACTGTCAACCTCAGCCCTTGCTTAATTATCTGTTAAGATGGACATACCTATTTATTTGGTACTATATACCAGCTGTGCTGTAGATACTTTTCAGGAAGTACGTCTTATCAAATTCTCAGCTGAAAGGAATGACCATTTGGAAGGATTTCCTCAAGGAGAGAGTTGATAAATTCCTTCAGGATCCCTAAATTCTATTACTGGGATAAGCCAGGTCACCGAGAACGGGGTACTTGGACAGCATTGTTTCAGCTGGCCATGGCAAAACATTTTTACTGAAATTGCATTTGGCAGGAAGTAATTGGTCTCTTTTCAGGAAGTGAATTTAGGTAATATGGATGTCTTTGAAAGTAAAAATTTGAGAGATATTTAGATAGTAAAACCTCTTTGTCCTAGTGATTGACTGGATGTGGGCTATAAACAGAAAGAGACTAAGACCAGATTTCTGGCACAGATGATCTGACGGATGGTGGTGCATTTAACATGTATGTATCGGGGCTCAGATGGGGAGATACAGGTTTTGAGGTGCATGTGAAACATCCAGTACTTATGTCCAGCACACATTTGAATAAATGGGTTAGAAGTCAGAAAAGAGGTCAGCACTAGAGTAATGGACCATTAAGAGAAAAACTGGGCAACGTCAATGGTTTAAGAAACCAGCGTAGGAAGAGGATCCAAGGAGATATTTAAACAAGAAAATGTAATGGCCCATCAATCACAATATCAATATTTCTGAATAAGAAATTATTTTATACTGAATGGCATGAAATTGATAACGTAACCATTGAGTTTAAGAGTCAACAAATGATTCATGCCTGTCAGGTTAGTTACCATCAGACATAGATATTTTTATTGGCTTATATCTTATTTCAGTGAGGAGGGGGAAAAAACTAGATTGATCAAAAGAAAATTATGATTTCAAAGTGGACAACTACTATTCAAGGAAAAATATCTGTATAAATATATAAATTATTAATAGTAAGTATTAATAGGAAGTATTTTTTAGTAGGAAGTATTAATACTAAGGCACATGGGAAAATAGACATTTGTTTTCTTGCATACTTCTGTAGTATTTTAAATTTTTCTAATCATAAAGCATTTTTAAGCAGAAGGAATTAAAGGTTAAAAGAAAAAGTGGACGCTCTCTATCATTCTAATAAATATTTATCCTTTCTCTGCTGTCTTCTTCAACCCTCACCACTAATTTACGAAAAGCTGTTTTCATTTTACCTGCCTGTGTCTGTTGGATCAGTAAATGCCAAAGAACTTGGTTTTAGGGGGAACACTGTGATCTCCAGTGCAAGAAACCAGAACACAGCCTATCCTTTGGCGGGATCGCTGCTTCTCTGCAGGGGATTGCTCAACAGAAATGGAAAGCAGGCTCCTAGTGAATCCACTCACTTTTACTCACAAGCAGCCCTGAGATCCCTCTAGCCAAGTAGAAATGAAGATTTTTGTTAATTTCAACAGACTCTTCCTCTCTGGCTCAGTCTCTCCTGAGGCCATTCCTCCATGCTTTGCTCTAAATTTGCGGCTCTGCCAAGACCATATCTGAGCCTAAGAGGTCAGCCCTCCTAGATCAGGAGGGCTTCTGCCCCTTGTCCTGCAGGGGCTGTTTGTTTCACATTTGCAGAGAGAAACTTACCCCCTGTTGCTCACACTGATGAACCTAATGGTTTCCTGGCATACCAAGGTTCACAGCCATCTGCTCTACTGGCAGCATGCCCACATCTAAGGTGGTGTGCCATGTTCAGACAGGGGTGGGGCATGGATAGTAACCAAAGGGAGGTTTCAAAGTAGGCCAAGTGAATGTAATGATGCCTTATTTGCAAAAAGACCTCCTGGTAGCTAGCAAAGCCAAATGAGGAACACATGCTGCATTACAAATCAGCCTATATCTACTGACAGTTGTTGGCCTAATACACCAAGGCCAGTTTTTGTTCTGTATCCCTTTTTCTAATTGGTCACCAGATGTGGAATTATAAATTTAGAGGAGGTAGAACCTGGCTGGCAGGACTTTTTCTGGGCGACCAACGATAGGACAGAAGATATAGCACCATTTATGGGGAACCTTCCCTGAGATAAGTAGATACAGCTTATTAAGCTGTCACCAGGACTGGATCCTAGCCTCTGGTGAGCCTCCATGCTATGAAACTTGCCTGTCCACAGATATCTTAGATATGGTTGGATCTATGTAATTGCATGGGACTTACTTATACTGAAAAATATTTGTTGTTTATCTGAAATTCTAATTTAGCTGGTGTCCTGTGTTTTTATTTGCTAAATCTGGTAACCCTACTCTTAGATCAAGTAGGAAAAAAGGGGGCAAAGATGAAAAATTAAGATTTGGAGCAAGCGTAGGACAGTTGGCAGAAGAAACATCTTAGAATCAGGGTGGCTTGGAGAAATCACCTTTCGTCTGAAAACACCATCTTACCTATGCCTGAAGTGCATTGGATAGTTGGAGGATTTCAATACCATCTCTCAAGCTTTGTCTTCCATCATCCCTCTACACACACACACACACACACACACACACACACACACACACCCTCCAGCCAATCTGTTCTACACACACACACACACACATACACACACACACCCTCCAGCCAAACTGTTCTACACACACACACACACTCTCACACACACCCTCCAGCCAAACTGTTCTCCCTACTGATCTCTGCAATGCCTGGAATGGTCTCCATCTTTATTCATACTTGTTTGTGTGAGACAAGGATAGCAAGCAAAAAGAACACTCACTTCACTTTGGAGCAAGTTCAACCCGAGTTTGAATCCCAGATTTGCTACCTACTAATTGCAAGTCCTTTGTTAAATGACAATTCTAAGTTTTGTTTCCTCATCTTCAAAGCATGAGCCATAATTCTGCTCCACAGGATTATTGTGAAAATCAAGCATGATAATGTACCAAAGTGAACTATCTGGCACAGAGCTGTTACTTAAGAACAATAGTTACTACTACTGTTGTTGTTGTCCTTACTATTATTACTATTATTCAAGTTCAGCTCACAAGCACAGGGATCCAGGAATTGACTGACTAGGTTTGAATCCTGGCTCTCTCTCTTATAAGCTGTGTGACTTTAGGCAAGTTATTGTGCATGCCTGTGCCTCAGTTTACTTGTATATAAAATGGGCATACACACCATACCTGGCAAATAAAAAGTGCCATGCAAGTGTTGGCCATTATTATTGTCTTCCATGGGGTGTTCGCAGCCTACACCAGACCAGGATGGAACAACTCCACTCTGAATGTCTTTAGCACATTACCAGCTCCACATGCATTTGGTTCTTAAGATGTGTCTTATTCTCCTAACTGTGCCTAGCACCTAATAGGAGGTCACTGGGTGTTTGATGATGAAGATAGTGAAGATGAAGCATGCACATGAGACAGTGATCTGAGCAAGCATGAAGATGAGTGCTCCGACGATGAGCACAGGTACACAGTCAGCCACCAAATTGCCCTATTTACTGTGTGTCAGGTGCTGTACTTGTTCCCTTGCATTTAGTGTCATATCAACCCTATGAATTAGGTCATTCTTTTCACTTTTACAGATGAGGAAACTCAAGCTCAGAAAGACTCAGCTACTCACCTTAGTTTGTACAGCCTGTAAGGTACTTCAGGATTGATCTTCCAGCACCCTGATGCTACAGCCAGTGCTCTACGCCAGGATCCTGTCCAGGTGTGGACAAATTATCTAAATTAGTTGAGCCTGAGTCTCCTTAGCTGTGAAGCAGGGATGATAATAGCAACTATTAGAATTACAGTGAGGATAAAATGAGGTGATTCCCATGAAGAGCCTAGCCCAGTACCTGGTATGTACTCACTACACACTCGGCAAGTATTAGGTGTTAATAGTAGCATATCATAGTTGGGAATTAAACCCCAGTTATTCTGACTCCAAAGCCCATGCTCTTAACTCCTGCTCTATAATGCCATTTGAACATAGACCTGAAAAACACACGAAGAAAGCCAAAACCTCTAACTGCAGGACTGATTCAATAACTAGTAACTTTCTGGTTTTCCTTGGCATTTCTTAAAGGAGGCTTTATCCTTGAACTACAACAGCTGTAGTGCATTTCTCTAAGGAGTTTGTGCTTCCAAGGAGGGTATTTTCTCTGAGGTGAGGGTCAAACGGTCCTGAGGCGAAGACTCCATTCAGCACCATCAGGAGTGAGAATCAGATTCACAAGCCTCACACCCCTCTCCCACAGGCATGGGGTCCAGCTCTCCAGAGGTCTTGCCAAAGCCTGAGCTGTCTTCTGGGACACAGCACACCTCCTGCGTAGACCAGAGCCACTCTGTGTGAAATAACTCCTGTCCCTTCCCCCAGGGACAGCAGGGGCTCGGGCTAAGTTTGCTTCCATGCACTCCTCAGCCATTTACCAACTCTCTTCTTAACCTCAGTTGTTTAAATCTGTGAACGTGGATTAATAAGTTACTCACAGAGTTAGAGGAAAGATCAAAATGAAGTGACATTATGAAAATGCCAGGTTCACAGTAGGCATTCAGTATTTTATTAATAAACATGTTTATTAATGTGTTTATAATAAGTCAATTCTAATAGCTTTACAAGTAAAAGTTCATTTGATCCTCATAATAACCTATTAAGATGGGGGTTATTTTTAATCCCCATTTTACAGATAAGAATACTGGAGTATGGAGAGGCCAAATAACTTTCCCAAAGTAACACAGCTAGTAAGTGACAGAGCTGAGATTAGAACCCTGGCAGATTTTATACTTTTAGCCACTTCTCTAAGTACTAGTTCTCCTCTGTTCCCCTCTGTTGCTGGCTTTTCTCTTAGATCCCTTAGGGTAAATATGTGGTCCCAACAGTCTTTCCCCAAAATGACATATTAGGAGCCCAAATCACTACTCCACATGGTGATAACAAGGACAACTGTAGGAAGGGAACATGATGTTAAAGTCTTTAACAAAGTATTTCATGATGCAGCATTGGCCTGTATAATTCCACAAGACCCCTTTGCTCCAAACAAATATGACTGCTTATAGTTCCCAAACCTGCAAACCTGTTTCCTCCTTCCTTTACATCATGCATGTTCCTCCCTCTTCTGAAACTCCCTTCTCCCCTACACTCATTTTTCCCCTTTTCTCTAACTCTTATCAGTTCACTTCATACATCGCTTTACCCAGCAAGTCTTCCTTGATTCTTGGAGTTTAGATGTCCATGCAACATGATTCCATAATATCCAGGCAATACCTTCTATCAAAGCACTTGTCACACTGGGCCACAATAATTTATTGACCTTTTGTTGCCTGTACTTAACTATGAGCTTTTTGGAGGCAGGGACTGTGTCTTATTTATCTCTAGTGCCTGGCACTGTACCTTTGGTAAAGGAGGTATTCAATATGTTTGTTCGTGAATCGACAAAGGTCTGGGTGACTTGTAATTCTCTTTCTGCCCTCCATCTTCTATACCTCTCACTTTGTCCACAGACCTATATTGTCTGGACAGAGAAGCAGAGAAAGCTGTTGGAAGTGTCAAAAATAGATCTCAAACACCTGAAGAGGAAATTGTGTAGAAAGGATCATTTTGGTTTACCGGTTCCTTGCATTTTCTGAGATTGCCAAAATTGCTTAATGTTCATTAAGATCGTGTAAATCTAAACAAAAAGCTAAGAGTTATTATTTACCAAACCAAATTGGTCAGATTATTTCCTTTTGTTCTTTTTTAAAAGAAAAACAATGTTCTCTACCAGTTAAAGAATTTAATTCTAATTCTGAAAGATATGTAAATATTAATCTCAAATATGTTCTGAGTGCCAAATAAAACAGGGTTGGCCCTGTAGCAATTGGACACACTAGTTGTTACCTTTTTATGCTAGTTAGTAAGGCCCCATAAAATAGAATAAATCTCCCAAATTGATCCCCTAAAGTGAAGAAGAAATCAGGTGGGCTCTGGTAGTTGTTATTTGAATATAGCACAAAGATCTGAAGAACACAAAAATTTAAAAATTCTGCTTGTACACTTATGCCATAGCATTTCTGCTTTCAGATTTTTGTCAGCCTTTCTAAGAAAAGTATTTGGTCCTAAATGATGTTGTTCAACAATCACAATGTTCAAGACACTTAGTTCAGCTTACATAGTCATTAGAAGCCCAATACAATACCTCAAAAGAGCCTTTTAAAGCAACTTTTTTTTTTTTTTTGTCTTTTTTGTGACCGGCACTCAGCCAGTGAGTGCACCAGCCATTCCTATATAGGATCCGAACCCGCGGCAGGAGTGTCACTGCGCTCCCAGCACCGCACTCTCCCAAGTGCGCCACGGGCTCGGCCCTAAAGCAACTTTTTAATAATTCATTCTAATATAAATTGGAACAGGAAGAGTGTCCCTTCCAATGTCATAAGGACCTACGTATAATTATCACTTTCACCTAGAAAACATTTTACCACCAAAGTAAATTTATATCAAGACTTGAAAATACAAACTTAATGGCACAATATATACATATATGTACCTGTACCTATGTGTATATGTTTGTGGATATAAATTTCTGTTGAGAGTATTTGAATGGTTTCTTTGAGCAATCAGTCTTTCTATAAAAAAAGATTATTTAAATGGCTATTTAAAATAATGCCATTTTCTCCACCTTGGCTTCCATAGCAATAATCCTAATAACAAATTGTGGGATGTCATTTGATGATTGACTGTCATATCCAATCTCCATAAAGAACTGTATGTCCCAGATGTCTCACCACACATTCAACGCTATATCAGAAAATAAAAGTTTTGCCCAGTACTGACAGAATATGAGAACCAAGCAATGGCTTCCCCGCTTACCCCCCAAAATCAAGAATGAGTCTACCTTTTTCAGTCTTAAACCCCACTCAGTGGATCAGCCTCTGGGCATGCTCTCTGGGAGGTGGAAAGCATTGTCTCCGAGGATCGATTATCCTCAAGGTCCAGATCAAAGGAAGAGCATTTTCCATAAGAGATATCCTCCACTAGCAGTTCTTGCATTCATCCACAACACTTCCACAGGGCTCACACTTAAAAACAAAATTCCAAGTGCAATAATATAGACAAGACTAACAGGGAAATAGATGAAATTGAGGAGGTTAAAAAAAAAAAAAGAAGTCTGATAAACCAGTAACCCCATTTGTGCTTTATTCAGTCACAATAATAAATAATTTAATATAATAATGTATGTGCATTTAAAAGGCTAGGCAATAGAAGCTCTAGCATAAGCGTGACTTTCACGAACCTGATAAAATACCTACCTAAAAACAATTCATATTTATTAGAGGAATAAATCCCTAAAATTTCTTTCTAAAGGCTTATCAAACCAAATTGTGTCCCAGCCCAACAAATCGAATTAGAAATCCATGTAAGGCTGCTAACTGAGTTATTAAAGTGATCTGCATGGATATTCCCAGTTCGCCAGGAAACCTTTTATTCGGACATTTAGTCAAATGCTGCCCTCTAGTGAGAAAACTCTTTTAAAGACCACAACAGACCCCAGGATTACAAAGCATTCATGGGCTTCAAAGAAAAGACACCTGAATAAGATAATCAAGGAGAAAATTCAACTAGAAATCATATTTATTCTAGATTAAAATATTCATTTAATATTTACTTTGTTGATAATTCCTATATTTTCTTTCTAAAATAATATTAGAGCAAGTAGAATATTAAAATTGCCATAGTAGGGTAGATTTACCCATGTGACATTTAGATATTTTTAGGCTCTTACATTTGATAATCTAAAAATAGTAATTGATATTAACGTTTGGTTTTAGCTAGTGATGCAGCTAAAGAATTTGCATAAAGTCAAATGAGTAATAATTTGGTTACCCACTCTGTCAATTAAAAAAACACAGAAGTGATGGATATTCCACAGAATGTTTGTGTTAATTAGCAACTCTTTACTTCTAGATATTTATTTTGCTGTAAAAATCAAGAATTACAGGCCGAGCCCGTGGCGCACTCGGGAGAGTGCAGCGCTGGGAGAGCGGCGACGCTCCCGCCGCGGGTTCCGATCCTATATAGGAATGGCCAGTGCAGTCACTGGCTGAGTGCTGGTCACGAAAAAGACAAAAAAAAAAAAAAAAAATCAAGAATTACAATGTTCTTAAACAATACAGGAGCGTTCTGTCCTCACATAGAAAACTAAACTACTGTAATAGCTTCTAATTTAGCAGGGGGAAAAAAGGAAAATCTCTACTTTCAAACTTATTCACAAAATTTTAGTACATTTTACTCATTTAGCAGTAACAGGCATTTAGTATTTTTTAAATTTATGCTAAACTTTGTAAATCCTGACAGTCCAAGTGTCTTCCTAAGACACAATTTCCCTACTAGAACATTAATTCATTTATCGTTGAGGTCTTTTAAAGAACTGCCTACTGTAAGCCCACACTCTGATATAATGGTGAAAAAGGTGAACCCAGTTCTGAGACATATGTACCCTACAGCCAAGTGAGAGAAACATGCATGTGATCAGGAAATTATGAAATATTTTCCTAAACACTTATGGTGGGGATAGACATGGGGCTCTCTAGGAGCATGTAGGAGGGACATCTGACCCAATAGTGGGATGGCAGGAACTCTCTGCTTCCCAAGGAAGTAAGGTTTGAGCACTGATAGGGTTCTACAGCCAGAAACATCACGATTTGTAAGAATGAATATGCTAGTAATAAATAATAAAAAAATTTTTAAAAGAAAAGGAAGTATTCTGAAGGTAGTGTTGGCCAGACAGACCAATTTCTTCCCTCAGAAGCAATTCCACCAAGACTATGATGCTGTGACAGTTTTGTACTTTTTCCAATATATGATTCCCAATTAGATATGCAGTGATGGTAGTCCCACACTCAGCACCAGCCACGCTGATATTTGAACTAAATCTCTCCATAAATGTAAAGCAAAATATTCCTATTTTAGAGTATTTACTTAAAAGAAAATTTTGTTCTCCTTTCATAATTTTGAACACAACTACACAACATTATTCCTGTCTTTTTCAAGAAAAATAAAAAACTAAAATTAAATTATTTTGCATTACATGGTCATTATGTGCTCCGGTATAGCTGCTAGTACCCTATGTGACTTACCCTTGGGCAAGTCATACATCTATGGTGTAAGAAACTTTTAGTTCAAATATTCTATAAACCTATGAGTGACACTATATATAAAAATTACTCTTCATTTTAAAGTATTGTATTCATTGTTGACTGTTGCTGACTTTTCTCATCCTCTAATCATCATAGTCATCGTGGTATGCAGAAGAAAGATTCTTGCTTGCAAAAGATTTAATGTTGTCTTTTCTAATAAAATTTTTAGTCATTGTAAAAGAAAATAGAAATTAAAGCTTTAGGGGGAAAGTTTACTAAAGTCCTGGTTCTGGACAAAAATGTTAAGTAACACATCAAAAACACATCTCCATAAGAAGAATTAAGCTCAGAAAACTTGCTGGGTGAGAGACCTTTTCATTCCCTTTAACATTTTCTCTGAATTTAAACAGGCATGAAGAAAAATTTGTTGAGATTGTTATTTGTCTATTAAGATATCTGTTTCATGGACAATCTTTTGGTTATTCTTTTTAAATTTTTTTCATCGTACATGTTTATGGGGTTCAGTTTGTTGTTTCAATACATGCATGTATTGTATAATGATCTAATCAGAATAATTAGCTTATCTACCACCTAAACATTTATCATTTCTTTGTGGCTATAACATTCAAGATCCTCTTTTCTGTCTATCTTGAAATATACAGTACAATATCATTAGCTATTGTCATCCCAGAGCACCAGAACTTATTATTCCTATCTAACTGTAACTTTGTAACTTTTTACTGGTCTACCAACCTTCCGCTGCCCACCCACCACCCCCACCTATGCACTTCCCTTTTCCTGCCTCTGGAAACCACTCTCCTATTCTCCATTCCTCTTTTGTTTTTCTCTCTCTTTTTAATTTGTTTTTTCTTAATTAGCCTATGATAATTATGTATATTTATAAAGTACAATATGATATTTGGGTATATTCATACTGTGTGCATCACCTCAAATATTTGTTACCTCTTTGTGTTGGGAATATTCAATATCATCCCAAATAGCTGTTCAAAGATCCGCAGTACTTTGTTGTTGACTGTTGTCTCCCTATATTGCTATAGAACACTAAATCCAGTTCATCCTCTCTCTCCACTACTTTGTATCCACTGATCACTCACTCCCCATCATCCCCTCCCCCACCCCCACCAATCTCTAGTAACGACTATTTTGCTCTTTATTTCTTGATAAATGTCTTAAAACTAATGTGAATGCAGACAAAGAATTTTAAAAGAGCTAAAAGAAAAAATACATCAAGGAGGGAAGCGTAGTGTATTTTCAAACTCAAACTATGTGTAAGTAGGCTCAGTTACAACTTTTACATGTTACTCCAAGCTTTGAAGAATGGAAAGCTGTACAAAGTAGCGGCAAGGTCCCTACCTGAAGAATTGGGAAAACTGGGTTCCATGTGAGAGTGTAACAAACCTTACCCGTGTCACTTAGCTTTTCTGTGTTAGTATTTTCTCATTTGTCCTGTCTCACCTGTGTCACTGAGTTTATGTAAGGACCCCATGAACTAATCTTTGTAAATGTATGTTGAAAATGACAGGAAACTGACAGCAACCTAAGCATCCACCAATAGGGGAATGGATAAACAAAATCTCATATACCGTACAACGAAATACCACACAAAAAATAAAAAGGATAAATTGGGTATGCGAGGGTACTTCAAACAGTTCATGGAATGATTTGTATTATGTTTTAATTTTATTCTTCAAAAATTTTTAAAGTACCTTCATGTATATATACACATACACACAAGTATTTATAGTTGTATATCAACATAGATAAATCTCAAAAAAACTATAATATTAAGTAAAAAATGCAAGATATAGAATGATACACCATTGTACTGCCTATATTTTTAAAAAGCACCCAAACCAATACTATATGTTGTTTAAGAATTGCATATATGCGGCCGACCCTGTGGCTCACTCGGGAGAGTGCGGCGCTGGGAGCGCAGCGGCTGCAGGTTCAGTCAGGTTCGGATCCTATATAGGGATGGCCGGCGCGCTCACTGGCTGAGCGCGGTGCGTGCAACACCAAGCCAAGGATTACGATCCCCTTACTGGTGACAAAAAAAAAAAAAAAAATATTGCATATATGTAACTTTATTTATTTATTTATTTATTTTTAAAAGATGACCGGTAAGGGGATCTCAATCCTTGCCTTGGTGTTGGGAGAGAGCGCCGAATCCTAACCACTAGACCACCAGGGAACTTCTTGCCTTGGTGTTGTCAGCACCACGCTCTCCCAAGTGAGCCCACCGGCCATCCCTATATAGGATCCGAACCCATGGCCTTGGTGTTATCAGCACCACACTCTCCCGAGTGAGCCACGGGCCAGCCCATATATGTAACTTTTTTTAAAAAACGGACAGTGATTGTCCCTCAATAGAGAGGGAAAGAAATGAAACTCAAAGTTAAAAGGGACTTTAAATTATTTTATGTATATATTATATATATATATGACTAAAAACAAATATGACAAAGAATTAACCATTAGTTTTGAGCACTGGGAGTAAGGGTGTACTATTCTTATTCCTTGGGGGTTTCTTTTTTAAAGTTACACCTTTTAGATTTCTTTTAAAAATTATTTCCAGCTAAGATTCAGCTAAGAAAATAAAAATAAATAGCAAAAGTAGAGCACTTTGTTAAAAAGATTAAAATATGGCTGGTGCCATGATGCACAGAACCTTTCAATCTGTGCTTTATAATCCTCATCTGCTGATCAATATATTAGATCGTCTGAATATAGGGTTAATCTTTATTTAATAGGGAATAAAGGCAAGTATCTACAAAAATAGATCCTGGAGTGTGAGTGCAGTTTACTAAAAGAAAATTTTCTGAGGTACAGAATTTCAATTCCAGACAACCTGAAGCTTTTTGCTTGACACCATTCAAAAATCCTTTTCCTGGTCTCTGTCTTCAAATCTTCAAATAAAATGAGGACTTTCATAATTAAAGAAATAAGGAGGGATCAACCAAATCCCATCATCTTCTTCACGTTCATATCAGCCCAAGATGTTTTTCCCAGTTCTCCTGTCCAAATATTTAAAAATTGACTGGAATCCTTAATTTCAAATTCCAAATCCATGATCCTATAGAATCAAACTGGAAAATACGGGATTTTACTTGTTCAAAGGAAATAATTTAAGATATAAACAGACTGTTCACAGAAAATAAAAAAAAGAAAAAGCTGTTAAAAATATTTTGAAATGCTTACCTCAATTCATGACAGAAGAAATGTGATTTAAAATTATACTGAAGTCTCTTCTTTTTTTACCTATCAGATTGATGGAGATCATTAAGTTTGAAAAGGCCAATTAATGCAGGATGAGGGTGTAGGAAATCAAATACTCTCATCCAATACTGGAGAGAGAGAGCGTAAATCAGTACAACCTTTATGGAAGATAATTTGGCAAAACCATCAAAATTACAAATGCACATTTTCTTTGACCAGCAATTACATTTCTAGGAATTTATCCTACAGATTTTTCTTGCATATATGTGATAATTCATATGTACAAGGCTATTCTTGCCACAGTGATTTTAATTGCAACATATTGGAAATACTTTAAATTTCCATCAATTGAGGACTAGTGAAATTAATTTCAGTACAATCATAAAATGGAATATAATGCTGCCATTTAAAAAAAAAAAAAAAGGATGAGGAAGCTCTCAGGATTTGATATGGAAAATCTCCAAGGTCAGTCATTAAGAGAAAAAAAGACAAAGTGCAGAACAGTTTGTGTATAACACTACCATTTGTACAAAAGGGGAAAGGCAATACGGGCTCAGGATATTTTTGAAAGGATAGGCTAGAAAATGATAATAACTGTGATTCTTGGGAGCAGAACAGAACAGGGCATCTGGAGGAAAGCCTAAAAAAGGTAGACTTTTTACTATATACCCTATTTTGAATTTTGAACCTTAAAAATTAAGGAAAAATTTAAGCCACGATATAATTTTAGCTATAATGGTGGGAGACCTTTGAAAAATGTCCTAAATTTTAACAGGTGACTTCAGTAAATATAAAGAGAACCCCCCCCCCAAAAAAATCCAAAAACATAAGAAGAGGAATTACATCCCAAGGAAGAGATAGAAAGGAAAACTGCCTCAGAGCATGGAATCATTTCGTCACTTCTAACAATTTATCTCACCTGAAACCACCACACATAAATTCTAGCAGTTTATCTCAACTGAACCACCAGATTTTCTTAATACCAAACCCAGTTTAAGATATTCATCCAGCCTCTGCTAAATGAAGCCCCGATTCAAATTTGTAACAAAGCTTTAAAATCCACTGGTATTTTTCCCTTCCTGATTTCAATTTGATTGTGCAACTCAGCAGGTGTAACATAAAATACAGAAGTTATTTTCTCTTTTGGCAAAGCAAAAATTTATCTTCTGAGCTTGAAAATATATCAACATCTGTAATGCAGAACCAGCATCTAAATCTAAACAATGTGAGCTGCACATTTCAAGTAGATGAAATCCAGCATATACAAAGCATAAGCCATATAACACTGGTCGACATGTAGCAACGGGGATTGAAATTTTATCATAAGTGGCCCTAAGGGTAGCTGTTCACCTTAGCAGATAGTTACCACTAATTGGCATCTGATTATTGGTTTATGCTTTATTTTAGCCCAATAACATGTAGGCTATTATAAGGTTATTATAGGGTTATAAGGTTAAGAATTTTATACAGAGACATCTTAAACTAGAAAACTCAAAGTGGATATACCTGTTTGTTAGTATTATATTTGATTGTATTCTGCATTTTTTTGTTGTTGTTTACAATTTGTTCAGATGCATTGCTACTCATCAACGCATCGTTGTCCAGTACTGGAGATCCAAAAATTATGAGCACAGCCTTCTGGTTCCACTTACTGCAAAGGGTCTCCTAGCCACTCTGTGCTAGGGCCACTCAGCCACCACAATGCTCTGAGATGACATTTGACAATCTGTTACTGGATCAGGACAGTTGAATATTTCCTCTGCTCTGAAGAGCAGTCAGTTCCCATTTCCCTTATGAAGAAATTTCTTTTGTGAAATTCCAGGTTTAAAAAAAAACCCTTCCCAGCATCTCCCTGAGATGCTTGGCACAGAAAGATAATGTTCTCTCTATGAATTAATCAGCATTGACTTGACGGAATGAAAAAGATAAGTTTTATTCAACTCACCTCAGTGTCATAGAATGAAATACATATAAAGGAAAGAAGGGAGAAAAAAGGAAAATTTTCAATTTCTAGTAACTGAACATTTTTCTATAAATAACAAAATACAGTATCCTGGAAATACAGTCACAATTTCCTACACAGGCTCTCCTTTTAAAGATACAAAAAGACTTTTTAAAAACAATCGCGAAATGGACACCAATACATCTTGAGAGTTACCCACGGAGCTGGCTTTGCAAAAAGCTTTTAGTGCCTTTAGTTAGGATGAAATGCTGCTTCATTTTGGCTGGGTTCTCTATCCTGCAGGACTTTTAAAACGAGCTTCACAACTAGTCCTTGCCACAAGCTCCCACCCCACTGCTTCCTCACTTACGTGTACCTTACAATTTCCCTGATTGATGCAGCTGGCAGCCTGGAGCTGCCTATGATAATAACTGTGACACTCGCTTTTCTTCTTCTGAAGTTGTGGATTCATTAAAAAGAAAGTATTACATCTTGCTAGAGAACAGGGTTGATCCCACATTGAATGTTTCTATTACTTGGTTACAAATGACAAATATAATTTATATTTACACATGCGCACACACACACACATCTACACCCTCTGCAAATTCTACAAATATGCCATCTACCCATGGGTGGCAATCTAAACCAATACCCAAATGTCAGCTGCTACTGAAAGTGTACTCTTTAAAAGATACAATCTGCACTTAAGGAAAGAAATCCCTTCGTGTTTATTAACTGCATTTGTAGTTTTTATTTTCCTTTTTATAAAATTTCCCTCATCAGTCATTCCCCTCATCAGTCATTCCCCTCATCAGTTTTCTGGATGTTCACTTTTTGAAACAAGCTGGAGCTCTGTATACAAAATTGTATTCCAAACCTGTGCCCCTCCTTTGCCGTTCGCCTGGGTTAAAAACAGCCAAACTGACTTTTAGTTAAGATAAATAAATAAATAAAATGTCCCCAGGTTAAGACCCTGCATTCCAAGTTTCATCCTAGAGTGAATTTGTATGGCCAAGTTATAAACCCCTGAAAATAGGAAACTAATGCCATGAGGATTTAAAATAATAGAAAATGTTTCACATAATATAAATCCATAAGCAGTGTATTATATTTAAGTCTTAATATCTACATACTTGGATTATCTTATATCTTGACAATCACACAAAGTAATCTCACTCCCACTCCCTCTTCCTTTGATTCTGGGTTTCATTTCTATGTATTAACAATGCTCTGGGCCATAAAATACTGTATTAATATTAGTTTGTCACAGCAGACTAAATTTAGAACAACTCATTAATATGTGAGAGTTAAAGGCAGTCAGCCACGAGTACCAGGGACTATAAGCTCTTAAGGCTATAAGTTATGCAGATATGCCACTTGAACTGGAGAGCCAGCCATTCTTTTTGCTACTAATAAGAGATTCTATTAGTTCTAAGCTGATTCTAATTCTAATTAAGAAATGTGGGAAAAGGCAATTTTGCCATTGTAGGTATAGTTGATGTGCAACTGGAAATAAGTCTTATATCATCCTGCTTGGCTTCCTGGTCATATAAGATTAACAGCACATGCATGGAATGAATATTCTTCCTGCTATCCACATAAGAAAACAACTTCGCTGCCGTATTTGCAATGGTGTAATTGATGTCCCTGGAAGAAGTCTAGTAATCAGTGCTTTTTCAAAGCAAACCTTTTGTGGCCCAGAAGCACCCCAGTTGTACAAAAAGTTTTGACTTTTTATAAATAAAAAACCTTTCAAATGGATACTTCTGAACCTGTTATGCCTTTCTTTGGGTTTGTCAAATATTAATTTTTTTTTTAAATTTAGTCCCTTGCTAAGCTACAAATATTCATGTTTAACACCAAGTAGCAGTTCAGGGGCTGACGACTTGGTATGTACCTTTTGAATGATGCATAGAAAGCAGCAGTTAGCACAAAGAAAAAGCCACCAGATTGGTCTCAGGGAAACCCAGTGTCTGAATTTTTTATGACTCCTCTAGCACTTAAAGAATAAAAAAACTGGCTACTAGTGTTGGGAGACCAACATCAGGAAGGTCAGAGCCTGGAAACATGCAAGAGAATCTGGTCTTGCCTGGGGAAAGTGAAAAGGGATTTAAGCTGCTTAGGAGAATTAGAAGAAGAAAAAGAAGGAAAAGAAATTTATTTTGTTTTATTTTGGTATTTTATAAACACTAGAGTAGAAAAACAAAACCTACAAAAAGGTGTACAGTCACACCTCCCTAGGGTTCCTTATTTTTATGTTTCTAAAGACACCAAAAATTTACCTTCTCTTTTGGGTTATGGATCTTATTGTTAAACTTCTTCAAACCGTGCCTTTTCTGGCACACTTGCTCGCTCTTATTGGTTCTCCCTCCCAAGGAAACCAATGAAGAGGGGAAAGTAGAAGCAATTCAGTTATTTGTTTCCCTGCATGCATTTGCAAGCATCTCCCGTGGAGGCGAGGGGCAAGTGGGGAAGATGATATCTTAATTACAGAGATGCCCAGTGACTTGAGACTGAAAAATTTACACCCTTTTATAAACTTTTCTGCAGTTGATAACAATTTATAGAAAATCTGAATTGAATCCAGGAAAACAAATGAGTAACTCCTATGCAAGGGAAAAAAAATTATAGTGTTTAAGCAACTGATGACTTCACCTGTCACCGTCTCATTAAGCTCTTAATGAGTCCTTTTCTATTCTTGGTCACATCTGACTTTTTTTTTTTTTTAATATAAGTCCCTTTGAACAGCTGGGAGTAAGAATTGCCTTTGATCACTGAATTCTTCTGAATTTTCAGTCAAAACGAGGCCATTTTCATCCTGACTTGGGGTATTTTTATGAGTTTATTTCCCCCAAGTACATTCCTGGGCATAGCTTTCCAGGCTAAGAAGAGCCTGAACAATTAATGTATACATTTTTACATAAATGTTTATAAATTTAACAAAGGGAGAGAGCTTTGCCACAAGAAGCCTCAGCTCTTTTGAAGGCGGTTTTCTAATGATGACCCTTGGCGTGTTGGACCACATGGGATTCCTCTGAGAAGAGTCGGATGAAAATTAGTCTATTCTCATTTCAAACAGAATTTTGCTGAAGTCCTGATCAGAGCATCAGCATGGAGTCCGGGGAGACAACACTCGCTACTTGATTCACTCCGCAGCCTCCCTCTCCTGGTAATTGTTGCAGGAACACATAGTGACAAGGCTCTAGGATGTGAGCGGTCTGGATGTACTCCGGCTGTTACGCTCTGTTTAAAGATTTAAACCATCAGGGTATGATAAGGCTTTTTGATGTTCATTGAACACGGAGCTTGGGTACAGAAGAAGGGGAAAGGGCTTCACCAGAAGGCAATCATCTTTCAGAGCCACAGTAAGACAGAGAGAGGTGGGGAAATCTCAGCCTCAGCATAGACACGGAACAAAGGCAGATGAAAGGGGCAGGGTGAGGAAGGGGCCAGCGCTGGCTGTGAGGCACAACTCGCTCTGTGAGAGTTCGATGCCTTAAAATGCAGGGAAAACATTTAGTGTTCCTCTTTCACTAAAACACACTCATGTTTGGGAAGGTGGGGAGGTGGGAGGGGATAAATGCCAGCTGTAAATTTGGGTGTCTTCAGTTGACCCCGGCTTTAGAAGAGCCTCCCATGGCTTATTTTGAAATTATTTAATGAGTATTTACTTTGAGTGAGATGAATGTCATTTCCAGCACTCACCCCCAAAACCTGGAAGAAGACCTTACTTATAGTGCATTTTTAAGATCCCCACAATGTTTTCTTCCCCCAAAGGTAAAACCTGAATATTTGTCTTGAAGAACATAATGATCAGAAATGAAAGGGGAAAAAGTGCCCCCTACAGAGCCCAACCCAATTTTATCATATCCTCTTCTTTGGCAAAATACAAGCTTTTTACCCCATTCACAGCTGTATCGTGCTATGTACCAAGCCTACACTTTGATTGTATTAATTAGACAGGAACCAAAACTTGTCTATTTTTGTCTCCCTAGTGCCTAGCCCAGGGTTTGCTACGTGTTCCAAAGACTTAACAAATGTCTGTTGAATGAATGAATAAATAAATGACCATAGGAAATTCCGGGATGGGTATCAATATATTTTCTGTGCCTCCATCCAAAGTTTCAGAGAAATGTTGCATAAGAAAGCAAAAAGTTATGTTTTTCCTTCTTATATCCCGTACCAGCAAACGGCATGGTAAGACAGAGATGATGAGAGCTGGTACTTTAGAATTAGACACCCCTGGAATCGAAGGCAGCTTGGCCACTTACCACAGGACTCTGGGCAATTCATTTCACTTTCCTAAGCTTTATTTTCCCCATCTGCAGAATGGAAATTTTAAAAAGGGCTCCCTTTTGGGGGTAAGTTCCTCATACAGTGTTCGGCATACAGTAAAACTTTCCAAAAAATTCATTATTGTTGTTAATATTATTGCTATTATTAGTATTGCTCTCCAAAACACTTTCAGACACGGTGCCATCATGGGGGGATTTTAGAAATATATAGTCATCGACTCAACTTAAAAATGAGCCCCATAGTGACATGAGTAGTATGTGTTGCAACCTTCCAGCCTTCTCTGGTCTGACAATATGCTCTTGTTCCTACCTCATGTAATCGTTCTCTAATTAGAGGTAAGGCCTCCTTCCACTAGATATCAGCAATGGAACTTGAAGTGGGTTTGACCAACCGAACACCAGGAAACCAAAACTGTCCTGCCTGATGACAAACCGGTCATAACAGCATGTACAATGCTGTGCCCATTTCCTCACCCATTTTAGTTCAGTACAGCATAAAGACTGCTGCTGCTGAGCAGGCAGGGAAGAGATGAAACCCCAAACCCAATACCATCCCATGAAGACCACAGCCCCCCTGGGCCCAGGGCCCATGCCCCATGAGCCCTGCCCCAGGTAGCTACCCAACACCAACTCCATTACCTGGTCACATCCATTGCAAGCCAGGCCCTCCTATGTAATCCTCACTTCAATCCTATAAGGAACGTACAGTTCACAGATGAAAAAATTGAAGGGTACAATAACAGTATCAAGAAAATGAAATTTACTGCCATTTTAATTTACTTCTCTTTAAACATTTTACTTAACAACCTACTGGACTGGACTAGGGCACTCACTCTCTCTGAGACGCTGTACAAATCCCTCAATTGCTCTGGGTCTCAGAGTACTCATCTGCATCTTTGGGGACGTGGGGGAGGAAGTGGGTGTGTGGTCCATTCCAGCCCCATGGTCTATGATTTGTGCCAGGAGGGCTGAGTCTCCACCACCAGCTGCTGCCCTCCTGCTGACACTGGAATCTCTATGAAAACCACAAACTTTATGTAACGAGCTTCCTCTCCGATTTCCCCTGGCCGTCCCTCCTCTAATACCAGAAATGGGAGTATGTCAGCCATTACCATTACAGAAAGAGTCCATTTTAGCACAGCTCAAATCTAGGGAACACTATGGCCAAATAACTTGCCCCACGATTGAGACATAAGGGAATTACCGTTTTCTTTTCTCTAGCCTGCTAACATAGAGAAAGCCAGTCCTCTAAAAACAGACTGATTGATGACTAACTTAATATCTTTTTAAGATTTCTAGTGTCAGAATCAATCTGCTGCTGGCACAACCATCCAAGGCTGAGGAAAAGAAGAACTGCACCAGTTGCTTTTCTTTTATTGCACTTCCGGGTGCTCTACGAAAAACTCTCTCCAGAAAATCAATAAGGCAGATTGTGCCCGGCAGTCCCCCATTACAAAATTAAATCCATGTGCCAACACAAAACAATGAAGAGACCCAACTAGCAAGGGATCCATTTGCTTTGTTTGACTTTGGCTGCCAGGGAATGAGACCACAAGACTGGATGTAATTTAATGCAAACCTTGGCCTATCCTGGTCATGCATATGACTGACCCTCAGGGCACGACCATCAATTTTCTATTAAAGATCAGAGATTTGACATATCAAAGTCAACTTCTAGCTGAATAACTGCAGTAACTTGATAATAATTCTTTTGTGGATTTCACAGTGGCTTTTCAGTAAAGTATCAGAAAGGTAGCCGATTTCAATCCTGACCCGGCAAGATCTGAATATGAAATAAAGGATTTCAGCTTGATCTCCCCACGATGTGAGGATGAATGTTCTGGTAAATGTTAACTTAGTGCTCTGAATAGCTCAGTAATAGATGGGTTTAGGCAGTAATAGGTTTAAAATGTCAACTTATTGAATAATAATTTCATGTTGTACAAATACTATGTATAAGAAGGGATTTGTTTTGCAAATTTTGAAATAAATGAATGGATTTATAATGTCCTTGACTGTTTCATTGTCCTGGTCAGAATTCTACAGAAGAATCAAAATTAGTTTGTGCTTTCTCTGGTCTTGTTATTTTCCTACATTTGTCTCTATGAAGTTTTCATAATTACTGTACCTCTCTGAATTCTGGTCCTTAATTGAGCTCTGCCCTGTTTTGGTCCCCAAAGTCAGGCTGATAGCATTATTTTCTAGTAAAAATAAAAACTCAATTATCCCTCCCTATAAAATGTTTCATGACACCAATAGCATAAAAAACCTTTCACCAACTCAGCTGTAAAATGTTCAACTGTTCAAAACACAAGAACTGAAAAAAATTCTGTTTCCATAACTGAACTCAGCCCTGCAGTCCAATTATAAGCTGACAGCTCTATAAATCCTGATGGAACACAAGTGTGGGTAAAACTGAATTGTCATTGAGTCACTGAGGACCTGGAACAAACACCTCTACCACAGGCTGTGGAAAAGGTCCCCGGATTCTGCAACTAGCCCCACTCCCACATGCACACACTTCCAACCATCCTGAATGGAGTAAATATGTTTACTCAGGGAGATAGATGATGTCAGGAATCCATCCACATGACCTCTGGGGTGTGAATACTTCAGGTCTGATTTTTCAGCTCTTCAGCTTCCCTCAGCTTCCCAGGAGACTCAAGAGGAGGAACCAAAGGAACCCATTCTTGCCTACCAGCCTGGCACCTTGAGTACCTTTTGGTCTAATGAATGAAGGACGTCTTGATTTCCCACAAACCAAACACCCACCAGTGATTTATAGATAATCACACCTGAGTAATATCTGCATGAAATGGTCCTCGAGAAATCTGATCAACCAACTCCATGACTGAGAACATTTCTCTCTGCACTACAACCACAGAGAGACCCTGTCTTAGTCTGGTTTGCCCCAGAAGCTGACCATAAGACAAAGAAGTGGTTGCTAGTAGTTTGTTTGAGAGATGAAGGAAACATTGGTAAGGGAGAAAGATAGGGAAATGAAGGCAGCCAGTAAAGGGTGCATTATCAAGCCAGTTACCACATTGGGTAACTAGGACTTAGTCCCACTGGGGACACCCTGAGCCAGTCTAGAATACACACCTTAAGATGACCTCAGTCGAGTAAGAGAACCGAAGTATTTATACAACTCTCCAATCAATCACTGGTTTAGGCTCTTCTTGAAAGGCATTAATTTTTTGGCATTTTCAGCCTCCTATGTAGGTAGACAGAGGGCTTCAGAAACCAGAGAAGGCCCTCAGACAAAATGCAGGTGCTGGGAATTGTAAGTCAGGCACTATGCCCTGAAGTGGAAAAGGACGGGGACAAGGGCAGGGCGCTGACAGCCTCTGCCATAGGCCGTCGCCTTTTACTAATTTTTGAAACTTTTCTAACTAGTTTTTAAGCTATGGTAATACTACGAATCATTTCCTGCTGCTTCCTTTTTTCATATAATAATACTCGTATATCTTGGACATCATTGCATGTCAATACCTCTATATTTGTCTCAAACTTTTTTTATTATTACTTTATTTATCATTATACAATGTAATTGATTTTCATGGCCCTTTACCAACCTTTTTAATGGATACTAGTATGAACATATCATAATTCATTAACCTATTCCCACCTAATAAACATGTATTTTTTCCTAGTTTTTGCTATCACAGACAGTGCTGCAACATTGTCTGCAAGATAGATAGATAGATAGATAGATAGATAGATAGATAGATAGATAGATAGATAGATAGATAGATAGATAGATGTTGTGCAGACAATGCTGAACATCACATATATATGTGTATTTCTACAATGGGAATTACTCAAAGAATATGCATATTTTAAAATTTGACAAATCATGTCAAGTAATATCTCAATGACATTTCACAAATTTACACTTCTACCAACAGTGCATGAATGCACCTGTTCTCCTATTCTTTGTCAACAATGGAAATGATTACACTTTTTAATCTTTGGCAAATTAATAGGCTAAAACGGTGCATCATTGTCTTCCTGTGGGTTGCTTTTTTTATAAGTGAGGTTACTCAGTTACGTTTCTATGCATCTTCACATCTATCTTTCAAATGTCCTGTTAGTCTTTTTCTTAATATTTGAAAGCAGTCTTTTAAAACAAATACTTTCCCAGTTTGTGTTTTGTCTTTTATTGTTGTTAATGGCTCTTTTTCCTGCTGTATAAAAGTATTAAATATCTATGTTATCAAATTTACCAATATATTATAATTTCTAGGTTTTGCATCTTACTTAGAATAATCTTCCTCATTCAAAATTATTAAAAGCAAGTTCAATTATGTTTTTTCTAGAACACTTACAGTGTGGTTTTAATTTCAGGTCTTTAATCTCTCTAGTCTTTATTTCAGTGTATGGTATAAAGTAGAAATTTGTTTAAGAATTGATTTCTTCCAAATGGCTACTCAGCTGCCTCCAACCAAATCTTTTAATAAATAATTTTTTCAGTATTAATTTGAACATTTTTTAATCAATAATCAATTTCCATATGGACTTAACTCCACTTGTGGATTATTTGTTGTCTTAAATTTTATAGATTTCTAATACAGTTTATTATCTGGCAAGGCTTGTCCTCCTTTTTTAATATCTAGATTTTTCTGTGTTTATTTTTCTGAATTAACTGTAGTATCAATTTTTCAAGATCAAAACAAAGTTGCTATTTTTATTGGAATTACTTGAATACATAGATTAATTTAGGAAGAGCTGGCATATTTATATTATTTATTCTCCTTTTTCAAGAAAAAATTATATCTTTTTATTTATTAGCCTTGTTTTATCCCTCAGCAAAGTTTGTTTTGCTGAATTATAATTTTGTGCCTCAGAAGCAGAGAGTTAAGAGGAATAAGTCTCATTTATAACAAACTATTATCATGTTCTCCATCGAGGAGACATAAAATTTTCTTCATACATATCCTACACCTTCCTTGTTGAATTTACTCCTAATAGCATTTACAGCTTTAATAAATGGGATGTTATATCTCGTTACATTTTCTAGCTTCTTATTGTTCTGTGTTAGCTCTTGAGGGTTTTTTTTGTATTAATCAAGTACCAGCTACCTAATGGATTCTCTTATTGTCTCTAAAGGATTTTCTCCCCAGATGATTTTCTTCAATTTTCAAGATATGTGATTATATCCAGTGGAAATAATGACTACTTTAAGGTTTTTTTTAAGTTTATCTAACATAATATTTATACATAAATTCTTTCTTTTCTAATTGCATTGGCTAGTACTTTTAAAACAATGTTAATTAATAATGATGATTGTAGTCTTGTTCCTGTCCTTAATAAGAATGCTTCTGGAATTTTATTACCAAGAATGATCCTGGATTTTAAATTAAAATATATTTTTTATCATGTTAAGGGAAAATCCATCTAATTTTACCATAAAAAGAGTTTAATTCAGGCATAGATGTTTAATTTTTCAAATATCTTTTTACTATCTATTGTGGAGGGCTTTTTTCCTTTGAGCTACTTATATGACACATTATATTAACAGACTTTCTAATAATAAATTATCCTTCCATTTCTGAAATGAATCTATTTAATCATATTCCATTGTTGTTGCACTGAATTTTATTTGCTGTATTTTATTTCGGAGAGTGTTTTTTTAATTCATTAGTAAAGTTTATGAATATTTTTCTTTTTGTGCTATCTTTGACAGTTATTAAGACCACTGTTATGCTAACAGGCCTTTTCTGAAAACTAACAGAAGGGATGGTCCTCACTTTAAGAGTTGATCTTAAACCACTGAAGGAGGATTCTCTGGAGGCTACGTGATTTCCCTTGGAATGACCCCAAGTATGGACATGGGCATGGTTTAATTCAAAAATATGTTTTAAGCATCTATGTGTATGATGAAATTATAAAGTAGGAATTTGGCTCTTAAAATTAGTATGCAAGGCAAAAAATCTAAGGTTACTGTATCAAAATGTTGAAAGGGGCTTTCTGAATGTCTTGAAATTTAAACTAAAGCCTAAAGAGGAAAATAATTGGTAACAAATATCCATGTATCTGATACAAAGCAATATACATCCTTGAAAGACTTACTACAAGATGGAAAAACTGGTGCTGTGACCCAATTCCAAGCTTATAAGAAAACTCAAGATATTTGAAATAAAAATTCAGAGGACCGTTGAGGTAAAAAGCTGTCAACCAAGTCAGTCGTACTATGGTATTCCCAAATTCTCCTCACGGGTGACCCCTCCTAAGCCAAGTGAAAAAGGAGCTCCAAGAAAATCTCTTGTAGAGAATGGGAATTGTCTTCCAGAAGAGAGGATTAACACATTAGCCTCTACCTGAGATACAGAGCTACAGAAACTTTCCAGTGCCCCTGGATCAGAGCTGAGCCTGGGGCAATTCTTGGGAGACGCTGACAGTGTTCCCAGAGTTTGAAGTTATGTATAAGATAAAATCTTGCGTATTCCAAGGAGACAAGAGGAGAAAAGAGAGCAGTATGAGTAGCCTATCGTTCCAGAGTTTGATGGGGCAAAAATGTTGAATTTTCCTCTGAACAGGGGTTTCTCACATGACTTACTATCGTGAAAAGTCTCCACCCAAGGAAGCTACCTGGCAGGGCAGGACAATTCCAGCAGAAAAAAGCTAACAGTCTAAAACCATAAGCGGAGCTAAAAGAAGAGTTTTAAGAGCTCAACTAGAGAATAGACATTCAACACTGAGGACAAGTGCAGTGTCACACGTCCCAACAGGGATCTCCAAAGAACCCACCAAAGTTTCCCAGAATGAGAGCCGACTTTCAGCTATCTGCCAGATGGTAGGCGCCATAGACAGACTTTATTCCCCACCTGTCAAGTATGGTATTGCCTCTTACCCTCTCATTTCATCCTCTTTGCCCTAGCACAAGAAGAGCTAGGAGCATAAAGGAAGGGCCAAGAATAGTAAAAGAACAAGGGAGAGTAATAATAAAAAAACAAAATACTGCACGTCTTCCCCTGCTGGTCTACAGATTTTTGAGTGGGGCCTAAGCTTGGTGGGAAGTGGAGGAGGGGAGAAGTTTGAAACTGGATGAGAAAATGAAGTTGTGATTTGACTAAATTGGGCATTTTGATACCTAAAAATGAGACAATTCTAAAGCCAAAGAAGACTGGAAAAGCTATGAGATATGTCTAAGATATTGCCAAAGCATGAGGGAGACCCAACAGTCCATATTTGAAGGCAGAAGTGAGACATATGGCATAGTAAAAATTACCCTTGAAAATATCTCAGGAAGGGGTTATTTTAGAGACTAACACCCCATCTTTCATTAATGCCAAGTTTTTTTCCAGCACTGGAACAGATTGCCACTATTTCAGTTGAGTTTGGATGAAGTAGTTGGCTGAGATTAGCGGTCATGTTGTAGAAAAAATATGTACCTTTAAACACACGAATAACATTCAGCACAGCAATATGCTCCCACTACAAGAGGCATGGTGATACTGGGCCTGTGCGAGAGAATGGAAGATATAACATGATGGTCTCCCAAATACTGCTTATTCAGAGCCATAGGATCATTAAATGCAGTGGTAAGGGCATCACTTACTTGCCCTAGAAAACCTTCCTTTCTCCTTTCTTGTTCTTTCCTCACCCAACTGTGTTCAGTTAGATGCATCTGGATAGGTATGACTCCTATATGATGCAATTCCACTTGCCCTCACTCTGTGAAGACCCAATAATTAGTAAGACACACTTCTCAACAAGTTCTCAGATAAGTGGAAAAGAAAACAACATAAACAAATGTGTAACAGGTCCTTTAGTAAAAAAGTAAGATTAAGGTCTCCTGGAGGTACAAAGGATGTAGTGGTCTTCATCTTGCAGAATAAAGAGGAGGCCTCCTACAAAAAGTAAAGCAAGCGGTGCAAGTCCCAAAGCAGCAATCTATTCCTTCTTAGTTGAACATGGAAAACCACTTCTTAAAACTGACAGCAGCAAAAATAATAGTTTTTATTTACAAATATTTTACAGTAGTATCTTAAGCCTTCGCAGGGAGTCAGATGAGAAAAATTCCAAAAATCGTTGAGTCTTGTACAAAGGTATTAAAGTTGGCAAGTTTGGAAACCCAGACTAGACACAAGATGCCTGACTCCTAATTCAGTGCTCGATACCTCACTGCCTCTGAAGTAAAGAGCCATTAATAAGACTTTTAAAACTTATTACTTCTAGAATAATATTGTATTGACACTAACTATAAGTGGGTATTGATATAACTATAAATGGGTGTAGAGCTAGAGCTAGGGTCTGGAGCTCACAGACCCTTCGAGCCCATTCACAAACCCTTTACACGCAGGTCTATGAGCTAGGTAACCGGACAAAATGGTCCTTGGAGACCTGGTTGAAGAAGGAATAGTCTTTATTCAGCACACACACATCTAAGAGCTAAGCAGTCCACACAGAGAAACTCAGAAACTCAACTGCTACCAGCAAAGTCCAAAGAAAAACTGAAACTGAGCAGCTGCCAGCAGAATAAACATGCTCTATTGTTAGAGGCTTAGAGGCCAGCTCTGCCAGCCAGAACTGCTTCACAAACTCAAGAACACACAAAAGCAATTAACTAGAAAGATACATAGGTGCCCTGCACACTAACTCCACCCACACACAACTTGTCAGAAGATACTATGCTGGCATAAAAATACAAACCCCATACATTTCATTGGTTTTATTCAACAAAGGTTTATCAGAATCTCCCACTAAACGTCTAGTGCTAGTTGTAAGGAACCAAGGCAGATGGAGGTTCTATCTCAACAAGACTTTCTGTGATTCTCGCAGCAAGAAATGTGAATGTGGAGAATCAAACACTGGCTCTCAAATCTTCCACCCCAAGATAACCCAAGTCCTTTCTCCTCACATTCTATCAACCAAAGCAAGTCATATGACTGTGCTTACTTTCAGGGCAGGATGGAGAAGTGTGATCCTACAGTGAGGTTCGAAGGAGGAAAATCAGAATATAGTGAACATCTTAATAATACCACCACACACACCATGCTGTATCGCACCCTGGACTTTGATCCATTTTGTCACCTCTGCCTGAGACACTCTGCCCACTTTGTCCCTTCATTTGAATAGCTTTGACTCACCCAGATGTTTTCACTTAGAGTTCCTCTAAGGACTCTGCTGACTGTAACCTACAATCACCACCACCACCAAACCTGGATAAAGTGTCCGTCCAATATGCCCCAATATCACCCTATCATGGTCATACTGGGTTGTAGTTTGGCTTTGTACTTTACTCTTACCCACTAGACTAGGGATTGGCAAACTGTAGCCTATGGGCCAAACAGCCGGCACTGAGCTTTATAAATAAAATTTTATTGGAATACAGTCATATTCATTCATTTACATATTGGCTATGGCTGATTTCACCCCACATCAGAGATGAGCAGTTGTAACAGAGACCGTCTGGCCCCCACAGCCTAAAAGATTTACTGTCTGGCCATTTAAGGAAAAGCTTATCAACCTCTGCACTAGATCATAAACCTCTTAAAAGCAAGAATTATATTCTTAGTATCTTCTATATCCCATCACCTAGCAGAGTAATTGGTTTGTACTAGACATTCAATAAATATCTGTTGAATAAATGGAGAGAAGGCATATGAGTGTTTACTGAGTTAAAATCATGTTCAAGAAAAAAAGGACAGAAAAACAGGGAACAGGCAGCATCAGAACTTCAAATTTTGGCAAGACTAACTCTTCCAGATTCTCTGTTCTAACTACATATCCTATCACTTTTTTAAAAAATGAGTAAACACTGGGAACCTACATTAATCTAAGTGCTAAGGCAACTAGAATTTGCCACAGCCTAGTTAGAACAAATTAAGCAACTGTGACACTTACAAAATGTTTTAAAATTACAAACTATTAAATCCACATCCATTTGCTCTGTAGAATATTTCATTCTCTTTGATTAACAAATCCAACTTAAATGAGGTACAGACTCTTTCACACGATATTGTACAGCCTTCAAAAGTACCACAACTGGTACGAATTGCTTCCAAGCTGAGTATCTAAAAGATAACATCAGTACACTCACTCAGAGGTTCCAGAAGTAAACATGCAGTATCTGTGCACTGGTGATTTTATAGCATAGGGGAAAAAAAAATCTTAAAATATAGGAAAATCTGGAAAGTACAGCATCCCAGCTTGTTTATAACAGCAATTTCAGCTAGTACAGATCCACAATTTATTTGCAAACAGATTAATTAATGTTTCAGCAGCTGTTTGCCGCCAGTCTGTGATCTCACTGAGCACAGATGACACTTTTTTCCTCTACTATTCCATAGGGGTAATTTCAGCAATGTTTAGATTAGGTTTTTACTGTTTCAGCCCACATGGTAAAATAAGTTGAGTCCTAAAGCAGCCAGGATGGCTTTACAAGATCCCCAGGCTGCCAAGTCTCTGCTGATTCCCTCATGCCACCTTTCCTGGGCTTCCTTTTAATTATGGCCCGAAATGCCAGTTTGCAAACAGATCTGCAAGATGAAAACCTGACATTTTAAAAAATTGTTTTTTCCTTCTACTTTTAGGTCCCTCAGGATTGGTATTCAGCAATGTGTACCACTGGGTCTAATAAAAGCAAATGCTTGAATATTTTTCAGTAACCTGACAGAGAATAAACAAATGGAAGAACAAATGCTGAGCAGCCTACAAGTAACAGACAGTATAACCTGGGTAGATCGCTACTGACAAAGCAATGCAGCACTTCTGATTGTATTTCTCTTCTTGAAGAAACAGAGAAGACAAGACAAAATCCCCAAAGCCTCACGAGGCTAGATTTCCTCACTCTCCTTTGAACAGACTACACAGATTTTGTTGACTAATTGAGATCAATCCCAGTTGTAAATCGCCTAGCTATCCTACAGCTTTAATTAAGCTACCAGAGGGAGCTGTTTATCAATTAACACTTGTTACAAATTATTAGTAATTATATGGACTTTGTGCATATACTATAGCCTGCAAGACCAAAACTGCATTTCCCAGTCGTTAGGGAAGCAAATTGAACAGTTAATGGGCTATTTGGACGTAGGTACCAGTCATTACCATAATTACAGCATTCCTTCCTTGGCAGAAAGATTTAAGGTGAATTCCAGCACTATCAGCAGTAGTTGAATAAACATCATTTTAAGTGTTTCTTTTGCCAGGGCTCTGCCAGACCATAATAACTGGTGGACTATCTAATATGAACTTTAAGTCTGTATTTACTTTTTTAGTTACAAACATAATGAAGATAGGAATATTAGGTAAAAGTTGATAATGGATTCAAGCGTTAAAGCTACGTATTGCAGTATGCACTGCATTCTGTGATAATTTTAATTGGCTTAATTGAGATGCACAAGCCTGATTAATGTTTAATTCCTTTATATTAAAAAAAAGAGTCGAGTAGTTCGACATTTCTTCAATTATGTTAGATCTTTCTAGACTTCAAAGGACTGTTACATTAGACAGCTAGATACGGGGCGAACTGATTAAAGAATAAAGACTCCTCATTATAATCTAAGAGTACAAAATTGGTTTGTGTAGCCTTTGAAAGTCAAAAATTATGAGCTAAAACTTGAGCTACAGTAATTAACCCAATTTATAGTCATTCTTGCTTATCTATTTGCTCATGATTAGTAATTTAAAATGATCCATGGCATTGATTTACAGATCTAAGACCCATTCAGGGACCCAAAATGTTTTGTCTATGATTCTTAAAAACACTAGAGGAATGTGTTTAGTAGCATTAGTAAACATCTATCAGTCAGTGAAAAACAGTAGTACAAAAAAGATTTGATAGTTAACTTTATTATTCTAGATGTGTAAAATACTAAATTATTTGTATAATGTATCTACTTGCAAAAAAATGTTTAAAGTTTAACTTGCATTTGCTGTGGCTCTCTGGAAAAACAAAAACAATGTAAAAGCATGGATTTCTAAGATGATCAATTCTTAATTACCCTTAATAAATAAGTTTTTAAAAAAGGAATATAGATAATGATGTAATATGCAGTGGCATTTAAATATATGTGTATTACTTCTACTTCTACGAGGGGCGCCTCTCTCTCACACACATGCATTTTCCAAAGTGCTCTAAATTCATGGGGGTGGAATCATGATAGACTTTGGTAGAGCATATGGCAGGAACCATTAGGGAATCAGAAGATATTAGAGAAGTGTCTATCAGAAATATTCAGAAGGATTAGCACATTTGCTAAATTTTAAACCTCTCTGGGACATCAGTAATATAGGAATATGAAAACCCAAAGCCTTCCATTTGATAAGGGACACAGAAAGTTGGGGCAGTGAGAAAATGGAGCAGAGAAAAAACTTCACCAGGACTTCATTCAGGAAAGTCCAGGGGATCAGAGCAAATCATGTTTTCCAAGACCTTTATAATATTATGATTCTATGTTACTTACTGTATGGGTGAATGTGTGTGTATCAGCACTTTTCAGAGCTGGTTTTATAGAACACGAATTCATCTAAATGCTCCAAAAAAGGGGATTCTGTAGACGAGTAAGTTTGGGAAACTTTGCACTCTCTCTCTTGAAGAGTCATAATACCCCTTAGTTTATTAAGTACTCCACATATTTTGGAGATGAATCAAAATTATATAAAGATGCATGAGTGTGAGTGTGTGTGTGTGAGTGTGTGTCTCTAGCTGTATCTGCTGAGAGAGACGATAAGCAATGATACCTCGGTAATGATGAACATACCTAGTACCCGGATCTTGGTTTCTGAATATCATTCCTCTCCAAAAGGAATTAGGCTCCATGACAAATTGACTGGCTCCAGGGCTGTGCTAGGATACATAGAAAATGAGCCTAGAACATCTTGCTATACCAGAGAGTACGAAGTATTTAAAAACTGAGAGATGCATGACAGAAGGACACAGACGCCATCTCTGAAGGATTTCCCACTAGCTAAATCTGGGACAATTTGAGCATCAAAATGAATAATTATGGTAATAAATTACAACCCATAGAATATAAGAAGATTCTGAGTCCATACAGGTAAAGAAAGAAAAAAAGAGAGAAAAGGAAGAAAGCAAGCTTCTCCTTAAAGTAAAATGCCAAATAACAAATACAGAAGGATGGAACTCACCATTCTACAACACCATAGTAATAAATGTTTCAGGGAAGAATCAGAAAGGAAGACTTTCTGAAAAATGACTAGCCCATACTCTTCAGAAAGGTCAAGGTCATGACAGACAAAGAAAAACTGAGGAACCATCCCAGATTTTAAAAAACTAAAAAGACATGACAACTAAATACAAGGAGAAACCCTGGATTGGATCTTGAATGAGAATTTTCTTTTTCTTTTTTTTGAAAAGGACATTAATAGGATAATTGGGAAAATTCAAGTAAGATTTGTAGATTAGATAATAATCAACACTGCATCATGTTAATTTCTGGATGTTGATAATTATACTGTAGTTATATAAGGTAGTGTTATTGTTTTTAGGAAATATACACTGAAATATATAGAAGTTGCATGTGTGCAACTTATTCTCAAGTGATTCAGAAAAAAATTATATATATATATGTATAGATGTATGTATGCACATATCTAGAGAAAGAATGATAAAGCTTATATGGTAAAAAAAAATGTTAACATTTGGGGACTCTAGATGAAGGATATATAAGAATGTACTACTTTTTGCAATTTTCTATAAATATGAAATTATTTCAAAATCTAAAATAAGATAAAGAAAAAAATAGGCTATGGTCCTTGGGAGGAAGTATACTGGGGAAGAAGCCCTGAGATGTGTTTGCTTAGCTAGTTATATACATGGCTTTTCAGTTAGATTCTCCAGGATGTGTTGCCTCCTACCTGCTGAAAGGTAGTCCCAGCTGCTTGGCTCCTAAAGCCATCTTCCTTTCAGTCCTTCCACCCCTGCCCCACCAAAGCGTAGGTCCAGGCAACTGCCCACAGGACCTGAATACTAAAAATAACTCTGTACTTTCTTCAAAGAATACTTGCTTGTAGGTAGGTGTACCAATCTGATGCCAGGGTCACAAGGCAAACCCCAGTTGCTACCCTACCTCTGGGAGAAGATAAATGGGAGGTTGTATAAAACTGCAAGTAATCATAGAGCAGGTCTTACAGTCATGGCTAGAGGGAAGAAGAGGGAAAGTCTTTGAGACCAAAAATTACTTTCGCCCTTTTAAGAAAACCCATTATATTTTATAATGTGCCCAACACAGCAACAACCAGTTGGAAAAAAAAAATTCCATGAAGAAAACAAGATGGCAGCTGCCTGGAGTGGCTAATAAAATGGATGCCAAAAAAAAAAAAAAAAAAAGAAAGTAAAGTTTTGCCATTGGGATCTCTGAGTGTTCATGAAACAAGCTAACAATACCAGCTATAGAATGATAAAGACATCTGCTAAGAACAAATTAAGGCAGATGCTATAGACCTCTGGAAAGGACAATCTCCAACTCCCTCCACTTCTCACTTTCGTCTTCAGAGACTGAGTTCATTTAAAAATATATATATATGAGGGCCAGCCCGTGGCTCACTTGGGAGAGTGTGGTGCTGAGTGTGTGCTAAGTGCTAGAGTACAATGGTGAATAAGACAGATATTATCTCTCCCCTCAGAAGCTCAAAGACTGGTTGATTACAAAGAAAAGCAAGTCAGCAATTTCAATGCAGTGGAGTAAGAGCTAAGATGGGGATGTTCAGAGCTAAACGATCACAAATGAGGTCCAAGTTACCCAAGAATCAGAGAAGACTTGTTGGAAGAGGTGACATCTGGGCTGAGATCTAAAGAATGAAAATGAATTACTTGGTTAAATAAAAGTGGGCAGGGTGGGGGAAGAGATGATTTCTCAGCAGAGAGGATAGCAGGTATGAAGTCTCAGCAGTGACAGAGACATGGTAAACTGCGGAGATGAAGAAAGTCTAGTATGGAGCAGAGTATGTGAGACAGGTGAGTAGTCGGAGGCCTTCCAAACCCCAGTAAGGAGTTGGGTTTGTATCCTGAAGGCAAGGGGGAGGGATTGAAAACCTTAACAGGGGTGTAACTGTTATTCATTCATTTAACAAATAATTACTTGGCATCTACTATGTGACAAATACTGTTTGTTCTAAATGCTGGGGAAATAGCAGCTAAACATGATCAGATGTATGTGTTAGATCAATCTGGCTACTGAATGGAGAACTGAGTATAGAAAGACAAGAAGAGAGAGACGGGAGAGAGGAAGAGAGTTAGGACTTTATTGCTGTAACTCAGGTAAGGACTAATAATATTAGCTTGGGCTAGTTGACCGTACATGTGGAGAAAACTTAAAAGACTTCGAGACACGCTGGCTTCACTAGCCAAGAGTTTTATTGCTGTATCTGACAATAGGAAAGAAAGATTGATGATGAATAGCATTTAACATGCTACACACTTTATCTTTGAGGATGGCAGGCTCTTGAAGCCTCCTAGTGAAGCATTAAATTATTGCTTTGACATCGAGCATTTCATCAAGTACTTTACTAGATTTGTCCATACTTACCCAGACAAACCATTATTAAAAGTACATGAAATCAGAAAAAAAATCACTCTGCCAGCATACCCGGCCTCCCTCCATGTATAAAAGTGAATACTGGGCCGAGCCCGTGGCGCACTTGGTAGAGTGCTGCGCTGGCAGTGCGGCGACGCTCCCGCCGCGGGTTCGGATCCTATCATTGGCTGAGTGCCGGTCACGAAAAAACGACAAAAAAAAAAAAAAAAAAAAAAAAAAAAAAAAAAAAGTGAATACAACTCAGAAAACGTCTGCTAAACATAACCTTTTTCTAAGTCACCAGAAATATTGTTGGCAACTGCTAGTGACAACCTATTTCATTATGGTCTAGTGATGTAAACTGCTCCCTCGGGATGATTTAGCTTGCTGCCAACAAAACGCTTATTGCTTCTTTACTCATGTAGAACACAAATGATTGCTGAGAAACTCAAACCCCAATATTCAGGATTTTAAGCTAACCTAACAGACTAGCAGCATCTTATGAAGAATAAAAGCGGTTCACGAAGAATACTTTTCATAGCCCAAATTACTGCCATGTTGCATTCTATATGTGCAGTCTATTAATCAATATTCACTTTGAAGCCTAGAATTTTGAAAGTCAAGGGAATTTCTTCGCATGGTTCTAACCCTTCCCCAGCCACAACTGGATAATCAACAGATTCTTTAGCTAGGACTGTCCTGGGTAACTTGTGGGAGTAAATGCCTGCATAAAGACCACATACTGCCTCCAGCTGATGTGTGGCTTTAAGGTGGTGGTTTCTAAATATGAGGATACTTCAATAAGTTCATGGAAAATGAAATTAAGAGATAATACTGATCTTCCCCTGACTTTTTAAAGATCCCTTATATCTGCAAAGAAACCACGTGCTTCAGAATTTTCTGGAATGATTATTAAAAACATGTATATTCCTGGACCTACCCGAGTTATACTGAATAAGAACCTCTGGGATTATGCCCCAGGAATCTACATTTAACAAGCTCCCAGGGGAATGTAATGTGCAACCAGGTTTGCGTCTTCTTGAGGGATCACCTGGGTGGGAGCAAGCACCTAAAGCTCACCAGTGCAACCCACAGCAGCAGAAGCATCTTGCTCGAGGATGTTCAACAGAGCGCCATGTTCAAACGCTCTTATTTCCTCCGGTTCTGATTCAGACCTCGCACTCCTAATGTGCTGTCTTTTCGGTTCCGTCTATGAGACCTTGGGAAAATTACTTAACCTTTCCGAACCTCAGTTTCCTCACCTACAAAATATGGATCGTATCACAATTGACTAGGTTGTTATAAGAATTAAATAAGTTAATACACATAAGAACCTGACACATACTAAGCAATCAATAACTGTTAGCTATCTAAATTTTTTATGGCTTTATTCGAGTCTCAATTCTCCTTTCTTACTAGACAACCCTACCTTTGTTTTCCCTTTTAAGCACAATAAATCTTCCTCCACCTCTCCCCCAAATTTGCATCTTCAGATTCTGAACTGGAACTTGCACACAGGCTCCAATCCTACCCAACCTAACCTCCTTAGAGCCACACCAATGCTATCTGATGCCTGTGAGCCTGGATTCTTCCTCTCAGTGTCATCATGCATGAGTGAGGCTGAGTGGTCTGGAACTCAAGACCCGTCTGCATGAGTTAACTGAAAATGGGAACTGCCAAGGTGACATTCTTTACTTACTCCCAGGTAACAGGAGTCCTTGAGTTGGTCTTGCTGCCTGCATAGCAATGTCCTGACTTATAAAACAAGGGTGATGATAGTAAATTTAGTGATGATTAATCACTAAATCTGAGTCAAGCTCTGTGTTAAGGGCTGCATTCAAAAGCACCTATGACATAGATACTACTGTTCCCATTTTACCTTTTAAACTGAGGCTTGGAGAAGTTATGAAACTTGTGCAAGCTCACAAGAGGTAGTATCCAGCATTCTAATATATGCAGCCTGCAGCCTGATTCCAGCATCCTTTTTTTTTTTTTAACCTTTGCACTGAGAATTTTTCAGAGAACTTGGAATCACGCAGTGCCAATATGATTAAAATCAGAAAGTATCTAGCATTCCACACAGAAACCTTGCCGCCTCAAGCCAGTGTTGGCCCAAGTCAAATCTCCTTACCTTTGAGAGTCAATGTGCTATGAGATAAATAACTAATAAGAGAGAGTCTCACTCTGCCACTTACACGTAGATGATTTTGGATGACGGCACTTATACTTTCTGAGCCCCATTTTTCTTCATCAGTAAAATAGGGAAAATAATATCTACTTCTCTTCTCATGGTTGTATATGAAGATTAAACAATATCATAAATGTAGAAATGCCTTCAAGTGGTATGCAAATATTAGTAATTATAATTATTCATTCATTCCACTAATACTTACTCAACACTCATTCTGTTCCAGGCTCTAGAGGTATAACTGTGAAGTAGACACAGTCCTTGCCTTTCAACATAAAATTTAAAGTCTGGGAAAAAGGCTATGACAAAATAAAGTGATAAACGCTAAAATAGAGGATGTATATAATACAATAATGAGGACATACAGGAAAAACACCTAGCCCTGACTTAGCCCTGGGCTAAGGAGGGCTTCCCAGAGAAGAGGAACTCTAAGTCAAGACCTGGAACCAATCAAGGAAAGAAAGGCAGAGATGACAGGAAGATATAGGAGTGTCAAAGACGCCTACTATAATTTTGGTTGAATTGTAGTGTCTTTTCCTGGTATAAGAAACATTAAAAAGAAAGCATGTTTGGAAGAAACAATAATAAATTCTGTTTTGAATGTGATGAGTGTAAGGTGGCTGTGGATAGCCAGGTAGAGCCATCCAATAGGCAGCTGGATAAAAGGATCTGGAGCTCGAGAGATTGATTTTGCATGAAGCTGTAGATTTGGAAGTCACTATCATGTAGATAATACTTGAAAAGCAGGAAAAGAGTTATATAAAGGAAAAGGAAAAGAGACAGTCTAGTGTGGGTAGAAAAAGAGGAAGCTACAAAAGGCATTGGATTCTAGTCTTTCCTGCTTTCACATGGACCTTATCCATCAAAATTCTACCCTTTCGTACTTATTTCTTTAACCTTTACCTTTCTACTTATTCTTTTCCATAGTCAACTAAATATACTGTCTCTGTAATTAATAAGACAAATAGATTTTCGTCTACCCCATAACTCTCTCCAGTTACAATCCTGTTCACCTCCTGCCTTTCAGAGCTGAACTGAAAATAGAAGTCTGCAACTGGAATCTCCATGGCCTCACTTGCCATTCACTTCTCAACCCACTTCAGTCTGGCTGCTGTTTCTATTTCTCCATTGAATCCTTATCCAGGTTCTTTTTTGTTGTTTTTAATTTTTATTGAATCAAAATTGATTATACATATTTTGGAGTATCAACATTGAGATATGTTAAGTCAATATTACTAGCATATATATTGCTACAAATCGTAATTATTCTTTATGCCCCTTGTCCAATCACTCCCCACCCCGTCCCTCCCCTCTCCCCCGCTCTAATTACCCTAGATTTCTTCTCTCCTTCTGAAAGACTAATGGTTACTCTGTTGATTTGTTTCCTAGATGATATGTCCAATGCTGAGAGGTGTAATCAGGTCCCCCAGTATTATGATAGAGCAGATGCCTCTTCTGTCACTCTGAAATGGGCTTTGTGGAGAAAGACATCCTCTTCTTTCCTTTATCTCTGCTGGTGACTCTCCTTGTGTCAATGCACTCCAGTGGCTGGCAGACATCTGCACGGTGGCTGTGGCATCTAGCTGCCTCCACAGCAGCCATGGTTATTATGGTGGCTGTGGTGGGCCACCCACATGGAGGTGATGTTTTTGGCATGCTCCTTTGTGCTGGTAGTGTACCTGGTTGTGCAGAGTGTCTGGTACCCAGATCCATGCCTCAGGTCCCCGGATAGGCCCTGAGGCACTCGTGCAGTGTGCCTGGTTGTGGGAGGGGTGTCCAGTCCTCTTCTCCATACCTCAAGTCCCCAGGCAGGCCCCAAGGCGCTGGTGGTGTGCCTGGGCTGGAACTAATTTTTTGTCCTTTGCTTACTTCTAAAACAGGGGAACTTCCTGTGGGAACCAGTACTTGAGCTGTGTGGTTGAGCTAAATTGCTACTTTGCTGCTGTTTCCCTAGGGAAGTCTTTTGTGCAGCTCAGGGTTTAATGGTTGACCTTATTGATACTTCCAGCTCTCCAGAGACCAGATGCACCTGGGTTGTGTAGAAACTCTGATCTGGGCCTGAGTTTTTTCATCAAACTTCACCCCATGCAATTCTGCATTCCTGACCAGTCTCCTCTGAGTGGTCCTTCACTGACTGGGGGGCAGATAGGCTATCCTTGCTGTGTCCCAGTATTCTCCCGGAGGGCCTGTCTACCCCACCACCCATGCTCCAAACACTTCCCATGGGACAGGCCCTGCACCAGTCCCTTGTGATGACTCACCGGCCTCTGAATGACTCCCCTTTTTCAGCTGTTCTGGCTCCTCATTCCTGCATGGGTCCATGGGAACTCTATTAGTGGTCCTGCTTTCCTGGGGGCCACCAAGACCCTCTTCTCCCCTGCTGCCTCTAAGTAACTCCATCTGAAGGGCACAGCTGCGGCTTCTGCTGGCTCCTGCTCCATGCGCTCAGCAGCTTGAGCCTTAAAATGGCCATGGCTGAAACGCTCTGAGCAGTTTCTTCTTTCTCTCATCGTGGTTTCTCCTGCCTTCATGAACTCCGTAGGTCTCTCCTCTTCCCCTGAGCTCCAGTGGCCCCAGCTTGGCTGATGTTGCATTTTTACAGTTGTAAATTGTTTGATTTGTGGGAGAGACACTGGGGACCGTCTATTCCACCATCTTGACCTGAACTCCTTATCCAGATTCTTAAGAGCCTATTTGTTGCTAAATCTAAAAGATGTACATTGGTTTTTATCTTACTTGACTTCTCCAAGTCTTTAGAGCCTGGAAATGTCAATTCTCCCTCCTGCTTGAAATGCACTCTTCCTCTGGCTCCCTTAACTTCACACTTTCTTGCTTTTCCTCCCACCCCTCTGACTGTTCTTTATGAAAGAGTAATGGTTTCTTTGTTGATATGCTGTATATATGATCTGTCCAATGCTGAGAGGTGTGATCAAGTCTCCCAATATTATCATAGAGCAGATGCCTCTTCTGTCACTCTGAAATGGGCTTCGTGGAGAGAGAAATATCCCACCCCTCCAACTGTTCTTTCTCAGTCCCTTTGGTGGTGGTGTCTTTCCCTGCCTCTTTAATATTGCTATCCTTCAGGATTCTTTCTTAGGCCTTTTTCTTATTGTACAAACATATTCTCTCTCCTTCCCTCAACCTAGTATTTTAATTCATCCTCAAGTTATTAGCCTAGGATAGACAGAAGCCCAACTCTTTCATTTTAACAGGATAGAAGGAGAAAATAATGGCTGTAGTCATCAGCAGTTTTTTAGGTTTGATTGCAGGAAGTTAAAGAAGTATCAATTTGATGGTTTATATTTTCTCTAAAAAGTGACAGGCAAGGTGGTCTGCAGAACATGTGGTAGAAGGTGGTAGGGTCTGAGAATATCAGGAAAGAGGAGAAGTTTTGAAATAGTCATCATGGAGGATTGGAAAGAACATTAAGTAGAGAAACATAAAAGGATTACTGAGAAATGTTGATGTTCTAGTTAAAGTTGGAAATGATGGTTTTAAAATATCCCCAATCTGCCCATGATTTTCTCTAGCAGTCTAAATATAAAAATGAAGAAAAGGCCATAAGTGGTCTGATCAAAGGTGCGATTTTTTTAGCTAGGCACCATAGAATCCACAAATGACGATTAAAAAAAAGATAAAGAAATTAAGGATAACAGCAAGAGAGTGACAAAAGTGCTGGTCCATGGAGGTCTATGCTGGGAAAAGAGAAAAGTTTAAATAGAAGAGTTTGAAAATGAAAGTCTTGAGAGAACTTACCAAGAAACAGCAACAGCTGTAGCAGGCAATAACTGAATAAGCAAGCTGGGGAAACTGGTGGATTGGTTCAAAGAGTGGCATTTTGAATTTTATTGTATCAGAGATTGTACACGTTAGATGATGACAAAGCACAGAATGGTAGTGGCTGGAGATGAATATAGGTGATGGTCATTGGAAATAAAAGCTGAGATTATACCAGTGGAGGTGCCCAACTGAAATGCTACTTCTGTGAATTCTTCATCCCCTAACTCAGAAGTAATATAGCTGCTGTGGACTGATTGAATTGTGTCTCCAAAGCCCATGTATTAGAAGCTTAATCTCCACTGTAACTGTTGAGCATGGGAATTCCTATTATAGGAGTTGAAAGGTGGGGCCTTGAAGAGGTGATTAGATTCTGAGGACCATGCCCTAATGAATGGATTAATAATGATGGTCATGGGCATGGTTTTGAGGGCTTTAAAAGGAGAGCATGTGAGAGTTTCTCTCTCTCTGCTCTCGCCATCTCACAATGTGATACCCTGTGTTGCTCTATAGCCACCACCAGAGAAGATCCTCTCCAGATGTGTTCCCTGGAATTTGGACTTCCCAGCCTCTGAAACTGTAAGCAATAAATTTCATTTTCTTACAAATTACCCAGTTTCAGGTATTTATGTTATAAGCAACAGAAACAGACTAATACAATAGCCTTCTTCTGTGCTCTTTCCCAAGAGCACTTCTATTATTGTCCTTATTCCACTGTATTCTAATTAGTTTGGTCTCTGTTTATCTCCACCTAACTGTGAGTTCTTCAGAGAGAGGTGCCAGATCTTATTCTTCCTGCCTGCCATAGTACACATAAGGTCAGTTAGCATACAACATTGACTAAATAAATAAATGCTTAGTAATAATTGTTTTAATGTGACTTCATATCACAGGCATCTGTCTCCGGTTCCTGAAATATTTCACTTTTGTTATTTATCAATAAATAACATAGAAGTATGAGAGGTATGCATTTTATTTCTTGTTTATACACAATTCTCTTTCAATGACAAAACATGTTTTTCTAAAATAATTTCTAAAGATTTAGATATGAAACTGTGATCATTATTTTTTCCCCTCTAATAATATAGCTTTATCATTTTCCCCCACATCAGAACCATGCCAAGGGTTTGGCTACTGTGGAAATTAAATCTTCAGATATGTCCTTCCTTGATATAGAATCATTATTTCACTCCATGAATGATTTATTAGTTGCCTTCCATATGTCAGGCAGTCCTGTAAAGGGACTCTGGGGACAGAATGATGAACAAGACAATTCCTTCAGTCAAACTTACAGATAGATAAGGAAACAAGGACAATGGTCCAGCAATAACTGTATCAGTCAAGATACAATAATCAACAACCCCAAAAATCTCAGTGGCTAAAGGCAGCAAAGATATACATTTCACACATACAAAGTCTGTTGTGTGTTGCAGTAATTCTCCATGGCAGCTGCCATCCATATGATGATTTACCATTGCTCCTCTGTATCAACACACACTTTCAAGAATTGCTAAGGCAGAGGAAGAGAGAGGGACTTGAACACAGAAGTAATGTACACCAATTCTGCTTACAAATCATCAGCCAAATCAAACCATATGGCTACACCTAAATTCCAGAAGGTAAGAAAGTTCAATCCTCTCATCTGCTTAGAAGTAAAGGAATGGATGCTAGTAAACAGTGAAAATACCTACCACAATGACAATGCAGAAAGACAGATACTACGGTAAGGTACTATAACAGCAAGGAGGAGGAGACTTCTCAAGTCTTGGGGAGTCAAGGAAGGCTTTCTGGAGAAGATAACATTTAAGCTGGGAACCAGAGATGAATAGAATTTAATAAATTAAATAGATGGCTAGGGGTGAGAGTCCTAGTCATAAGGAACAGTTTATATAAAGCAAGCATGGGAAGTTTATCCCCTTTCCTAATCCTGCTAGTGCTACAGAAATTGAAGCCAACAATATGGATATAAATAGTGAGATAAAGAATCAGGGCTATAAGAATCAGTAATAAACCTACACACACACACACACACACACACACACACACGTATATGTAAATATATATAAATATATATGTGTGTGTGTATATATATATATATATATATATATATACACCCTCATACATATGTGTGCCTGTGTGTGTATATATGCAAACATACATAATTATATATAAAAATGGAGGGGTGGAGATAGATGTCAACAGAGTTTTGATAGTAGTGCCAGCCCCCACTGCCTCTTTAGAAACAAGAACACCCTGATGTGTTGAGGAATTCTAAAGTTTCAGGACCAAGCTCCTTAGAGTCCACTGACAGGGACAAAGCTACTTCCCCAGCACCTGGGGCCAAGATGTATCCTGACCTATTTCTATGAATAGCCCCCACCTTCAGAGAATCCTTTCTACTATACTATTGTACCTACATTATATGGTTACTGAGAGCATCAAATTTAGCACAGTTGCTTAGCACATAGTAAGACCTCAGTTAAGCCAGCTGTTACTCTTTGCCCACATTGAATTAAGCACACTTCTTAAGCTACATATTTTCAAATCTCCCCAGTTAGTAAGAACCATTGTCCCCATTTTACAGATGAGAAAACTATGAACAGTAGCATAATCTCCAAGAATACACAGCTAGTAGCAGTGGGAGCAGAGATTTAAACCTAGGACTATCTTAATTTAAACCCTGCTTAAACTGTGTTTAACTGAATTACTACCAACAGATGTAGAACTGCCAAGCCCATTTAGAATGAGGATGATACTATATTTGACTGAAATTTTCTTCATACAGCCACATACATAGTTAGCCATGAGCCATGAGCCAATCATAAAACCTAATCAACACTGTCTGTACTGATGGTGACCCTCTGACATAGACATCAAGGAGACACAGCTAAAATCTTACAGTTTAATTTAGTTTTATTTATTTATTTATTTTTTTTTTTTTTTTTTTTTCAAAGATGACCGGTAAGGGGATCTTAACCCTTGACTTGTTGTTGTCAGCACCACACTCAGCCAGTGAGTGAACCGGCCATCCGTATATGGGATCCGAACCCGGGGCCTTGGTGTTATCAGCACCGCACTCTCCCGAGTGAGCCACGGGCCGGCCCTTACAGTTTAATTTTAAAGTTTCTTTCTCATACTTTTATGACCCCCTCCAAATTTTCTTAGTTGACTGGAAGCAATTCAACTCTGAGAATCACATATCTCTTTCACTCATCTTGAACACACTTGTTAGTACAGATTAGAACTTGTTAAAGATTAATTCTTAAAGCATCCTCAAGCTTTCTTTTCCAACAAAGGAAACATCAATTACAGGCTCACACATAAACTTTGCCCCTTTCTTGAATACTTGCTGCCCTTTATAAATCTTAGATTTCTTCCCCTTGAGTATTAGTTCAAAGGAGAGATTTTATTGCCTCCAGGGGTTGTTAAACTGATTGCAATACTGCCTATTTAGAGCAGTTCAGTGGGAATTAAGCCGGTTCAATGCTGTCAGACCTAGAATATAGCTGTCAAAGAGCATTACAAGTAAAACACCCTTGATAAGAAATAATGACCAAATGTCAATCTGTTTTTCACTACCCTTACTACAGACTTCTCCTGCCACACAAAAAAAGCAATGTTTTACACTTTATAGTAATAGGACATTTCTGATATTTCTGTTAAAATTCTAGCAATGTTTTCAATGATAAAAATATATAGTTCTTTTTTTTTTATTCATTTTTTTTTAAATTTTATTTTGTCGGTATACATTGTGGCTGATTATTGCTCCCCATCACCAAAACCTCCCTCCCTCCTCCCTCCCCCCTCCCCCCCTACAATGTCCTTTCTGTTTGCTTGTCGTATCAACTTCAAGTAATTGTGGTTGTTATATCTTCTCCCCCCCCCCCGGTTTTGTGTGTGTGTGTGTGTGTGTGTGAATTTATATATTAATTTTTAGCTCCCACCAATAAGTGAGAACATGTGGTATTTCTCTTTCTGTGCCTGACTTGTTTCACTTAATATAATTCTCTCAAGGTCCATCCATGTTGTTGCAAATGGCAGTATTTCATTTGTTTTTATAGCTGAGTAGTATTCCATTGTGTAGATGTACCACATTTTCCATATCCACTCATCTGATGATGGACATTTGGGCTGGTTCCAACTCTTGGCTATTGTAAAGAGTGCTGCGATGAACATTGGGGAACAGGTATACCTTCGACTTGATGATTTCCATTCCTCTGGGTATATTCCCAACAGTGGGATAGCTGGGTCATATGGTAGATCTAGCTGGAATTGTTTGAGGAACCTCCATACCATTTTCCATAGAGGCTGCACCATTTTGCAGTCCCACCAACAATGTATGAGAGTTCCTTTTTCTCCGCAGCCTCGCCAGCATTTATCGTTCAGGGTCTTTTGGTAAAAATATATAGTTCTAACTGCAATCTGGGCTCAAAAATTGATGGAAGCATTTTATTCCTTTTAATAAAGTATGTGGCAACGTGTTTCAAAACTAACACATTTTATTAATGCAAGTAAGTAGAGGGTTGTAAACCATTTTTAAGTTTTATCATTTACTCATTTAACTAACATTTGTTAAGCCTCTATGAATTTGGTTTTGTGCTAGACATTAGGGTACAAACATATGGGTTTTTGTGAGCCATTTTAAGGAGGCTAGATTTAATCCTGCAGGCTATCAGAAGTAAATGAGATTTAATCAGATTTGATGTTTAGAAGGATTAATTTGGCTACAGTATGGTCCTCCTCATCCCTATCATTCTCTCTCTTGCCTCTCTGTTCTTTTTCTTCATAACACCAATCACAGTTCATAATCATATATAGGTTTACACTCAATTTTCCACTAATTATAAATCGATGAGAGCAGAAGTCCTGTCTACATTGTTCATTATCCAGAATCCAGTATAGTACCTGGTATAGAAGCCATTTGATAATTATTTACATGATTAAGTGAATAAATAAATAAATATTGAGGGGGTTTAAGACTGTATTTTAAAAAGTCTATTAGAAGACTGTTGCAGTGTATGGATATTTCATAGTGACCTGAAATAAAACAGTGATATTGTGGCAAAATAGGACTTAATTATATATTTAATGCAGATGGTGTAGAAAAGTAAAGTATTTAGAATAACTCAGAAGTTTCTAATTTGATCAAGTGAATGTTGATACCTTCAAATAGAAAAGGAAATATTTTAGTTATAATATTTCATTGATGAAATGTTATAATATTTCATTGATGAAATATTATTTCTAAATTTTAGGCAGTATGGAAGGTACACAAGATACAAATAAGATATAATATGTAGCCCCTTTAAAAGGTGTTTTACATCATTTTTTTTTTTTTTTAAGATGACCGGTAAGGGGATCTTAACCCTTGACTTGGTGTTGTCAGCACCACACTCACCCAGTGAGCTAACCGGCCATCCCTATATGGGATCCGAACCTGTGGCCTTGGTGTTATCAGCACCACACTCTCCCGAGTGAGCCACGGGCCGGCCCTGTTTTACATCATTTTAAAAGAATTTTTAAAGTATAAATTACTGAACGATTTAATCAGTGATTAAATAAATTAAATCAATTGATGAGCCAATATCACACTGATTATAACAATTTGTCCTTCTCCCTTTCCCCTCCCACTTCCATCCTCTCCATAAGGGAAGTTATTTTTAACCTAAAAGGATAGAATATCAGTTTACTAATAAATCATATCAAATCATTTCCTTTTCATGAAAAGGGTTATTATGTCAGCACGTTAGCCGAAAATCATAATATTCTAGAGATCTGGAAAGACATTTGATTTGGTTTGCCAAACATTATTCATTTCCCCATATTCGCTTTTACTGTATATGTCATTCCACTGCTTAAAAACCTTTAATGAATCCTCCACCTCATTTAAAAATAAAAATAAAAATAAATTAACCAAATAAATAAATGAGTAAATAAATAAATAAAATTACATTCAAAGTCATTAACTTTGCAATCCAAGTCTCTGTAATTCGTCTTTCTAGTTTCCTCAGATACATTACTAATGTCACCCTCAAATCCAGCTTTGTTTTCTTTCCCGGTATGAGAAATTTATTCTCATTACATCGTGGTCATGCTTCTTAATCTTTGACCAAAAATAGCTTCGTTGCTATTTCACCAGATTTGTTTCTGAAGGAAAAAAAATCAAACTCATCCCATAAAGGAAGATTTTTTTCATTACTGAAAACATTACTAACAACAGTAAAAAGTGCAGCAGGATCTAGAGGAAATTCTAAAAGAGGTGTTCTATAAAAATGTCAGGATAACAACATTAGAGCAGGTGTCTACCCTTCCAAAGCGACCATTTTGAAAGGACTCATATAAAGTGAAGGCTCTTGTACAGCTACTAAAAAAATTGGTTTTATCTCTTTAGAGTCTGGTTGGATTCTTAAAGTCTCCACTTTTTTTTGTACAAAAGCTTATGTTGAACAGATGGATGGCTCCAGTTTGATGTATTCTTCTTTTTATCCATTTTGATTAATTTTTACATTATTTCAAATAGCAAAAACTTTGCTTTTCAAATAGTAAAAATTCAAATAACAAAATTAATACATTAGGCAAAAGACTTTAATGTATTTCTTTTTCTCTATTATACGAACAAATAAATTAGAACAGAACAAAAATTTTATAACTATTCTTGCAGAAGTTTTCTCTCAGTATATTGACAAGTAAACTGTTCTTAAGTCATTGGTGTCACTGTTGAATTTATTTTCCCAAATTAAAATGCTAAGATAGGTCAATCGAAGTGCAGTGGTGTTTACAACTAATTTACCACAACCAGTTACAGATTTCTTTGTTCCTTCTCTGTTCCCACTGCTTCATTTGACTGGCCTTTAAAATAAACAAGAAATTCTAAAATAATTAAGTATTCCTGAGATTTTTGTGTTTCATTACTTTTAACCTCAAAATAAGTAAAAACATTTTTAAATAAGAAAAAATATTTTCAGCTGCTAAATAAGACATAAAATTAGGAGATTTTGCTTTTATGTTAATGGTAATGCTATTCCCTTGTAGAAAAAATAATGTATGTCAGGCTCCAGACACCTTTCCCAGGCACTCTTGAACATTTTACATGGTTAAGAACTAAAAGAACTTAAATAAGGAGGGCATCAGACACAAAAATTCTGAAGATTTTTTTAAATAAAAGTTTTAAAACACTATATAGGAAAAGAATGCTATCATTGATCAAATTACTCTTACCTTCACAGGAAATGATATACATAGCTTAAGAAAATTTAAAAATTAGAAAATAAATAAATAAAGGTTCCAAGTCAGTCTTTTTTTTTTAACTGCCCTCCTGAGTTCAACACATAGTTGCTGTGAGCTGTTTGTCTCTTTTCTCACTTTGGGTGTGCTGCCTCCATTAAAATTAAAGGGTTTCTGACCAGAAGATACTCTAGATCTGCCCCCAATCCCTTTCTAATCTCTAGTCAACAACCTTGCCATTCTTCACACCAGCTTTCATATATCTTTATAATCTTAAGCAGAAAGCCTGTAAATGATCCTGCCTCCAACATTCTTGGGAGATGGTGGGGAAAGCCAGCAGGAATTGAATGTTCTTGATGTCCTATTTCTCTCTCCCCTAATTTTTCTAAATTTGAACCTGTCCTCCCCATCAATCCATGTATGAGATTAATCCCTCCTGGTTCTCCGTTTCCTTCCATCCTATGTTGTCTGAAACCTCATGGCCCCAATCATCATCTCTCTCTTCTCCTCTCAGCCCTAACCCTTTCCACCCCATATCCTTTAACTCAGCTTATATATACACTCATGATTTTTGTCTTAATTTTCTTCTTTATCCTATTACTCCTTTACTTATCACTTTTTTCTCTTCATTGCCAAAGAAATAATTGACTTCCCTATTTTCATGTCCTCAGTTGAATTCACTTCTCAGTTCACTCTAATCCAGCTTCTGCCTCCTATTTCATCCCTAAAATAGGGACTCTATTTTAAATAGGGATCACTACTGTAATAGCAACCAAATCTGATGTCTCTTTGCAGTCCTCATTTCATTTGACCTTTCTTTAGCATGTGACACATAAATCATTCCTTCTTTCTCGAATATCTGAACTTTATTTTTGTGCCATGGACCCCTTTGAGAATCTGATGAAGGCTAAGGACTACTCAAAATACTTGAAATTATAAAAGAAACCAATTTATTGAAATGCCATTATCAAAATTTTTTTTACTTGTGATATAGTAATATGTGTACTACTTTATTAAAGCATTAAATGAGAAGATAAGTCAGTAGATCTAAAAACTATCATAATTTCAAAGTAGTCATGAGATATTTATGACAACTTACTGTGGCATAAAAATATCTCTAATTTCTATTAATGAAATTCATAGGTACTATAAATAATATTATGGTTTTTACCAATATTCATAATAAATTCTACTCTATTTTATCCACATTTCACATTTAGGTCTTTAATCCATCTTAGTTTCAACTTTGTACATGATGTGAAATAAAGATTCAAGTATATTGGAGATACAGTTGGTGAGAAAGAGGGCCAGTATATAATGTTCCAAACACATTGTAGTAAACAATCTATCATTTCCCATCCAATTTATGATGCCACCATATATCCATGGATCTGACTGCGCTCTTCATTTTGTTTCTTTTTTCCATTTGTTTTTATGCATGTACCACATAGTTTATTATAAAATAACTTTGTACATGTTCCTTATCTTTGTAATTCTTTTTCAAAAAACTGATAACTTATGGATATTTATTCTATGTAAATTTTTTTTTAAGTTCATTGAGTTTTTTAAAAAATCTTATTAGAATTTTTATTGGAATTGCATAAAATGTCTAGACAAATAGAAGAAGAATTTGGTATTTTTACAATAAGTATTCCCATACATGAACATGTTTCATCACTTTATTTATTCTGATCTGTTTGTGTCCCTTAAAAGAGTTTGAAACTTTTCTTTTTAAAGGGCCTATGTATTCTTTTTTGGTTAATTCTTAGATACTTTGTAATTTTTGTTACTATTGTGAATAATATCTTTTCTATCATTTCCTAGTTGGTTATTATTGGTATAGAGGAACACTATTGATTTTTGTAAATTGATCTTATATTGCATAATGTTATTGAACTCGCATATAAGCTCTAACTGCTAAACTATGCTAGATCTTCTATGCTGACAGTTATATCATCTACAAATTATGACTGTTATGTCTCTTCCCTTCGAATTTATGTACCTCACTTAGGTACATATCTCATTATATTGACTACAATCTCCAGTACAGTGTTGAATCACTATTAAAATAAAGGGCATTCTTATATTTTCCTGAATTTAAAAATGAATTCACCTTTGTGAAGTATTGTGTTTGTTGAAGATTATTGAAATACAGTCTTTATTGTATTATATCCTTTCTACTGCCAGCTTTCTGGGTTGTTTTTTTTATTTTTATTTTTTGGATAGATATATGTTAAACTACATGAAAATTGTTCTGCATAAATTGAAATCACTACATAATTTTTCTCTCCTTTACTCTCTTAATATGGTGAATTACTCTGATAGATTTCCAGATACTAAACCATCTTTTCATTCCATGGATTAAACCCTACTTGATTATAATGTATCATTTTATTCTATAATGTCAGATTTTTGTTAACTCATATTTCATTTAGGATTTTTTTCATAGTTTTAAAACATGTCCATAAGTAAAATAAATCTATAATTTTCTTCCTCTTTTATACTATCTTTAGCCAGTTTTGAAAACAACACTAATTTAACCTCATAAAATAAATTGGGCACTCTAAAATGATTAATTTTATGTTACGTAAATTTCATCTCAATTTTGAAAAATGATTTGGGCAGCTGTCATTCATTTTCCATTTTTTTGTACAACTCGGATATTGTACAAAAAAATGGAAACATTCTCTTCCTTGAAAAACTGAGAGAAGTCATATGTAAAATCACTTGGGCCTGGAGCTTTTTCTCTGGAGGAGGTATCCTTATAACTTCAGATTCTTTATTGGTGTTTGGCTTATTCAAATTTTTTATTCTATTTCTTCTTGAACTAAGCGTGATATTTTGTATTATTATAGAATTTTTTTCTTGTTTTTTTAAACATTTTGGTGAATTTTTGTTTACAATATTCTTTAAAAGTTTCATATCTTTTATTTTTGCAACTGTTTCCCCTATACACTCTGTATTTTTCAAAATTTAAATAGACTCTTCTGCTTTATTTCCTCATCTATAGAATGGAGATGATAGTACCTACCTCACAGGGTTGTTGTGAAGATAAAATGCATTAATAAACGTAAAGAGTTAAAACAATCTACGAGCATTATACAAGTATAACAACATAGTAAGCACTATACAGGTGTTAGGCGTTATGTCTGTCTTATTAATGTTTTCAGAGAACAAGCTTTTGGATTTGTTAATCTCTAATTTGGAGGGATTCTATAGATTATTAATTTTGTATCAGTATTTCTTTTTATTCTCTTCCTTCTGATTATTTTTTCTTAGTGTATCCAATTTATCTTTTTCCAACTTTCTGAGTAGAAATATTGGTTTATTTGATTTTATTCTCTTATGTTCTATTAGAGCAATAAATTTCTAAGTCCTATTTTGGCTATGCAAAAAAATTACATAGGCTTTCCATTGTCTTTCACTTCTATGTATTTCTAATTTCCCTTATGATTACCCTTTTCTCTGTGATCTTTTTATTTTAAAAAATGATTTCTTATTGCTCTATGATCAGAGAACATGGTCTGAATGGTGCTGATTACTTGACCTTTGTTGAGACTTCTTTGTGTTTGGTATATAGTAACCTTGTTAATGTTCTGTCTTTTCTAGAAAATGATTTATGAGAGTAAGATTATACTGTTTACATGTGTGTGTGTATGTATATTAGTTCAAACCTATTAACTATATTATTTATATCAGAATTTTCTTTTTTGTTGGCTCAATTGGTTCTCAAAAGGAATATATTCATATCTATAATTATAATTTTTAATTTATCCATTTTTCTTCATAGTTTATCAATTGTTCCCTTTTATCGTTATATCTTCTTGATCATTTATTCCTTTTACCAGTGTATAATGTCCCTCTTTGACTCTCATGATATTTTTCACCTTAAATTCCATTATTTAATTACTGCTTTCATTAAGGTCTCTTTAAAATTCCAACTTAGTGTGTTCTCTGTTTCCTGTGAGAAGCCTAACTGATATACTAATACAGAAATTTCTGTGGCAATCCTTCTTGTCTCTTAACATTCATATATTTTATACTTTCTATCTCTTTATTCTTAATGCCTTTCAGAAGAGTTCTTTGTCCTAATATTCTTTTTCACAAATTTATCTTTTGCCTATATTCACTCTGCTATTCAATGAATTTACTGAATTTTTGTTTTCAGCAGTTGTAATTTCATACCCAATATTTGCACTACATTCTTCTTAACTTCTCATTACTGCTTTATAACTCCAATATTCTCCCTACTTATTTGAGGATATAGTTGGCCCTTCATATCCATGAGTTCCATATCTGCAGGCTGAACCAACAGCGAGTGGATGAAAAATATTTAGGAAAAAAAAGATAAAAAATATCAATACAATAATAAAAAAATAATACAAATATAAAAATAAAGTAGAACTATTTACATAGCCTTTACATTGTATTAGGTATTATAAGTAATCTAGAGATGATTTAAAGTATACAGGAGGATGTGCATAGGTAATACACAAATACTAAGCCATTTTATATAAGGGACTTGAGCATCCACAGATTTTGGTATCCACAGTAGGTAGGGGGTAGGATACCAAATCCTCTGCAGATACCGAGGGATGACCATACTTAGTATGCTTATTTTAAATTCTTATTCTATTGGTTTCATTAACCCTGTTTTGTCTGGTATAGGTTGTTCTTTTTATTTTCTTTCTGTCACCGTAGTTTTACTCCTCTGGTGTTTTCTGCTAGTATTTCATGTTTCTCTAGGGAACCAACACCCTCGAGAACACTAGTCAGTACTGTGTACCAGAAAGAGAGGAGCTAAAGCCTAAGCCCTGACTTACTCCCCGTCCTGTGAGGTTAGGGAGCATAAGAGGGGGAAATTGCCTTCTTGTGACGAGATCTGATGTTAAAATACAGATTTGACCCTTCCCACTTGTATGTCATGCACCAGATAACCATGCCTGACAGAGAATCTCCACCCTCACCTCTTCTTATTACCTAGCCCTTGAGGTATGTGTAGGTGTGAGGCAGTGTGAAGACTTCTGCCTTTTATCTGCTCCCATCCTCTGCCTGACTCAAGTACAACCCTGATGTTACTTCCCTACTCCTACCAGCTGCTGGCTGGTGCTACAATTTTTCTTTGATGACAGTGCAGGTCATGACTTACTCAAGATAATGCAGAGGAGAAAAAATAATGGTACAACTCTAAAGTTTTCCTCTGCCTGTTCCTAGTCCTTGACACACAATCCTCTTCTGCTCTGGGCTACCATTGCTATCCTATAAAGGGGCTCATCAGCTTACTCTCTCCCCATGGATTTGTCATGATTTTTATGTTCTCTCATATTCAACAACCGCCTTCATGCTTCTGTCACAGCTTCCGTGTTGAGTTCAGGAGGAGCCATAGCTCATGTTACTTCACTACACTTTTTGTTAATTGTAAAGAATAATCATCTCTGAGAAAAGGAGGAGCATCTACAGAAAAGCAAGGATTATTTGCATAATCTTAACTGGCATGCTCAAATAGGTATTTCAAGACGAGAGTATAGCTGAACTCCAGGCCAAGGTAAATTTCACTCGGTGCAATTCATGTTAAGTACAATTGCCAAGACTATCATTGATGTTCAAGGAAACTATTGAGTCAATTCCCAAATATCCAAAAGATTTAGAGTAGAAAAATTAAGAAGAACTGAAGAAACCTCCATCTACCCTCAATACCTTTTGCCAAAATTCCTAGTTTCAAGACCTGACTCTACTGTTTGACCCTGCTTAAGTTACTTAACCTTTGTATGCCTTAGTTTCTTCATTTGTAAAATGGGGTAATAGTAATATCCACTTTGTAACATTATTATGAGAATGAAATGAGTTAATGAATGTAAAGGGTTATTAACAACACCTGGAATATAATAAGCACTCAATAAATGTTGGATATTATTAATATATTTTTCAAATATAGCAAAAAAAGAGATCCAGGTTAAGCATCAGAAGACCTGAGTTCTAAAGCCAGCTCTGGAATTAACTCACTGTATGTCCTGAGGCAAATCATTTCGCATCTGTTTGGCTTAATTTCCTCATATATAAAATGAGATGGTTGGACTACCAGTTCTCTAAGCCGATTCCAATTGTATCATGTTCTTAATTTTGCATTAAAGGGAAATTAAAATGAACATACATTAAGTGGGAATCAAGTCTTTCGTTCCATAAATATTTACCAAGGCAATGTGCAAAGATAAATAAAAGGCACATTTTGCCACAGAGGAATTTACAATATAGTAGATAGGCTAAGTATTGTGAGAATCTCCATAGCTGGGGGCTGGCCACAAAAGAATAAAAGTTGGGAGCATATGCTGTGGGCTGGAGAAGTTGTACTGTCAATTCTGCTTCCAAATTTAACTATAAGGTATACTGTACCACTCTCAGTGAAATAAGACAAAGTCCAATTAGACAATTAGCGTACATTTACTCTGGCCAGAGGCATGAATGGGCATGTAGACACAATGCATAATTGTAACAGAAATAGCGCCATACTTCAAAGTATGCAGAGTAGGGATCAAGAAGGATTTATGACATGTTTTTGGATAGGATGAATTAGTCACCCTGCCCAACTTCCAAAATTAGAGCCTTCTTCCTTTGGCTAGAGCATTAACTTGCTATTAAAATGGAAATGACCCTGACAGGGACAGCAGTCATTTATGCCTTGGTATGAATGAGTTTCATCAGTTCTTTTCCCTAAACAAAGGGAAGAAAACTTGAGGACAGAATGCCCCATTTGAGAGAAAAGGCTAGGCAAGGAGATAACTGTAAAAGTCCTCTAATCTCTTCATATTCATGCTTTATTTAAATAATATTTAATTAAATTATGTAATTACAATTACAAATAAGCAGTTTAGGAACAACCACAAAAACACACACCTTACAAGGGGAGTAAATGTACATGGGAACAGTGGTGAATGGCCAAGGAACAGGAGCAACTGGCCAGCATTGGCATCAGATGGAATAATTACTGAATGAAGCATGTAGGCTGGTCAAGAGCTTCAACTGTGCTTCACAATTTTGCTTAGGGTTTGGTCTACTGTACACCTTTACTAAACTCTACCTCTGCTAATTCAGAAATACAAAATAACACAAAACCCAAATAAGTAAATGTCATCACATATTTTAGCCACATGCTATGGCAAGTACATTTACTGTGTGCTACATGCTAGGCCCAGTTCAGTGCTTTATGTTTGTTCTTATTTGGTTCTCACCATAATTCTATGATGTAGGTGTTATTATTCCATTTTACAAATGAGTAAACTGGGGCACAGACAGGTTAAGAAATTTTCCCAAAGACAGAACAGCTATGAAGAGATGAAACCAGGATTCAAACGCATGTCCACTGATTCCAAAGCCTAAGTTCCTTATTACTACATTTTGCTGAATTTTGTTTTACTGTGAAATATTGCCAGTGATATATATGTACAATTCGCTAATTAAAATTTTGGTTGAGCACTAAATGCCAGGCCCTGTGCTGTACACAAGGAATATGAACATGAATGAGGCCCTATTCCTCATATTCAAGGAAATTTGAATCTAGTAAAGAATAAAGCACAGTAAGACCACATGGGTTCATATGCTATCTCTACCTCTATCTGGTGTATAAACCTCAGGGAAGTCATTTAATGTCTTTCAACTTCAGTTTTCCTGTGCATAAAATGGGATAGTATGAGTTCCTATCACATAAGGTAGTTGTACACAATCATGAGACAAATACATTACGTTAGCGTAGTGCCCAAAAAACAGTGGACTCACCATAAACATTAGCTAACGTGATTATTGTCACTGTCACCATGAACACTCATGAGAGGTAATCACAAAGCATGAGTGTTTTTGACTCCCACTGTCCCTTCAAAATTTATGCAGTGGGGAAGTATTTCCTCTGGCCCTGGACAAAATCTCAGTCGTCATCCCAACATTTCTGATTATTCCTAGGTAATAAAAAAAAAGCATTCAGGTCACTTAAAGCCATAAAAACTGTCTTAATGCAGAAATCAGAAAGTCCAGTTCCACGTAAGAGTAACTTCTAATCTGATTTAAAATTAAATCATCTCCCAGGAAGGTTTTGCTGGAGGCTGGCAGCATTTAGTGGGAAAGAGAGGCTTCATCCTGTCCCCATCCCCACACCGTCTCTCCAGCCCTTCTCTCCCCCAGCTTGTTGACCAGGTTTCTGACCCTAACAGAGGCAAAGAAAATGGGATGGGGGAAAGGTAAAGTGTGCATAATGTTCTTATTTTGACTGATCCTCTTTTGGGCCAGCTTCTTGTTTTGGGGACCTGGGAGGTATTTAAAGATGACTCTTTCTAACAATTTCATGAGTTCTTCCGGGCCCTTCCCCCGACAAAAAATTGGAAGAATTTACTACTTTTCATCTGAAAATGGTAATGCACCTTATTCTGGCTGGCCACCTCCTTTCTCTGCTGGTCTCCTATCTCCCCTCCAGACAGCAATCTTGGGAAGGATTTCAAATGACTCCAGACTGGCTCAGTCTCCCATATGGCTCACATTTGCTCCAGGGGAAACTTTCCCCCAAACAAACTCTAGAAATGTCTCCTTGCTCCTATCCTTAGAGCTGCTGGCCAGCCTGTCTCTTTGCCTTTTACAATTTCTTGGCAAGATTCAGGAATCAGTCGTGTCTTCCTAAGTGCAAGAGACACACATTTCCATTTGTTCCCTTGGGAACAAATCTCCCAACTTCACCTGGAGGTAGAAGCACTCCTCAGCTCTTCCTGGTGGGGGCGAGGCACTCACAGCCCATTTTTCTCAAAAGAAATCCTCATCAAACTTCTCATCTTCACATTCTGGATCCTCCAATATCTACAATGTGGGTGGGGGTTTTTTAAGAGTTATGAAAATTTGCATCTTCGGATGGCACCTCACTTTGGAATTTTATATTTATTGCAACTTGGTGCCTCAATCAAAACTTCCAATTTAATATTGTTAAATTATTTTTTATCAACCCTTTTTCTGAAATATGAAGCAACTCTCATATAGTGGCTAAGTGCTATAATGCAAATATAAACAAAGTGCTATGTCATAATAAGCAAATTTTATCCAGGATTGGGAGTAGAAGATGGACATGGAGGGACTGAGGCAATGACATCTCAGTTGACCCTAAGGATCCACCTGTTCACTTAACAAATACTTACTGAATATCTTTTATGTTCTAAGCAGTATTTTAGGTGCTTGAGATAGATCAGTAAAGAAGGAGGGGGGATGGTTAGCAAGAAATTGGTAAAGGGCCACAAAAAAGATTACATTATGTAATGATAAATACAGTAATTATCCTGATTTGAGGATCAGGCTTTGCAAACAGGTATTGATATTCAATTCTGTGCCCCACAGATATGTACAATTATGTCTCAATTAAAAATTAATTAATTAATTAGTTTTTTAAAAAGAAAACAAAGATCCCTGCTCTCATGGAGTTTACATTCTAATAAGAGGATGGGAGAACAGACATGAAACATGATCAATTACGTAACTTGTTAGAAGTGAAAAATGGTATGGGAAAAAAGAAAAGTAGGGGAGGAAAGAGAAGTTTATGAAACAGAAAACAGGAAGGACATTGCAAGGGGGACAACAGTATGAATAAAGGCCTGGAAATTTAAGGGGAATGGCATAATCAAAGAACTGAAGGTAGTGTGATGTGGCCAGAGCACAGAGCAATATTAACGGTGTGTATGCAGCCCCTGCCTCAGGCCACATCCCAACTCAACAGTTTGCACTGGGCACCCAACTATCTGTACATTGCCCCCAACTTCTTCCTAGAACTCATGAGTTTGCCTTTTGTTCTTATCCCCATGGATACGTGTTTGATGCCTAGAAAGAAAAAGTACAAGTAAAAGAACTAAAAAAAACCTGTTTTTTAAAAAAATTTATTTAAAATTCTATAAGACATTGAGCTTAAAAGGCTTTGGTGCCTATTCAACAATCAAAAAAAATTATCAAACAGCTGTCACATAGTAGGCATACAGATATGATAATGTATAAGGTGGATATGGTCCTTGTTCATCTAATAAAACATAACAGGAAAGGAAGAAGCAAGCCTGTCATCTGCATGGAGTCCTGCATGACTCTGGTACACTAAAGTGCAACAGTAGGACCTACTGCTCAGGACCCAGTGGTGAGACCACCTGGTGGGAGACAGAACAGCTGAGCACTAGAAACATGGAAGAAGCCTCTGTGTCACTTGCTTGACAGGCAGTCTAGAGAGTAGGAAAAGACTGAGAAGTAAAATGACAAACTGGAAAGAACTAGAGGTCCTGCAATAGTGAGGTAGGTCAAAAACCAAAGAAATATAAGTTACTACTATGAATGTGGCTTTATTTCCCATGCTTATCCCAGGTCAGCCTGACTTGAGGAAACCCAGCCAACAACAGCAACAAGGACTGTGGACTATATTCACAACTGTAACTATAAAAGCAAATGTATCTGAAAAGTTCTACGGTGATGGGCCTAATTTTTTTTCCCTTTATATACAAACCAGCTTCTTCAGGATGGAGTTAGCCCTCAGGCTAAAAATTCCCCATTGCAGTTCTAACCTCAGCCTTCCATTAAAATAACTCAGACCATCATCAGTGAACAGATAAAGAGGTTGCAATAATCAGCTTGGAGAGATGTTGCCCCCAAAGTAAAGCTTCAGACCCATATGCTGTGCCTTAGTAAAGACAGCAACTTAGTAAAGAAATTTTTTATCCAACTTTAAAAAGGGGATATGATTTCATTAACAATAAAAAGATACAGGGGGAAAAAAAATCTTCTTAAGTTATGGCCTGAATCCCCTTTGAAAAGTGGGACTCTGCTGCCCCCTGCTTTCCACTGTAAAAACTGCTTAGGGAAGAACTGGAAATCACTAAATCACTGAAAAACAAATCTCTCACAAACACACACACTCACACACACACGCACGCACGCACGAACACATACGCACGCACACACATGCATTCATACACCCCAAAAACAAAAACCACTGATATTACTCTAGCTTGGGGACTCTAAAAACATCCTCCGTTATTTAAATCCTATTATTATCTAAACAGTGGTTGCCCAGATGCAGTAATAAGCACCGTGGGGCCCAGCATGGCTTCAGCACACTGAAGGGTACCTGGATCTGTCTCTCAGAATCTGCCCGTTTGTCCTCTTCTTGTAATAATCCTCTGACTTCAGCCATGACTTCTGACGGAGAATCTCCAACCCTCATTACCTGAGCTTCATTCATATATGGATATCCAACAAGGCCTTCAAACTCAAAATGACTGAAACTAAACTGAATTTTTTGTCACAAATCAGCCAATATGAGGATTTCCTTCAGTGAGTTTGACTTCTTTCAATGGTACTACTATTCTCCAGTCACTAAAGTTAAAAACATAATCTTACTCTTGATTTTTCTGCTGGCCTTCTACACCAAATGAATATAGCAGGTTCTGCCTTCTTCTACTAACATCTTTCAAATCTATCATCGCTTCTCCATTGTTACCCAGGGTCAGGCCTTCTTTGAACCCTATATATTTATGTCTGGAATGTTACACTAGCTTTCTAACTCCAATCTCCATCTCATACCAGCTTGTCTTAACTATAATAAGTCTTAAAATTACTGGCAGATTTATGTTCCTTAAGTACAGCTTTGCTCATGTCACTCCATTGTGTCTCCCTTGCCTCAGAATATAACCCAAACCCTTTAGTCAGGCATCCAAGGCCCTCCATGATCTGCCATCAACTGATTCTACTACTGTATTCAAGTGACTGATGCTGCAGCTACATAAAGCACATCCTGTTCCCTAGAGATAGTCCATAATTTTCTTCTGTGCCTTGCTGTGCTGATAGTTCTTCCTTGAATGCTTTTTCTCTACCACCCTCACTATTCCTATTATAAGTCCAAATCATATGCATCTTTCAAGTTCTACGTCAAATATCACTTGTTCCACAAAGCTTTCCCTAATTCCTTCAACCAGAATAAATCTTTCTTTCTCTGAAGTCTAATCACATTGTTTCTTTCTTTAGTTCAAATGAGCAAATATGTATTGAGTTTCTTCCGTGTATAGAAACATGCTAGGTCTAGGCACACTGGAGCAAACAAAAACAAACATGATCCCTATCCTTGTGTATCTAAGAGTCTAATGTTTATCCCTTTCCTATTTGTATTTTCTTTCTGTGTGTCTTACTTTCCTGATTGAAAATTTCATACACACAGTATGAACTTTTCCATTTATGTATATTTTATTCACTTTTATGCCCCTTTCATACATAGTATCTAGCAGAGTACATTACACGTACTTGTTAATAAGTATTTGAATAAATTAATAAAAGTATTAAAGGGTACTAGAATTTCAGGGTCATTACTCTCTTCTCAAGCTCACACAACCGATTAACTTTTAAGCTTGAGAGTATAACAAATTCTATGGATTCCCTGATTTAAAAAATTTTTTAACATACTTTACCCCACAAATATGTACAAGTAAATGTTAAAATATTTTTAATTTAAAAAACGTTTTTATCACTTAAACTGTACTCATAACAGAGTTAATGCACAGGTTTTGGAATCAGACAGAACTAGGCATGAATTCCAGCACTGCTACTCACGAGCCGTGTGATCTGAAGTATCAGAGGTCTGGGGAAGTTACTTAATCACTCTAAGCCTCAGTTTTCTTATCTGAGTTTGGGTGAGCATTAAATTACATAACAGGGGGCTCCGGGCCAGGGGCGGCGGCGCCATCTTGTGACCGGGACCGGTGGGGAGGCCGGGGAGGGGGCCCTGGGGGGCGCAGGGGACTACGGGAATGGCTTGGAGTCTGAGGAACTGGAGCCTGGGGAGCTGTTGCTGGAGCCCGAGCCGGAGCCCGAGCCCGAAGAGGAGCCGCCCCGGCCCCGCGCCCCCCCCTCCGGGAGCTCCGGGCCCTGGGCCTGGCTCGGGAGCCCCCGGCAGCCAGGAGGAGGAGGAGGAGCCGGGACTGGTCGAGGGTGACCCGGGGGACGGCGCCATTGAAGACCCGGAGCTGGAAGCGATCAAAGCTCGAGTCAGGGAGATGGAGGAAGAAGCTGAGAAGCTAAAGGAGTTACAGAACGAAGTAGAGAAGCAGATGAATATGAGTCCACCTCCAGGCAATGCTGGCCCAGTGATCATGTCCATTGAGGAGAAGATGGAGGCTGATGCCCGATCCATCTATGTTGGCAATGTGGACTATGGTGCAACGGCAGAAGAGCTGGAAGCTCACTTTCATGGCTGTGGTTCAGTCAATCGTGTTACTATACTCTGTGACAAATTCAGTGGCCATCCCAAAGGATTTGCATATATAGAATTCTCAGGCAAAGAATCGGTGAGGACTTCCCTGGCCTTAGATGAATCCCTATTTAGAGGAAGACAAATCAAGGTGATCCCAAAACGAACCAACAGACCAGGCATCAGCACAACAGACAGGGGTTTCCCACGAGCCCGCTGCCGTGCCAGGACCACCAACTACAACAGTTCGCGTTCTCGATTCTACAGTGGTTTTAACAGCAGGCCCCGGAGTCGCGTCTACAGGGGCCGGGCTAGAGCGACATCATGGTATTCCCCTTACTAAAAAAAGTGTGTATTAGGAGGAGAGAGAGGAAAAAAAGAGGAAAGAAGGGGGGAAAAAAGAATTTTAAAAAAAAAGAAAGAAAAACAGAAGATGACCTTGATGGAAAAAAAATATTTAAAAAAAAAAAAAAAGATACACTGTGGAAGGGGGGAGAATACTATAACTAACTGCTGAGGAGGGACCTGCTTTGGGGAGTAGGGGAAGGCCCAGGGAGTGGGGCAGGGGGCTGCTCTTTCACTCTGGGGATTCGCCATGGACACGTCTCAACTGCACAAGCTGCTCCCCATGTTTCCCTGCCCCACTTCACCCCTTTGGAGGCTGCTCAAGTGTAGGTGGGCATCGGTGGTTAAGAGGGTTTTTTTTACCCAGGGCTCTGGAAGGACACCAAACTGTTCTGCTTGTTACCTTCCCTCCATCTTCTCCCTGCCTTTCACAGTCCCCTCCTGCCTGCTCCTGTCCTGCCAGGTCTACCACCACCCCACCCCTCTTTTCTGGCTCCCTGCCCCTCCAGATTGCCTAGTGATCTATTTTGTTTCCTTTTGTGTTTCTTTTTCTGTTTTGAGTGTCTTTCTTTGCAGGTTTCTGTAGCCGGAAGATCTCCGTTCTGCTCCCAGCGGCTCCAGTGTAAATTCCCCTTCCCCCTGGGGAAATGCACTACCTTGTTTTGGGGGGTTTGGGGTGTTTTTTTGTTTTTCAGTTTTTTGTTTTGTTTTTTTCCTTTGCCTTTTTTTTTCCTTTTATTTGGAGAGAATGGGAGGAAGTGGAAACAGGGAGGTGGGAGGTGGATTTTGTTTATTTTTTTAGCTCATTTCCAGAGGGTGGGAGTTTTTTTTTGATATGTGTCATAAATAAAGTTGTTTTTGAAAATAACATAAATAAATAAATAAATAAATAAATAAATAAATAAATAAATTACATAACAGATGCAAGGCAACTAATGCAATCCAAGGTAAATCAGTGTTTAACAAACTGAGGCTATTGCTATTGTTATTTATTTCTGTTTTCTTTTGAATCATAGCACATCAATACTATTTTCCAGAACTTGTTGCTATTTCTGTGGTATGCTTGCTTCTTTAGCTTCTGTGACATATGCTATTGGAAAACTGACTCAACAATCATTCCCAACCCTCTTCTTTCTTCCCATTTTCCACTATGGGAAGCTAGGGATGGCCATGTGACCCAGTTCTGACCAAGGAGACAGAAGCAGAGCCTTCCCAGGAACATATTTGCTTTCCCTATAGGAGACAGAAGACTGAGGACTGTCTTCCCCACTATCCCTTCTTCCTGACTTAAATGCAGGATACATTCCTTGGAGCTGCAAAAGCATCTTGAGATGATGAGGAAAAGGCCAAAAGAATTGGGGTGCTGCCTCACACTGAACATCTGAACCAATACAAGTAGTCGTTTGACTCCAGACTTCTTGTTATATGAGAAAAGATCCTATTTGTTTTAGCCAACATAAATCAGTTTTTGTTGCTTGCACCAAACACTATCAAAACTGATTTTCAACCTCCTGAAGTAGTTGAGTATATGTAAGAGAACATTATAAAAAGATAAATTAATAATGGCTTCCTTCTTCAAAGACTCTTCAATGCATAAAGTCAAATATCTTATCAAAATTCCATACAGGAGTGGTCCTACAAGTCTAAGAGGGATGCTAATTAAACTAAGCATCATCCTGAAACAAACTAATCTTGAGATAAGAAGCTAGAAGGATCCATTAAGAAAACCTTAATTGTATTTATTGAGTGCCTGCCACCATTCTAGGTGCTGAGGATCAAATGCTGAACTAAGAAACAAAAGTCCTATTCTCGTGGGACTTACATTCCAGTGAAGGAGACACGTGATAAACAAATAAATTCATTTTAGATAGTGATGAGTGGTAACAGGGTAATGGGGTAGAGAATGACTACATGAAAAGTCCTCTCTGAGGAAACTTCGATTTAACCTGGCTGACTGATGAAAGAGAACCAGTCATGCAACAGTTTGGGAGAAGAGCATTCTGAGCAGAGAAAACAGTAAACACAATGGCTATGAGACAGAAGCAAGTGTGATGTATCAGGGGAGCAGAAAGAAGGCCCAGAGTACTTGTGGCATAATGAGTCAGGAAAGAGTGGCAGGAGGTGAGGTCAGAAAGACAGGAGCAGGACCACATTATGGTACTGCTGGCATTGTACCAAATTTAGACTCACAGGAAGTTTTTAGAGATGTCACGCACAGAGAGACCTCATTGTCTGGCAGTAACCACATGCAGTGTGAACAAATATTCATGAGAATATGAAAGATACTCCCTGGTGTATGGGGATGGGTGGGGGGCATGGTGACTTTACACGGGAACTAAAGAGAGTAAGTTAGTGAGCAGGCAGAGGTGAAAACTAAAGATTTTGACCTATTATTGTTACTGCACTCCATCAGTACTCACAGACAGCTGACTGACCCTTACGAAACTTAGGGATACATTGGTAACTAGAGGAGAAAGAACGCCAATATTCTTTTCCTCACTCAGAATCATCTGTTTTCTTGTAAAGTTTCCTCTCTAGGTTCCTGAGAAGCCCCTTCTTGAGATGAGACCAGTTGAAGAACAGAGCACTCCCTCCTCATTACTTCCTAATAATGGTATCCCCATCATTGACTCCAAATTTCCTCCTGTGGGGTTTTTGGAGCATGGTAAAAGCTAGAAGAAATAATTTGGGATCTCTGAAGTAGAAGAGAAACCCATGAAGTCTACAGGGCATGTTTCTTATGTGCTGTGCATCTAGAGATAGTCCTTACATAATTTTGGTTTATTTGGAAACCAATATTGTTAGACAAACCTGGGTAAATAGGTCATTCCTGAGTTGTAATTGCCTCTTGTCTTTAAGATTCCTACAGACAAGGATTATTTGTCTGGCACATAGTAAGCACCAAACATACATTAGGCGAATAAATAATGCTTCCAGAAAATAAAGCCTTACAGGCTTATAAAAATTAAAGATACCACAAAGCAAAATAAAACAGCTATGCACATTAATTTTTTAAAACTCTGTATATTTATAGATATATAGATCTAAAAGAAAAATAACTGTAACATTCATTCATCCAACAAATTCATTTTTAGGATATCCACTATGTAGCATGCACTGTGCTAGAAGCTGCAGATAGAGAAAAAAAAGAGTAAGACAGAACTTTATGGGAAGCAGAGGCCTGTAGTACAGAGTGTAGAAAGAGCTTTTTTGTGTGTGCTCTGATAAAGTAAGCGGGGGGGGGGGCTCAGAGAGTTACTGGTAGAGAGGTCAAGAAAAGCAAAAAATGCTTCCTAGAAGAGCTGAATGTAAGCTGTTTTGTTTTGTCTTGTTTTGTTTGTTTCATTTTGTTTTAGATAAGTTCAAATACCTTTAAGCAGAACATTTAGAGTTCAAATTCCACCCTATCTAGACCAGTGGTTCTCAACTAAGAGTGATTTCACCTCCTAGGGAAAATTTGGCAATGTCTGGAAACATTTTTGATTGTCACAACTGGCTGTACGCTACTGAAATCTATTAGGTAGAGGCCAGGGATGTTGCTAAACATCCTACAATACACAGGACAGCCTCCTACAACAAAGAATTATCCAGTCTAAAATGCTGATAGTGCCAAGACTGAGAATTCCTCATCTAGAATGAGAGAAGAATTAGGAAGTACAACACAAAAAAACCACAAATACATCACTTAGTAGAGGTTACTCTAATGCAATTAATGATTACTAATAAGGAATAATTTAATTAGCTGCCTCACTGTACATCAAAAAAATACAAATAAGAAAACAATCAATTAAATTTTATGGTGACTATAAATAAAGTACTTAAGTCTCATGATATGTACAATTCAAATATTTATATTAATCAGTCTTATTCCGAACATTACATATCAAACCTAGGGTCTCAGGAAAACATTGCTTGATTAGAATTCCAAATTAAAGAATGTCAAATAGAAATTCTGATTTTTTTTTATAGCTTTCAGCTTCTAGAATGGAAAGACTTAGCCCATTCCTTTTGAGTTTAAAATTACATTACATAGTCATATGTTCAGCATTCTTTAACTAGATACATTTGCTCCCTAAAGGAAGTTTATAACTTGTAAAAGGAGTTTTATGCAGAATACAAATTGAGAGTATTACATTACTATCTCTTGAGGACACTGAGTTGTGCAAACAGCATCACTTTATCTGACGTAGAGGCTTTGGATTGGTCTATCTGTTCACCCTAGGGCTCTCTGGAATTATAGATCAGGGACATCACTGTCATACCCCAGCTGCTGCAGAAAGCTAGTAGCGGAAAAGGAGATTTATGAGTATTTTGGTTATACTCAACCAAGGATACAAGAGCTATACAACAGGGAGCCTAGTGGCTCTAAATTGTAGGCATTATGCAAAAAGAAAATGCAGAGTTGGGTGTCAAGGGAGTCCTCCAGGAGCAATAGAACATCTTTGTGAAATCTCTAAAGAATAAATTTAACAGTTATTAAAGAACACCACCCTGTTGTTGTAGACACTAAACTTTATAACACCAGAAGGGATACAAGGAATTTTCAGGAAAACATCTGTCATTTAACGGTGATAGTGACCTCAGCACTGACAAGCAATTCAAATCCCAGTTGAATAGAGTGATTTAACCCTTTAGGGGTGGCTGTTTGGAGTTCTAACATTAGCAGATTATTAATATCCTTGCCAGTAAAGGAACTTTGATGCCAAAGGAAAACAAATTCATTGAGAATAACTATGATTAATTCTGTTATATGAGACACTGACGAATTATTTCCCTTCAATGATATGAAAATATCAGGTCATGATATTTTCTTAATTTTGACCAAAGCCCTGTCCTTAGAGAGAAATGAGTAGATGTAATGTAATCTTCACCACAAGTTACGAAAGATCAAAACTAGGTCAAAATATTTTGGAAAAAAAACTAAATTTCTGCATTAACATTATAAAAAGATTTACCAAGATAATACTTCTCTATTTTGTCTCTAATTAAAAGTTAATTTTAAAATAAATAAGCTCGATTTTCAGGTAACAGCAGGCAAACTAAAATTTAAATGTTCAGAGCCAACTGCGCACACTGGATAGTGCTGGGTGTTTACTTACATTCATTTAATCTTTGTAACAATCTTGCAAGGAAAGTAGCACTATATTCATTTTATAGATGAGAAGACTGAGGCTTTACTTAATTTAAATGTTTTTTCCAAGACAGACAGAACTAGAAACTGGTACAGCAGGGGAAGGGGATGGGTAATCGTAAGGAAGAAGATCTGCTGAATCCCAAGGCTAGTAAGCTGTGTTACACCATGCTGCCACAAGAAATTACATTTTTATTTGTGTCAGACACATGAATATTAAAAGCCATCACTTGAAAGAGAAAGCATTAATACTGTAAGTTGATTATGAGCTCCCCTAAGCACCATACCAATATATCCAATTCCTTACTTGATAAAACCACTTCAGTGCCCCACAGGCAATGTCAACATGCCCCAAAATTGATTTATTATCTTCCCCACCTAAACCTGATCTTCTTCCTGTTTCTCTTACCTCAAGAAAGAGTATCAACATCTACCTTGATACAAAGGAAAACAGATCATAAGGAAATACAGTACACAAAAACTATTACCTGGGTGACTGGATTCTGGGTATTTTTTATTTTATTCTTTATACTTCTCTGTATTTTACAGGTTTGGGTTTTTTTTAATGTTTACATTATAACAGATGATTTTATCCTTTTTTGTTTAAAAAATAAAAAACAGAACATGGTAGAGTAAAAGTCTCCACTTTCCCAATGCAACTTCGCTCCTCACATGTAAACACTATTTGTGCATCCTTTCAGACATTTTTTCTATATAAACATATTTTTTATTTTTATGCATTTCTGTACAAATGTATAGTTTGTACGATGTACAGTTTGTACAAATGTATAGTTTGGAATTTGTATATTTACATTTATACATATAGTTTTTCCTAAGTGAACCTCTAATATATACATTATATTGTAAGTTGCTTTTTTCCTCTTAACAATGTGTCTCAGAAATGTTTTCAAGTCAAATAATATAGATCGATCACTCTCACTCTTTCTAATGGCTACAGAGTATTCAATTGTGATGTCTGTATCATAATTTAATTATGCCCCTTATTTCTGGGAATTTAGGTTGTTTCCAAATTCTCGTTATTATAAATAATGCTGCAAAAACCACTATTATAGATATACCATTTCAGCAATTCTCAGACAAAAATACACACACACACACTCTTATCATTTCTGGTGCTTAGATGTACCTTACAACTGAAGGCATGTTACCATCACTGTCAGCCAGGTAGTATTGTTATGTAAAAAACTTTTTATTTGGTGGGGGGGATACCTTCCCTTCCTGTAAGAGAAAAAAGCATTAGCCTCAATACATTTTATATTAGATAAAATACGTATCTTTTTATTCGTGTGTATTTCAGACATTTGTGTTTTCAGGCAAATACATAGCTATTCATGGGTGGAATTGCTGGATTAAAGGGAATGCGCATTTTAAATTTTGCTAGGTACTTTCAAATAGCCCTTCATATAAGGTGAGGCAATTCATACAGCCATTGACCATCTTAGAAAGGGCTTGTTTTCCTCACCAAGAGTGGTTATTATAAATCTTTGAAAATTTATCCACATAATGGTTGATAAACTGGAACTCTCTATTGATTTCTTTTACTCTTTTGTCTCATACATATTACAAATATTTTCTCCCCTTCTGTTACTCTTCTTTCAACTTTGTGTACAGTGTCTTTCACCCTGCAGTTTTTCTTTTTTTAATGTACCAGATTTGTCACACTTTTTTTTTATGGCTTCTGGGTTTATATCTTGCTTAAAAGACCTCCACCTCAAAATTATGATTTTCCAACAGTTTAATACTCATGCAGTTTTTTAAAAACTCTTTATCTCTGTAATCCACTTGACATTTATTTTTGTGTATTGTGTGGTATAGGTATGTCTTCTCCCAATGTGGCTATTCTACTGTCTCCAAATCATTCATAGGCTACTTTATTGTTTACCCATGATTTTAACATATACTATATATCTACACATTACAAGTCTGTCTTTTTAATCTTGCTTCATTGATCTATTCATCTGTTTGTCTGTAAGATGCTTATATTGTTTTGTTGTATGTTTCTAACAAGAAACGTAAGCCAAATTTTCCTCATTGTTCCTTTTTTTTTTAATTTATCTTTCTTGGTTATTTACTTTGCATAAGAATTTCTGAATTAGCTTAAGTGTAATAATACTGCTACTAATAACCCTAATAGCCATTCTCCCCTTTTCCTACAATACCTGCTCTTTTAGTTGGGAACACAGCCAAATAGAATAAACACAATTCCTAGCCTTCCTGTCAGTTAGATGTGTACATGTGTCTGTTTTAAGCAACAAGATTCATGTAGAAAAGCAGGCACAATTTCTGGGAACTGTTCTTAAAGTGAAGGTGTATACCTTTCTTCTTTTTCTCCTTCTCTTCTGGCTGGCAGATAGACAGGATGACTGAACACAACAGATTTTGAAGATGGCAGAGCAACAAGATAGAGGGAGCCTCAGTCTCTGACACCTTGAAGGGCACCACAAGCCCTGCTAGGCCCACCTGAACTTTTTACATGAAAGAAAGACTCTTCCATCTTCCTTAAGCCACTGTTATTCTTAACTTTCTCTAACAGGAAATACTAATCCTAAATAACAGTGGAAAGGGTACTTAATATATGAGTTCATCTGAGGATAACTGACATGTAGACAATATTTTTTACAGACAGGAACACAGAATAATTTTCTATTTATTCAGGCATTTTGTATCCTTCATTAAAATGTAGTTTTCCTCAAATGTAGCTTGCATTTTTCCCAATGTTTATTCCTAGACAGTATATAGTTCAGATTTTTGTTGAAATGGAATTTTTAAATTACATTTCTAATTGGCCGATGCTAGTCTATACAAAGGTACAGATTTTCATATGTTGAACTATTTAAAAACACTATCTTTTGTTATTTCTAATAGTTTTTCAATTCATTCTTGTAGATGTACTATCTCTACAATGACATTTCCTGAAATAACAACTGTGTTGTCTCTTCCTAATATTTCTATTTCTTAAGGTTAAGTATCCATCCTATAGCCAAGAGGCATTGTTGTCTTGATCATGACTTGATTGTGGATGTTTGCTGAAGTTTTCAGGTAGATGTCTTAGTCAAGTTAAAAAGGTTTCCTTCTAATCCAAAGTATTTCCTTACTCCTTCCCCTCTCCCCCTCCTCATCCCCCTCCAACTGCTCTACAACATCATAGAATGTAATAACATTAATAAATAAACTTTAAAAAATTGTAAACACATTTAAAAAGTCATATGCAATTTAAAGAAATTGAAAAAAAAAAAGTTTCTTGCTACTCCTAGCCTGCCAAAATTTAAATGAGTGCTAAATTTAAGGGAATGTTTTTCCAGCACCTATCAAGATTTATCACATGGTTTTTCAGATTTAATTTTTTTTCTAAGTTACAGTAACAGATTTAATAGATTGAGTTGCACTAGTAGATTATGTTGTATTCTTTGAATAAACCCTATATTGCCATGACATGTTATTCTTTTGAATTTAATTTTAATGTTTTTTCAATGATTGCATTTGTTCCTCAGATTGGTCTATCTTTAATGGACAATATTCTGGAATAAGAGGTATGCTAGCCTCAGAGACCAAACTGAAGTGTTTCGATGTTTTATATATCTAAAACAGCTTAAATAGGAATCCTCTTTCTTAAAAATTTCCTGTTTTATTTCCATTCAAATGCAAGCATTGTAAGGACAGCATTTTCTTCTAAATCTGGTTAGTATTTTTATTAATTGGTTTATTGATATCCACTTGTTAATTTCTAGTTCTATTGCATTGTGGCCTGCTTCACGGTCATTTTTTCATGGTATCTGAAAAGAAATACTCTATAACTATTAAAACTTGTGACCTATATGATTCAAAATCTGTTTCCTCAATTTTGAGCTCTTTATCTGGCAATTTCTGAGAGCTGTGGCCAAATACGTAGCTATGATTGCAAATTTGTCAGTTTCTCCTTGTTTATTCAACAGTTTTTCTTTACATAAATTGATATCATGTTGTTTAGTGCACAGTTTTCAGCTGACTTCTGAAATCCTTGTATATTCTAAAATTGCTAAAATGTCCTTATTGTGCCTCTTGGTTGATAATTTGACTCAAGATAGAATTCTAAATTCAGAATAATTTTCCCTCGTAACTTTAAAAATAGCAATATCTTCTAGCATCCCAATGTACAGATAACAAGTCTTGAGACCAATGTGATTCTTTTCTTCTTATAGGTAAATTGTTTCTCTTTAGAAATTTTGAGATTTTTCTCTTTATTCTATTACAGAAATTTCATAAGGATTTATACTGTATGACCCCTTTTTCATTAGTTTTGCTCAGCACGAGTCTTTCATCAAAATAATTTTTTTCCTATTATTTTCTCCATTTTTTGCTCTCACCTTCTGAAACTCCTATACACACATACATATATTTGCTCCAAAGTATTTACTGAGTACTTACTATGTCCCTGGCACTGTGATATATGCAGGGTATTCAATAATGAAATCTCATGTAATACCGTACATGAGGAATCCATATAAAATTAATTATTACTATAACTAGTAAATTATTATTCTATATAATACTAATTACATTTAAATGGTTGTTTTTCCCCTGCATTGCTTTCCCAGCAATTCTTTCTGCTTGTTAAGTTTGGTTGTTTGTCTCTATTTATAATGAGAGCCTAGTAGTCAGCAAGCTTTTCCTGTAAAGGTTAGGTTTTGTGGTCCATACATAGTATCTATCACATAGTCTTTGTTTTGGTTTCCTACACTGGGGAAGAGACTGCCTCTTCAGCAAATGGCACTGGGATAACTGGATATCCATATGTAGGAGAATGAAACTAGACTTGTACTTCTCACCATATACCAAAATCAACTAAAAATGGATTAAAGAATTAAATGTACACCCTGAAACAATAAAACAAGAAAACATAGGAGAAACACTCCAGGAAGTGGGACTGGGCACAGACTTCATGAACATGACCCCAAAAGCACGGGCAATCAAAGGAAAAATAAACAAATGGGATTATATCAAACTAAAAAGCTTCTGCAATTAACAGAGTTAAAAGACAACCAACAGAGTGGGAGAAAATATTTGCAAAATATACATCTGACAAAGGATTAATATCCAGAATATACAGGGAACTGAAACAGCTTTACAACAAAAAAACAAGTAACCCAATTAAAAAATGGGCAAAGGAGCCGAATAAGCATTTCTCAAAGGAAGATATATGAATGGCCAACAGACACATGAAAAAATGCTCAACATCACTCAGCATTCAAGAAATGCAAATCAAAAAAAAAAAAATCAAAAAAAAAAAAAAAAAAAAAAAAAAAAAGAAATGCAAATCAAAACCACACTGAGATACTATCTCACCCCAGTTGGGATGGCTAATATCCAAAAGACTGTGAATGATATGCTGGCAAGGTGGCAGAGAAAAAGGAACTCTCATACATTGTTGGTGGGACTGCAAAATGGTGCGGCCTCTATGGAAAATGGTAAGGAGGTTGCTCAAACAATTACAGATAGATCTACCATATGATCCAGCTATCCCACTGCTGGGAATATACCCAGAGGAATGGAAATTATCAAGTCAAAGGTATACCTGTTCTTCAATGTTCATTGCAGCACTATTTACAATAGCTAAAACTTGGAACCAGCCCAAATGTCCATCATCAGATGAGTGGATACGGAAAATGTGGCATATCTACACAATGAAATACTACTCTGCTATAAAAAAGAATGAAACACTACCATTTGCAACAACATGGATGGACCTAGAGATAATTATATTAAGTGAAACAAGTCAGGCACAAAAAGAGAAATATCACGTTCTCACTTATTTGTGGGAGCTAAAAATAAATAAATAAATAAATACACAAATAAACGGGGGAGGGAGGGAAGAAGACACAACAATTACAGTTCCTTGAAGTTGATACGACAAGCAAACAGATATGAGGTTGTTGGGAGGGAGGGGGGAGAGGAAGGGGGGAGAGAGGTTTTGGGAATGGGCCACAATAATCAACCACACTGCATATTGATAAAATAAAATAAAATAATATTTAAAAGAAATAAAAATGTAAAATCCATACATAAACAGATTGGGGTGGGGGGCCGCAGATGGTAGTTTTCCAATCACTAGAGTTCTCAGTATTACCTGGAGTTTATTTTCTCAGCTTGAGTGAAAAAGTTTATGGCATATTTTTGAATACAAAGAACCTCGCATTTTAACTGTGTGAGGAGAAAGAGAAACAATGAGGAGGAAAAGTGGGAAATGAACAGCCTTTTGTTTGCTTGTCTTCTAAGTATGAGGAATCAAAGCTCCTTGTAGTATCCACAATACACCTGGGGCATTAGCACACTTTCATGGCCCCTATATAGGAAGGTAGTTTTTTAAAAGTTCATGGAAAAATTCGTATTCTACAAACTTCCTGAAGTACCCTCGTATACGTACTGTCTCACTTTATTTGGCAAACAGCAAGCTGTGTTATGATAGTTTATTTATGGTTTTAGTTTGGAGGAATTCTGTGGAACAGCACCTCTGAGCCCAGAGACTTGAATTAACTATCTAGTCCTTGAAAAATCTGGCTTACCACACTAGACAGCACCCCCAACCCCACACACCCCCCCCCCACCCTCACAGCTGCCTCTAAAATGGGAGGTAATTCCTTGATTATCATCTCCATGTGGCTGTCACTTCCTGGGATCTCCTGGTTTTACCAACATCTGATTCCTTGTTTTATATCTTCTAGTGATACCTTGCAAGCACCCTTGTTGTCATTTCTAGTGTGTTTATAAATTTATCTTTATTTCTGTAATATTTTATCATTTTATTTCTTCTGTAATCCTAACACAACTTTTTAGAAAATGACTTGAATCCACCATGGCATTTTGATCTGGAACTCTCCCAAATTCATACTCTTTACTTATCCAATAACTAAGCTGTTTGTAATTCCTTTCCACACTTCATGCTGTTTCATATCTCCCTGTCATCAGAGAGGCCATCTGTCACCATCAACATCGCCTCATCCTTACCCTCAACATAATATATATATATATATATATATTTTTTTTTTTTTTTTTAAAACAAAAACCAGTAAAATAAGGAAAAGAGGAAGGGAAAAGTAAGGAGACTAGTCTGGCTGTTTCTGAGGAAGCCTAAAATGGTGGCATGGTCTACTCACTTTACTGCTGCAAAGAATCTGCCCTCCAGCCCTACAGGCTCCCTGATTTTGTCTGCATACCAAATAGGGATCCAGCCCTCTGAGTAGGAACTATAACTATCAAATAAAGTCAAATTGTTAACCTATAATATGAATTGTAACTGTCACATTGACTGAAACATTTCTGCCTGCATGACTACTCAGTCCATTTTCTGCCCATGAGCAGATGTCAAAGCATAGTCAAAAGTCTGCTTGTAACTAATGCCACTGAATTGTGCACTCAAAAATGGTTAAGTGGTAAATGTTATGCTAAGCATATTTTATAATAAAAAGCTTATTGATACAGTAAGATGTCATGGGGATACATTCTGAGAAATGAATCATTAGGCGATTTTGTCACTGTGCAAACCTAGTTTGTACTTACACAAACCTAGACGGTAGAGTCTACTACACACCTAAACTATACAGTATTGCATGACAATCTTATGGGACTACTGTTTTATATGTGGTCCATTGTTAACTGAAAAATTGTTATGTGGTGCACGATTGTATTAAAAATAAGGATGATTTGCTAGACAAACTGAATGTTAAATAATATGTCTAATATAACCTGACGGTATCTACTTCCATAGTAAGAACAATCTTACCAACAAAAACAGAATTCTCAAATATGTTCCATAATACACTACCAACATTTTCCTTTGTAGTTCTTTTTGTGTGTGTGTCTGTGCATAAGAGAGCATGTTATATTGGAAAACTACTATTCCTGTTGACTTCACGATATGTTTCTAAGTTTTAGACTCCCAGAAATGTCTGTTACAGATCATTCCAATGCTTTCATAAAATATTATGGTGAATCCCAAAAATCTCCTGTTTTGATATGAGAGTCATAGGCACCAGAAATTTGTTTGAGGGCCCTATCAATGTTCTCAAAGTGCAATCACTGACCACTAACTTCAGAATCACCTGGGATACCTTTTAAAAATACATCACCTCCAAAGACTATGTTCTAGTAAACCTGAGGTGGTACCCCTAAATCCTCACTTTTACAAAAATTTAAGAATTACTGCCCCTTTCTAACATGTAAGGTGACCTGAAGGATGAAGAGTCAGCCAAGGAAAGCTGATATAGGCTAGAAACAGAAAATGCAAAAGGTCTCTGTCGGGAAGACCTTCATCAAAAAAGTTACAGAAGGCCATTATGGCTGCTACAAAGAATGGCATAATATAAAGTTGGAAAGCTAGGCCAGATCTGACCACCACGATAATGAGTTTGGATTGTACAGTACAAAAGGAAGTGGAAGATTAGCATTATCTCAATTACATTTTTAGAAGATTTTACTTCTGTGTAGAAAAATGAGTCTAGCAGGGTAAGAGTAGAAGCAAGATTAGTGAATGAGCTATTTCATTGGTCCAGGAAAGAGATGATAGTGATTTGAACTGTGTTGGTAGCAGCAGAGATAGAAGAGTGGGCAGATAAATTTTGGAAATAGAATAGACAAACTTCCTGACAGATTGGAAGTAGGAAGTGATAAAAGTGAAGAATATAGTATATAGTCTCTATGCATCTGCCTTAAACACCTATGTAGGTCATAAATAAACTTCTTTGGTTATTAGAACTACATATCTTGCTTTTTAATAAAGAAAACAAGAAACATTTGGAAAACAAGTTGAAAGGTTATTAAAGATCATCTATAAATCATTATTATAAAAGGAATGCAAATATAACCATTAAGAATCACAAAATTTGATCTGCCTATAAACTGCCATCTACAAATTATCCAATAGGAAATACAAAAATTTGAATTTCTGAATTAAACACAGTAACAAAATATACTTTATTAATACCTTGCAAATAATTAGGTCTATATAAAGGCACATGCTGCCCACAAAAATTACTTAGATGGGTCTTTCCTATCTCTCATTCTAAAACATTTACCTAGAAGTTGTTACACAGGATCCTAATTAAACAGGATTCAAGCCAAAAGTTTCATATCTCAATCAGATTACCAGAGACATTCATTTTGAAGACACCCTACTTAGTGTCGAAAGTACCAAATACTAATTATAACCCAGAGGAATCTATTATTCTTTTACCTTACCCTTTCTACAAATATTTTAAAATAAAGTAGAAACAAGAAGATTAATCAAGCTCTATTACCCTTAAAATCTGAACTCCTTAGCAAAGAGGCTTCCTGAAGCCTATTAAGTCAATACAGACTCCTAGATCTAGGATACACATTTCTCTAGTCTCCAACTAACCTTCTCTTATTTGGCTTCAGATCCCTACAATTAGATATGAGTGCCTACTGGATATTCCCAGCTTAAAGGTAAGCAAATCCAGCTCACCTCAAAAAAACCATATTGGACCAGAAAACCTAGTTTTAAAAGCTCTGTTCTATGCAAATAGAGAAATTATCTGTGAGATTCTATAAATGCCCATACATTCATCCACTTAGTGCTTTACTGCTTAATATATCCATATTTCCATCCATTAAATGCCTCAAAATTTTGAGAAGCTAGTTTTATTGAAATAGGTCCCCCCTCAAAAGAATAGATTCAAAGAAATAAGAACAGTGCTTTTCAGTGACATAGAGAGATGGTCATTTGAAAATAAATGACTTAAGAATAGATCATCTGTCAATCTCATGTTCTCTTTTTAAATATAAGCCATAAAAAGTAAAAATAGGAGAGAAATATTTAAGAGAAATAATTATTTAAAAAAAAAAAAAAAAGTTTGCATTTTGGTTCTTAAGCCAAAAACAGACATGACAAAAGAACTAACACAACTATGGAAAACTTACTTGTATTCAAATGTATTTTCAGAAGATTTCAAGATTTGACACAGGCACAGAAAAAAGGAACAAACGAAAACAAACATAAACAAGGTCAGTTATAGAGTGACCTGTATTTGAAATGTATTTTTTAAAAATTTTTTTTAGTCATACTCTTTAAAAATATGACAGAAAAATTTTTTAAGTCTTCTCAATCATCTTGAAATATTTGTGAGCTAAACTCATCATTAAGGCAAATCTTGATTTTAAACACTCATTGTAAATAACTGATGAACTCTGTTTCATTTAATTGCTAATCCAGGGAGAAAGTTTTTGTAAAAAAACATTTTATTGCTACAAAGGGGAAACATAGTCACAAAAAGCCTTTAAGTGTATCTTAAAGCAAACTACTATTCAATGTTCAATGTGGTAAAAAAATACACAGTCAGAGCACAACATACTTGCCCAATTTATCTCTTCTAGGGTAAGTATTCAAAAAATTAATGCACACTTGAATATTCACTCCCAAGAGCAGCATTTAAATTCAAATGATTAGAATAGATATACTAACAATAATACACATCTGTTATCCTTAACACCAGTAAAGTAATAAAAATTAAGCTTAAAAATTATACAAACAGTTCCTCAGATCTAAGTTTGGTAGCTATAAAAATTAAACTAAAATAATCTTACCTTCATTTTATGAAATGCCAAACATTAAGAAATTATATAAAACAAATTTTAATGTGTGGAATGCATGCAACATTGTTGTTAACTCATATTTTAAGCTATTAAAATTCTTACCCTTTTCCACATTAGGATAGAAATTTAAAGCTCCTTTTAAATCTAATAGCATGTATTTAATTTTCTGCAGGTTGCTCAACAGGGAAGTCAACAGGCTCTTCCTTTGCTTCTTCTTCCTCTACTTCCTCTGCTTCTCCCACTCCCTCTACTTCCCCCACTGCCCCTCCTCCTCCCTCCACTGTCCCTACTTCCCCCCCTCTCTCCCCCTCTATGTCCCCCTCTCCCTCTACTCCTCCTTCTTCTCCAACTTCTCTCTCTCCCACTTCCTCCACTTCTTCCACCTCCTCTGCTTCCCCCACTTCCTCCACTTCTTCCTCCTCCTCTTCATCCTCTTCTTCTTCTTCAATAGGTTCATCAATCTTTTCTTCATCATCTTCATCTCCTTCTATTTGCTGATCCTGAGAATGATCTTGAATTTCAAAAGGATTTTCACCCTAAAAACATGAGAAATGGCTTTTAAAATCAGTACGTTTATTTTCACATCAATAAAAGGTTTATTTGCTAAATCATGAAGAATTAATACTATTTGAAGCTTTTTATTTTAACTTATGACAAATCCATTAAATACTTGTTGAGTACCTATTTCATACCAATTTGGATTTATAACTGAATGAAGGCATTACTATATACTCCATAAACTGAAGTACTTAAAGGCCATTTTTTCTTAACTGAATTTCTAAAATGATATATACATGACAAGATAAATATGTCTTTTATGGTAGAAACAAAACAGATGATGCAAAGATTTACATTCTACTTAATTACACCAGTATTCAGGGTACTACTGTTGTAGGATCTCTTTTAAATGCAAGTAAAAAACAGGTAGTTTGTTTCACCTACTAGATACCATGCCTTACTTCTACTTTTAAAAGGTAGACAAATCTTTAATTCATTAAACATTCACAGGTACAATTTTATTTTAATGTTTTATTTTAATACTTGAATTATGTATCTCGATCCAATCTCACATAAATCGGACCATATTAGAAGACTATATTCATATAGTAAGAAATGAAGAGGCAGTGAAGGTTATTAAGTAAGAAAGTATTAAGATTGGTGCTACATTTTAAGATGAACCAGGTAGGAATGTGCAGGATGAAGTGGAGTAGCTAGGCAACAAATACTAGTGAGAGGATTACTGTAATAATCCGGAAAAGGGAAATGTAAAAGATGTGGTAACAACATTAACAGAATAGGTAAATCAGAATGGGGAAAGGGAAAGCAGAGGGTGTATGCTATATATTATCAGAATTTATGATGTCTAAATGTCTAACTGGCAGTAAAAATTTGCAACTCAAAAGAGAGGAGAGTTCAAAGTAAGATATTCACATTTGTGAATTGCTTGCATAGAGTGCATAGTGAAGTTAGGGTCTTAAATGGGATAGCCATGAGGGGAGCCTGGAGGAGTAAGTAGAAAGGGCTGAGAATAAAACCCTACAAAAATACCTATACATGCAGCTAAAAGTCAGGAGAAGGAATACTTGGAGAAAGCCCAGGATAGTAAAATATTATCTGGCAAAACAGAGTTTTAAGAATAAGTGGATCAAGAGTATCAAATAAAGCAAACAGATAAAAGTAGAAAAGGACTGAAAAAGGTAACTGAGTCATCATCATTAATGTTGAATGAGGGTTCTTGAGGATTTATTATGCTATCCCTTTTATTTTTGTATGTTTAAAATAATAAATAATAACATTAAAATTTTTTTGAAGGCCAGAAGATTTGATAATTACATCACTGGTAATCCTCAGAAGAGTGGTTTCAAAAGTATGACATAAGCGGGAGTTAGACAGCAGCATATATGTCCAAGAATATATCTTTACAATTTCCTGTGAAGCTCTCAAACAACACAGGCCCTGATCCCACACTGTGAGATTTTAGTCAAGTACTGGAGCTTGCCCGAATCAATCTTAGACCTCCTGAATCAAAAATCCCAGGGGAGAAGCCTGGTAACCTGCATATTTAAGAAGCATTTCAGGAGATATTATCAGAGAAGTTTGGGAAACTAATTCAGAAAGTTTGAAAAAGGGCCTCAGCAGCTTTTTATTTGATCTTAGCCTCACGGGTGTTTTAGATTACATTCATCCAGTTGAGAACTACTAGGATAAAGAGTGAATAATAGGAAGTAAAGTGCACAATGCAAGGTAAATAATTTTTCAAGTATGGTGGGAAGAGAAGAGATAATAAATTGGGGAGGGCCAAAGTGTAGGAAAACTTAGGTGATTTTTAGTTTAGGGAACTCAAAAGCATGTCTGTTTGGGGAAGACTGAAAAAATAATAAACGGGAAAAAACAAGTAAGGGGAGAGATACCAATGAAATAAGAACACAGATGAAGGACAAAGGATTTTCCCTCACAGATAACAATAAAGGTGAGAAAACACACATAAATCTAAGGCAGAAAGGAGAACACTTATTGAACTCACATCTATTGGTCTCAATCTCCTTAACTCAAAAGAAGAGATAAGAATATGGGAAGTGAAGGGAGTAAGGATGAAATTTGGGAAATGTGAAGAGCGGAAAAAGTTTGAAACAGTCACTAAAGGAAACTATTAATAAGTAAAATTATTGTGAACCGAGTGAAAATCTGGCAAACATAGGGCTGGCACAATTCCATGATATTTTTCAGGAAGATCAACATTTAATAAAGCTAACCACAGGCGGCATGGCACTGGGAACTGGCAAATGGTGGAAAAACAAATAAGAAAGGAATTTTAGAACAAAGGGGTGACCAGGAGTGTCCAGAATAGGGAGTGAAAGTAGAACAAGCTGATACAGTGGGAGAATTAGGAGAAACTGATGAACTGATCATCCCGATGCAGATAAAGATTTGAAAGGGTATTCTGTCAGACTGAGAGCACTTGAAACTGAAAGAGTTTTAAGCCATGACCAGAGCTGACCATGAGTAGAGGATGTTCTGAGGAACGACAACAGGAAACTGAGCAGACAGGAATGTTGAACAAAGGGAAATCATTGAGTAATGTGACACCAGTGCTTCTTGAATTTTGACATGTTTATGAATCAACTGAGGATCTTGTTAAAATAAAGATTCTTATTCAGTAGGTCTGGATAAGACTAGAAATTCTGCATTTCTAATGAGCTCCCAGGTGATTCCAATACTGCTGGTCCATGGATCACATTCTGAATAAAAAGGTTCTTAGAGTTCTTCTCAGTTCAGGTGCTTTCTCCACAACATGCACACGAGCAAGACACTCCTACCAGTGATGTCTTCGTGAAGTGACTCAATTGTGTGGCTTGAACACACTGTACAGAAATTCTAATTTGTATTCTTCCCTCATTAAATATTACTTTCATACATCAGTAGAAACCATTAACTTGTCTGTGATAAAGCAAGAATAAAAATCTAATGTTTGCTAATTTAGCTATGACGCTCTTGTCTTTTTGATGCCATACCTCCCATAAAATTGGGTTTCAATTCAGGGCTTCATTCATCTTTTAAAGTGGTGTCAAGAATATAGTAAACAGTGACAAATTGATCAGCCAATTAGAAAATAAGTCCCAAGAACAAGCCAAAAAGAACTTAGATTATTCAGCTCAGGAGTCACTTGACTGAGGGATAATTTAATGGTCATTATATATATATCAGGCCTCTTTCACAGAGTAGCTGTTAAATACCACAAGAGCCAAAATAAACAAATCCTCTTTAGCATATAAAATAAAGACTTACATACTAATGTCAATAACAGACTTGTAAATCACCAGTGTAACAGCTCTCTTCAGTGTAAAATGATTTTAAGTTAACTATGATTTTATAAAAACTCAAAAACTAACCTAAAATTTATTTCTATTAATTTCCGGAATAATAGTAAGTTCTTATTTGTATAAGTGTTCATATGAAATTTTGTGTAAACAAGGATTCAAATAATAATATATGGCAAAAATCTTGAGGATAAAGTGGGCCAAGTATACCCAATTGTTCAAAACTGAGTTTCCAAAAATTATGGGCAAATCTCCTTTCTTCTGGCTTCCTGATTTCATCAGGGAGCTTCTTCTAGAGTAACACATCTGACCTCCTGCTTCCCTTCCAGCTTTTGTCCAAGGAAGAGCAATGACTTATCCAATTAGTATGCCTGGAAAAAGAAACTGGGCATGGACAACTCAATCCCTTCTGAGTTCCCTCTTTTGGTCTTCCTAGCAACTGAGAGGATACATTCTAGTACATCCTAGGACATGTGGCTAAGTAGAGGAAGGCTGTTGTTGTCCAGTTGGGCCAGTAATAGAAGTTGGGGGAGAGGTAAGTCTACCTAATTTAAGAGTGAATTATTAAAGTCCACAGTAACTACATATCTAAAACATATTTTCCAAGTCAACCTTTTTTTTAAATCAAGAATAAAGCTGACATTTTGATGTTCTATGTGACTTTTGTGTATCTCTCAATTGATTCAGAGCTAAAAGGAGATAAGAGAGGCATCATTTACTACTCCCCTCCCCTTCTCAATCCCAACAATCAGGAAAAAAGATGCTTTACCAATATTCAAGATAGTAAGTAAAATTCTTCCTAATATGTTGTACTATATTTAAATATCACAAAGGATTACTATGTTACCATTTAATTATTGGAGTACTACAATATTACCCAGAAAGCTTTTGCCCTAAAATCTTACCTTAACAAAACGTTCATATCGTGCCTTCACTATTGGATTATTTAAAATGCTTGTAGCAGTCAAGACACTCTCTCTTTTTATTTGTTCCTTATAAGCCTATGAAAAAGAGATCACACAGAGGGTACTTGAAAACGATGCCATGAAAAATATTTCCAAAACTAAAATTACATTTTATGCTCAAATCCTTATACTTAAATGATTTATATCCTGTCAAATTAAGCTACAGAGCAACAACAGCTACTGTGACCACAATCTTATTCATCTGTGGATTAAGACAATGAAGATTCAATAAGCCAATAAGTTCAATAGAAAACACTCAGTCCCCAAATACTATAAGTTTAGATCTACTAGATAGTTGCTTTCTCTCTTTTTTACTCTACATACACCTCACCAGCCCCCAACTACTAATTTTCATACTATCAAAAAAGAATAAATTTACATACTACAAGAGTAATCAGTCTTCCTCTAGACCATGGTTACCACAAGACTGCCTTACACAGAGGAGAAAAGGTAATAATATGGAACATCTAACTGCCAAAAAGGTGTCAAGGGAATATCAAGAGCAAAGAAAGGACAAAGATTAAAAAAAAAGACTGTATGTGCTCAAAGTGCCTAAAGAAGTCCAAGTTAAATGAAGTTCACTTCAATACAAAACATAAATTTAAGACTTAGATATGCTCTATTAGAAACTTAAGGTTTTAATATTTGAATCTTTAAATCTGCTTTTCAAATGAACTAGTTTCCCACAATATAAACATTTGAAGCAGAAATATGCTAATCAAAAAGAAAGTAAGTTTTTCAGGAATATTCTCAAAAAATGTAACAATGTTAACTGGTAATATTAGTTTTCAAATTAATTTTCCCCAACCATGAGAAAAATATATCAGTTATTTCAAATCTTTGCTTTTTTGTTCTAAAACACACACACATACACTCACAAGACTGTTTTAAAAGTTAATAATAAAATAACAGTTCAACAGCTATGATTTCCTAAATGCTTACTATTTATTACCAGGCACTATTTTAATTGCCTCTAATTGGTAGATGGTAGGACCACTTTTAATTCATCTAATCCTTCAACAATCACATAAGAGTAGAATGATTATCCATCCTCATTTTACAAATAAGAAAACTTGGACAAAGAAACGTTAATTTACTTGCTTAACATACGTTACATACTGAACCAGGAAGTCTTGCTCCAGAGCCCACCATGTTAACCAGTATGCTATACTGCCTCTCTGAGTATACTTATTCACATATGAGATTAATAGGACTGCATGGAAGTAGATGGATGTGAAACAATGGCCAAAGGGCAATAAGGGATTGATAGATAATTCAATGACTTTTTTGAGATAGATCCTAACTTACCTGCTTCCCTTTTATATGATCAGGAGATTTTAAGTGCTGCTGAACTGAACTATATAAAGCAGGGATATACAGACTACAAGCACTGCAGTGAACAGTCTCCACTTTCATCATGTGATCATCCACAGTAACACCTACAAGAGAAATCCAAGTATTAAAGAAATGATTCACATATTCTTATTTCTCAGAGATCAAGTTTTTACTACTTAGTTTCCATGATTATTTATACCCCTTCTTCCAAAAAAAGGATCAGAGTATGTAGGTTTATGTTGAGTTTTTCTATAAAACTAATATATAGATAACTGATTAAAATTAAAGGTGCAGTTACATTGTATTTCCTAAGCATAGTACACAATCAGGCTCTGAGGCTTATAAGTCTATCCCCAAAAAATATGAAGGAAAATATATGTTGATTTTAATAGTAAAATAAGAATTTTCATGATTATTGTGGGTTGTTACAGAAAAAAGATATCAAAATTGGATTCAAAAAGAACAATGTATAGTTGGAACTTGAAGATGGTGATTGGGGTTTATTACAGGCAAAGGTATATACAAGGGAAAGGTATGAGAGAAAATGGCACTCTGAGAATTGCAAGTAATTAGGTACAGCTGGGGCACAGAGTATAAAGAAGGGACAAAGAAGAGAAAAGAAAAAAGAGGAGGGCCTATGTTATAAAGAGCTTTATGTGCCAAGACTAGGAATTTGAACTTTATCCTGTAGAAGATGGGGAGCCACTGAAAGTTCCTGAACTAATGAGATCACGTAGTAGAATTAGAGATAAGAAAGACTAGAAATAAGGAAAATAGGAAAACACTACAACTGTCAAAAGAACGGGTAAGAATTTCTACAAATGCAATAAAGAGTAGGTAAAGAAACAGATTTGGAAAATATTTAAAAGATAGACTAGGACAAAGTGCTATGTATATGATAAGGAAAAAATAGGATAAACCCATACTTCTAACTTTGGTAGATAGTAGGGCCACTTAAGATAAATAAAAGAGATATTTGTGAGTTTTTGTTTTCCTTGTGGAATGGAGTATGCTCAAGGAGATGATAAATTTTGGGGAGATGTTAATTTTTTGTGACTGTTCAAGAGATGTTGGTAGGCAGCTGAATGTATGAAACTAGCACTCAGAAGAGAAATCGGTGCTAAAGACATAGATTCATAAGTAATCAACATACAGATGTTCATTTAAGCTCTGTAAGTAAAGGAACTCATCAGGAAGGAATGGAAAGGGAGATGATAATGGGGCTAATGACAGAGTACTGGAAAATACCAAATTCTAAAAGACTAAAAGAAAAAAAAAGCACAAAGACTAAAAAAATGACAAGGGATAAAGAGAACATTAGGCCTGTGAGGTGCCACAGAAACCAAAGAAGGAAAGATTCACATAGAATGTAGTTATTGAAAAATGTTACAGAAGTCAATGATTCAAAAGGACCTACAAAAGTTGGTGTTAGTAACTTCTGTCAGAGCAGTTTCAGTAGACTAACAGCAGCAGAAAGTTGTTTACTGTGCATAAAGTAATAAATGGGAGGGCAAGAAACAGAGTGTGGGCTATGCTTAAAGAAGCTGGCCATTTAAAAGGCAGGTTTTAGGAGAACTAGTGTCTGTTTCTTTCTTTTTTTCCTTTTTTGTTTTTGTTTTTTCAAAAAAGAGCATGTTTATAGGCTTCAGATATGAAATCACAAGAGAAGGAAAAATTGAAGACCAGGAGAGTTCATGATTTGAACTTACAAAGATGAGAAGGGATAAGAGAGACAGAGGACATGGAAGAAGTATCTTTCACCTAAAGGAAAAGATGACTTTTTCTCTAAAATTGAAGTGACGGAGGTAACAACACATGATACATTTGTAAGCATGAGGATAGGAAGGTAAAGTTCATTTCTGAGAATCTACTCAGGGCTACAGCATATATAACTCTGTACTATATCACTCTCAGGGGTTATCACTGACACTGAAACGGGTTATACTATATAAAATGTAGATGTAAATTTCTAAAACGATTTGGTTAAATACTTACCTTCCATAACATCTTTTTCTATTATTTTGACTACTTCCGTTTGATTATTTGTCTGTTGCTTACGAATAGATGTTTTCTTGAATTTATTCACCATGCATTCCTAGAAAACAAAACAGGAAGAATCCATATAGTTTTCAATAAGCACTTAGTATATGCTTAGAACCATGCTCATCCTATGGAAGATACAATGTCTGCTACATAAGAACTAATATCTGAACTAATATCAAAGAGCTTATGATTTATTTGAAGACAGTCATAAAATACTAGCAAACTACGAAAAGTATTCATCTTTCAAAATATATTTTAGGCATACAGAGAAAGAGACCAAAGAGGGCTGGAATAGTCAAGGTCTTCACAGGGTAAGTGGGTATTTAAGTCATAAATGACAGATAGGAACATGGTAAGGAAGGAAATTACAAAAAGAAATTTTAATTAAGGAACCCAATTCTGTAAATACAGAGGTCTGAATGACCACTGTATTTCTAACCTTCTAATAATTCTATCTCTTCTGCCCAAATTAATTTTATGTACAATTACCAGTCCAGCTCAAGTCCCTTCTTTAAGTATTCCTGGTCCCAACTATCTTCCCCTTCTCCAAACCCCAACAAATATTTCCGCATTCTTGGCATTGTCACTTAAGTGTACTATCTGAGTATCTGTAAATGTCTTCTGTTTCCAATTATTGTTAGTTCATTGACAGCAGTATCTGCATCTTTAGTGCCTGACATAGCACCTTTCACAGGTATTCAAGAAAAACTGTTAAACTGATGACCATATACTAATAATACAAAGGACACTAAACAGACACCAGGCTCTCTGACTCTGAATTCAGACTCTGCCACTTACTGATAGAGTTGCTTAACTGCTCTGAGCATGATCTTTCATATTAAAAAATAAGGTGTTATGAGGCTCAATTGATATAATCAAGGAAAGCACCGAGCACAACCCCAGCTATGTAGTAGACTCTCAATGGATAGCTGACTGCATCAATAAATAGTTGTTAAAGGAATCCTTTCTCTAACATCTCTACCAGAAACTACTGTGAAAAATGTAAAATGATTTTTCAAATAACAAATCCAAATTCTACTAGAAAGGAACTCACATCTAATTCTGGGTTAGTTTTACTACTCTTTCATTAAATAAACGGTAAATTAAATTTTTAGAATATAAAATGAAAGAAATGGGTAGCTGTGAAAAAATGAAATTATAGAAAATTCACATCAGATAAAGTGCTTCTCACTTCAAAAACAGCTACTTACATGCAAAAACTCCATAACCACTTTATCAAATTTCGTTTGTTTCTGAATATGATCTAATGTTTCCTGGTGTGAAGAACTTTCCAGATGCAGTTCAATATCTTTCTCTTCAAATGTTCGAAATTTACAAAATGAACATGTGAATGCCATCCTATAAGGAAAAAAAAGTTTTCTTTAGATATTGCCTTATTCACTTAGCATTCATAAGATACTACTGAAACTGATTTTACTAGCATAAATGACTTCCTTTCTTCCATTTAACAATTGATTTAAATTTACCTTAAGTTAGAAAAAATAGTATTTCTTTAAGTACCTATTTGTACAGCACAGTCATTATAATTATACAACTTTGTATTTCTGGCCTATCTGGGAGCTTCTGAATATAAAAGAGTAAGTGGGTCTACAAGCTATCCATTTCAAGTATAGGCCAATTAAAAAGCCAAAGCAAACCACAAGTATCAAGTTCCAAAGCTCCACATGTTATTTTACACTCATCCATCCTCAAGCTTGTAAACCACTAAGGTAGTATCAGCAAGGCCAGGTGGCACACCAGACAACCATAATTCACTCCAGGGGGCTCTTAGGTAATCAAAAGACCTGCCCCCTAAACACTACTTAAGGGTGACTAATAGCCTGGACTGGACAAATTTACATATTTAGAAGCAGAAGAACCACCCCAGGATGAGAGGCTCTTAAATTCTCCCATTTAACTGTTTCTATCTTATGTATATTGTTACTTCTTTTTCCTGGAATTATGACAAGAGTCTCCCTAACTAGTTTCTGTCTTTAGTCTCCATTTTACAATTAATTCCTTGCACTGCTATTAGATTTATTTCCCTGGTTGAGAGTATGGGCTGGGGAGCCAACTGTTGGGTTTATATCCTAGCTCCTTCTTTTGACTATGGGCAAGTTGCTTAACTTCTCTGGGCCTTAGTTTTCTTATCCTTAACGAGATGAAAACCTTTATAGAGGTGTTGTGAGGATTAAAAAATATTAATATGTATAAAGCCCTTAGAACAGTTCCTAGCACACAATAGTTACTTCCTTAAGGAAGTAACAAGCATATTACTGCTCCAAAGGCTCAAAAAAACATTTCAGCTGCCATCCAGGAAATTCCCTAATCTCTTCTATCTCTTTTTGGCTTTACACATCAATGCCTTTAACACTGTCTAGCATTAAATGCTTAAATTAGATTATACCTTTATCCCTTCTAGAGTCATATCTACATACCTTTCCATTTTCTTCCTCTTCCTTTTTTTTTTTTTTTTTTTTTTTTTTTTTGCAGCTGGCCACTGCAGGGATCCAAATCCTTGACCCTGGTGATAACACTGTACTCTAACCAACTGAGCTAACCAGCCAACCTGGCTTTCCATTTCCTGAATGTCAATATTCTATTTCTTTGCTTTTACTTCAAGCCATGCTCTCTACCTGGGCTGCCTCTCCTCCCAACTCCTCCTTCAATGTTACCATTCCTAGATAAGTTCAAATACCTCCTCCTCTATCATGTAGCCTCCCCTGATTTCCCAGCGCTCTTATTTAGAAGTTATCTTTCATAAGAGTACTTTGCACTTCTCTTTTGGCACTCTTCACCATATACTGTTGTTTGTGTACACCTCTCAAACATCCATCCCTTTCCCCCATAAATAAAGAGATTGAAAAGGTGTATACCTACCCTTAAGGTATACATAGTCACCTTTCCAATCTCTTTATTTATGTTGAAGCATTCAAATATCCAAAGGAAGACATCACAAAAAGAGTCATTACCATCAATCTCTAATATTCCTAACTCAAAGTAAAACTGCTCGGATAAACTAAAATAATTTTAAACTGTTTTAAAGAATTCTTATCCTAAACTGACAATTTAGTTGAACTGGCATTCTTTTGGTTATACCTTCAGGTTTATATTTACAGTTATTGGAAAAAAAGCTAAATGAAAGTTCAGTTCTTTCATTTCCTCCAAATCACAATATTTATTGTATTAACATAGGTATATCATATCCAAACCTACAATTTTTAATGGAAAAAGTGCTCATAGGATAAATAGAAAAATTAATCTTCTAATGAAAAACTATTTTTAGACTCCTACACATTTGATATAAAGTGTTAACTTGAATTCATTTCCAAACCAAAGTAACTAAGCCTGTTACCTCGGCCAAAAGAAGGAATTTCAAGAGATGAAAAGTGGGAGAGATACTCACAAGGACCAAAAATAGCAGTGCTCTTAAAACTAGAACTTCTTTTTATGAACTCTTTTTTTTTTTTAACCCCTGTACTCAATACATTCCAGTATGCATTAATTCTTAATAAGTTTAATCTTACTTTTCTCAGGTCCCAGAAAATTAGGAGCAACAAACCAAAAAAAGAATAGGAGATTACTAAAGCTAGACACAAAGATAACACAAGTATACCTAGAGGAATAATATCAAAGACAGGCCAAACAAACAAAAAACATCGGGGAATTTGGATGCAAATGAATTTTTTTTACTACTTTTTACATAAACAAAACTAATGTATATGTCAAGACCAAGTAATAACAAAGAGTATCCTATTTTACACAGAAGGAAAGCCACACATTTTTAAAAACTTTCCATCAAAACATTTGCTGATTCTTCTCTTAAAATTTTATCTTTTAAAATAAGATAAAGTTTTAGCTACCTAGAAAATTCATTTCTGTCAAACATTTCATTCCTTTCATGCTACATAAATAAGTTAACTTTTAAAGAACAAAAATATAGTTGAATGGGAAATACAATAAATTTACTTTTAATTTTTATATTCTTGATTTTTCTAGCATAAGCTGTACATGGGAAGATTTCAGAGAAAATGCTTTAAAAAAATATTAATTATAGTCCTTCAAAATTTTTCATATTACAGTTGATGCATTTGCCTTTTCTAGGAAACTATTTTTTTAACGAGCCCACTTTTCTGACTCTACTGAACACAAACCTGTAGCCATCTCCATATTTCTCACTGTTTTTTTCTCTTCTGCGCCTTTGTTTCTCTCGCCGAGCTTCAATTCGTCGCTTCTCTTCTTCTTCATTTTTAGGATCAGTTTTTGCTAGAATATCAAACAAAACAGTTAAAACTAAAAATCACTTTTCCATTCTCCCTTTTCAATCACCAGTTCTTAAAGTACAGACATAGAGGGTTTACTTAGTGATCACACTCTAAATTGAACTAGCCAGAAAAATCAGAGTTTGAGATTACCCAAGTATTTCCACATTCTTGCTAAGGCTTATTATCTGTCTTTTGATTCTATCCATCCAGGAAGGTGTGAAGTGGTACGTAGTGTGGTATTGACTTGCATTTCCCTGATAACTCATTGCTGAGCACCTTTTCATGTGTTTATTGCCATTTGTCTGTTTTGGAGAAATATCTGTTCAGACAATTTGCCCACTTTTTAATTAGGCTATTTGTCTTTTTATTATTGAGTTGTCAGAGTTCTTTAAATATTCTGGATGTAAGTCTCTTATTAATATATGAGTCGCAAATATTTTCTCCATTGTGTGAAAAGTATATATGTTCACGTTCTTCATGGCATCCTTTGAAGCACAAAAAGTTTTTAACTTTGATGAAGTCCAACTTATCTATTTTTTCTCATTGTTCATGCTTTTGATGTCATATCTAAGAATTCCTTGCCAAACCCAAAGTCATAAAGACTTACCCCTACATTTTCTTCTAAGAGCTTTATAACTTAGGTCTTGGATTCAAAGTCTTGCATTTCAGCTTTTGCATGTAGCTATGCAGTTGTCCCAGCACCATTTGTTTAAAAGACTATTCTCTCTCCATTGAATAATCTTGACACCTTGTTAAAAAACCAACTGACCATAGATGTGTGGGTTTATGTCTGGCCTCTCAGTTCTATTTCACTGATCTATATGCCTGTCCCTGCCCAGTACCACACTGTCTTGATCACCATTGTTTTATAGAAAGTTTTGAATTGTGAAGTGTGAGTTAGAAGAACTTTGTTCAAAGAAGAACACTTTGTTCTTCTTTTTAAGGATACTTTGGCTATTCTAGGTCCCTTGCAATTCCCTATGAGTTTTAGAATCAGCCTGTAAATTTTTGCAAAGAAGTCAGTTGGAATTCTAATAGGGACTGTCCTGAATCTGTAAGTCAGCTTGGGGAGTATGGCCATCTTAATAATGTTCAGCCTTCCAATATGTGAATACTTATTTAATTTTTCCATTTATTTAGATTTCTTTAATTTCTTTCAATAATATTTTGCAGTTTTTAGAGTATAGGTTTTGCACTTCTTTTGTTAAACTTATTTCCAAGTAATCGATTCTTATTGATGCTATCATAAATAAAATTGTTTTTAATTTAATTTTCAGATTGGCTCTAAATTTTTTAACAGTCAATGTAAAAATAGAAATATGATTACCTCTTAAGAGTCATCACATTAGGAAGATTAAAACCAAATTAATTTTCTAAAAGAAGCACAGCTTTTTCTAGTACCAAGGACCATGAAAATTTTCTTCCCTTTTTCCTCATAAAGGGTATTCTATGTGATATGACATACCATTTCCATCAACAATACCTCCAACAATAAATATAAAACCCAAGAAAGGGGTCTGGACCAAAATCATGTGTAAGGACTTCTTAAAAATATATATTTTTCTAACAAGCCTCGCTGGTTAGCTCAGTTGGATATAACATGGGTTCTGATCCCCATATAGGCCAGCCACACACACACACACACACACACACACACACACACACACACACACACACACAAAAAAAAAAAAAACCCAAAATATAGATTTTTCTGGCCCCATCTCTCAGGATTTAGGGAAAAGTGGTGGACCAAGGCATGTGATTGTAAAAGTATCTTTGGGTATTCATGACTAATTAATAACTACACTAAGTCACTCATGGATCTAACTTCTATAATTATAATTACTATGCAGTTTTTCTATATAGATATGGAAAAGTTCCCCTAAAGTATTGAATTTAAAAAAATAAAAAGTATCCTAAATCACAGGAATTATGTTCTCTTACTTACTGGGTGACTTGCTGAGGCTCATCTTCTCCATAGGTTTTGCTAGCTTGGGTTTCTTGATAAAGGTTCCACTGGGTTTATTAAATGGCTGCATCATTTTTCTCTTTATTCCTCTTGCAGCAGCAACTGTCACATTGGTGGGTTTGTTTTGATAGTCAATAACAATTCCAGGTCTATGAATGCTTTCAAAATCACCCATATGCTGTAAATTTGTAAAATCAAGAAAAATCAGCATAGTGTCAAAGAAAAAACATGAATTCATACAAAATTTTCATGTTATTTATCTACTAATTTTCACCTGAAAATTCCCTGGAATGTAACTAAATTTTACATGTCCACTCTGAAAAAACACATTGAAAAACTTTGTAAATTATTACATGAACTCAAATCCAGTGAATTTGTATTTTTATTTCCAGTAGAACAAATATGGATATTTCCTATCTATTTTTTCACTTTTACAATTCAAAATTACTTGAGATCATAAACAACATATGTGCCTGTCAGAATGGTACCACTTGTACAACTCTCTGACAACTCCTCTTCAGAGTTCCTAACTGATGTTTTCCCATGAAAAGACCTTAAAAGAAATCTTTATTTTACTAAAACCTGGCTTAAATCTAAGATACACAAAGAAGACCATATTTGTAGATTGAAGTAAAAAAACATCCAGAAATCATTTAGGATTTCTCCCTGTTGAAAAAGGGAATGAGAAGGCGAGATGGAACATTAGTATGAAATAGGAGAGTTAAAGCATAACCATGCATCAACTTCCAAGACACACTTCAGATAAAGAATTGCATCTGACGTTCCATTCACATTCTTACCTAGAGAAATATATTTTGACCAAGAAACCCAAGAAGCAAAAGTTTACAGATGAAGAGTCATGCATCCAAACGACTCTTTGTGTCCCTTCCTCTTCTCTTGTCATTACTAAAATCCACTACACCAAGAGGCCAGATGTCCACAGAAATTTATTCTGCTAATCTTACTTTTAGAAGATAAAGATTGAGGAGTAATCTGAAGAGAAGGACCCAATGGGAATTGTACAAGTGAAGATTAAAAATGAAGGTCCTATTGGATCGTCTACTTCATTAACAGGAGGAAAGAAAAAATCCATTCAGACTAGAATGGTAAATACAAAGTACAGGAATATTTGTTGCACTATCATGAAAACAAAATTGATATCTGAAGTCTCATTAAGAAAAAATCCTTTGCCTAATATACAGCATAGAAAATTTTAAGAGTTTTCCAAATTTTCAAACTGAAATAGATTTTCATTTTTGAAATCCAAAGCCTATTATCCCAACTGTTTTCAATTAAACTATAATCATGAAGTCTGGAAGAACAGCAACATATCAATTGCTTACATTTACATACCTATCTAACCTAGTAGACTTCAGTAAATTAGTGTTTCCAGGTAACTTACATAGTCACATCAGAAAAATCTTCATTAATTATCCATTAAAGGTGCAATGCATTTTACATAATTAAGTAGTAACTTAAAAATGCAAAACTTCTACACAAATATAACAAACTACACTGATGTACCAAAGGCTAACAAACAGAAACATCTGCCCTACTTTATCAAAAGTACTTTCCTCAGCAAAGAGAATATTAAGAGCAACTGACTTAAAAAAATTCTTACATTATATCAAAAATACAACATTCTTTATATGATCAAAATACTTAATAACCCCACAATCTTCATACACTTACTAGACAAAATTTCCTGTCAATCAAGTTACCTAAGAACATAAAGGATAATCTTTACACTATATATCCTGCAATTAAGCACTTGAGGACTAGCATATCTACTCATTTAAGTAATAATCTACAAAATATTACTTCCTAGGAAGGAGCCATTAAACATAACTGTACAGGGAGGAAATTATCTCTCAACAGTAAAGCTAGCGACATGAGGGAAAATAAAACAACCAGTAATAGGACATACTGTAAGACAGTGAGTTAGCAAAAATACACTGACCACAAATCATTCTACAATCTATTGTACACATCAACTTCTTTGCCATGTAAACATGGCTAAGCTATCCTAATCTTTCACCAACTTTTATTAGTCTCTTGTGTTTAAAGTGAAACATGGAGCTTTGAAGAAATTCAACTTGCTAGAGTTTAGCAACAAAGTATAAACATTTTATCATACATTGCACCTTTAACCTACTCAAAAACTCAAAAAGGGTTCAGTTACCTTTTACAATAATCCAAGAACTATCTCACCAGCAAAACTGCTAGTGTTTACAAGGAAAAATGCAACTCCTTTTAACCCCTTTTAGACCAAACCTAATATCCTCACCTTTTCAATAAAGGGAGATTTGGCACAACTTCATGAACAATCATCTCAAACTGCCACTTATTTTCTGAGGTGCTGGGAAAACCTTTTACAGTCAACCTAAAAATTATGTTTGTGACTCAACTTTTTCTTCAAAATACACTGGGATGAACAGTGTTTATTCTAGTTGAAAACCATGGTCTTGAAAGGGTTTAAAAGAGTGACTAGTGAAAAGAATCCGAAAAGATTCTGTTGTACTTACTCCTCGGCCTCGGCCTCTGCCTGTTGATGGTCCTCCAAAAGCATCATAGTTTCTGCTTCCAAACGTACTTTCAGGATAAGCAGGCGTTCCTCTCCCCCGAGAGCCTACAGGTGCAGGCTTCATATGGGGTGAAGAAAAACTGCTGTAGGAAGAGTAATTCTCTCTTCCTCTGTCCTCCATAAACCCAGGCCTCAATTTTGAACGGGAGTAAGGTGCTTCCCAGCTAGACCCGCCCTGGTTTCTACCTCCGAAAGAGTCAAGGCTATTCCGGTAGGAGCTCTCAAATCGACCACCATAACTACCTCCGAAGCGGCTTTGTTCGGGTTCATTAAAACCATAGCCAGATCTGTACAGATCTCGCCCACCCAGAGAAGACCTGGAGTCGTAAGACTCATAAGGTCCAAACCTGGAAAAGTTGCACAGTGAGGGAAAAAACAAAAGTAAGCTTACTAATGTTAGACAATTCAAAAGACAAATTATCAGATGACATTTATCAACTAAAATTCATTTATATGGTTTGTACAGTTCTACTTTTGTTCACTCTTGATTAGGGCTGGGCAGTTCAGCATGAGACCAGATAGAAAGCTATCTGAGTCAGTTTCTAAATATGAATTGAGTTTAATAAATCTTAGCTTAAAAATCTGCTTTTTAGTAGCTTTTCTATTTTATTAAGATTTGTCTATCATTATTTAAGCCCAGCCCTAGTCTTAGAAAAGGTCATTTGCTAAAGTTCACAAACTATTCAAACTTTCTTTGAATCCATCCCTAATATTGAAAATTACAAAACATTTACAATACTTTGGCCTCCAATAGGGACGTAAATTGAAGACTACACAGATGTAGGCTATTTGTGACACAGAGAGATCCTTTTGCACCCCCAATAATCTAAATCACAAAACTGCTTCATTGTGTCTGTAGTAGTCAAAATTTGGGGAATTATCTCTGGTTATAAAATTTGACAATCTGCCAAACTTCAGCCAAAGTCAATGACCAATCCTCAATCACTTGTTACTTGTAGACTAGTAAATCTAACAAATCTAGAAGAATAAACATAAAATAGAACATAAAAGTAAAAGAACACCAACATATACCCTCTGCATATGAAATTTCAAGGTAGATGAGAAAGCATAGATTTTATAAGGTCTTCAATTATTTGAAAAATTATTTCCTATCAGGAAATTATCACATAAACCTACTCTAAAAATGGGAGCACACAGTCTCCCCAAGGTTTTAATAGAGTCAACAGAAGAAACAAATCAGCTTACTTCCCACAAATCTAATACATGGATTACAAAAGTTGCTTGATATCTTACAACACAGTTTTACAAAGGTCCACAATTACACACGAGATAAATGATATAATCTACAGAAATAGTTTATGCACATTATATTTACAATGTAAAAGGGAAAAATTTATATATTAAAACATTTAAATGTTATATTACTTCAATTATTTACAGATCACTAAATAGAAAGTACTATTTACTTCTGAATCCTAGTGACTAAATAAAAATTATTCCTCTTTCCAACTACATTTTTCAAAACATCTATCACATAAGCGAAATTATTAACTGTTCATTTTCTTGATTTTTCTGTACTATAAACCACAGTGGCACACTTGAAGCAGAAAGAAGGAAAGTAAGCAACATTCAGTACATCATTAAGGAATCCGGATCCTTCAGTTTACAAAGAAGGATGACAGTTTCAAATATCTAACTAGTTTGACTTATTCAGCAGGAATCTTTGTGCCTCAAAAAAGTAAACCCACTTTTCCTGAAATATGGTAAACTCTAAAGCCTGTAGTTGTTTAACTAGTTTTAAGCTTTACACAATATCAACAGTGAAATATAAATACAATCTAGACTGTAATCAAAGGTACAGCACGAGGAAAAAGTTCATGGAAAGAATCACGTTATCTTTTAATTCTATTTTTCCACAAACGTTTTGAAGTACCCTCATATTCATGGCTTTAATACAATGTTTCTATCCTAGAGCACAAGTGTTTTTGGTGTAAGTATTACCTGCCAATAAATAACCTGGATATGATTTAAAGAACATCCTTATTACTACAATATGCTCTTGCAACTTATTTAAAATTAAAAGAATATCTATCTTAAATGTTTCTTAGGAATTAAATGCTGCTAGACTGGTTCGATTAAATCCATTCTAGTCAGACCATTTTGTTGCTTTACATATAGCACCCCACATTACGAAAGATTTTTTTAAAGTCATTCAAAAAAAAAGCTTCACAAATAATATTTCCAATAGCATATTTTTATATGTTCAGGACATTTCTATTGGCAAGGAATTAAAAGTAAAATAAGTTTTAAAAAAAAAAGGTTCACTGCTAAAGACAGAATATCTCAACACTATTATACAGAAATGATAACAGTTATCTGGGGTTTTCCTAAAATAATGTCTGCTGGTGATCCTGCAGTAATTCTTATAGCCATCAATTAAGACCTTTAAACATTTCAGGTGATTATTCAGCACCAAACAGTGAAGTTCAATTATCATAACATGCCTAAGTAATACTTAAAATGATATATCCAGAATCTTATAGTTGTCTAATTATTTGGCCAAATGATTAAGCAATTTACCTGCTACCCCCACCACCACCACTGTGACTGTCCATGCCATATGACTGGTTTAGGTAGGAATCCATGGATCTTTGACCCCCATAGGATCCATGGCCATAATCACGATCCATCCCTATAAGAGTTTAAAAAGAAAAAAATTAAATGGCGCTCACCTTTACTGGCACTCAAAAGAAGAATTTTTAGATAAAAATCCTTGAATGTCAGACCTCCATAAGATCCAGGGCCATAATCTCTATCCATTCCTAAAAGAGAGTCAATAAGAAATTGTCAGTAAAATACACTATTCTCCTCAGGAATCTTTGTATAAAACACAAGATATTCATATCAATCACCTGAGATAATGATTCATCATTGACATTTAAGGTAAACTCCCACTATACATTGAAGGAAAAAATAAAAAGATGATAATATACTGAAAAATCAGATTTGCTAACAAAGTATGATATTTCAAAAAAACATTATCAACTAAAAAGTTCTATATTAGAATTATTTCCAACTTAGCCAATAATTATTTGACTAGGGTACTACTATACGGCCCTGAATTGGTACTTCAGTGTATATAAAAATAATTAATAATATAAAGGTACTTCAGAAAGTTCATGGAAAAACAGAATTAATAGATAATACAAATCTTTCCAGGAATACTATGAAGTACCTTCATACATGATTCCTATTCTCAAGAGAAATCAGCATTTAATAATGTCAAAAGGGAAAATTTTTGTCATAATTATACTATGACATAAGTATACTACCATACTTGTTTTCTGCATCCAATTGCTCTCAAAATGTCTAAAAACTCAGAGGAACTACATTTTCAATTAGCCACATTCACAATAACTGAAATAGATATTTTTTAAAAGTAAAATTTTGAAAAAATTGGGACCAATCTGTGGCACCGTGTCTGTAAATAATATGGACTCAACAAATATTTAAATCTTCAAATTCCCTTGAATAAAGGAAATTAACGTGAATTCTAACAATGTTAACATTAAAAAAAAATTCTAACACAATAAGGGTACTAAGTATAATTTATTTACACTGCAATTATTCCTATATCCCAACCTCTGACATTAAAAATAAATACAACAAAAGATGTAACAAAATTAATTTACAATGTGTATAAAAATGAAAAATTAAAACAACCATTTGGAATTCGTTTCCTATAAAATCCATTAAAATCCTTCATTGCTACCCGCCCCAAGTTTTACGTATAAATAAATACAATAGTACGTACACACAAAGCAAATACCTTAATTTATATTTTTAAAACACTAAACTTTATTTCCAATCATTTAAATATTTCTAGTCCTAACAATAATAATAACAACAAAAACTTTACGAAAATACTACTCAGAATCTTACAACTTTAAACCTGGAACTGACCCCTAAATGATCAAATTCAATCTCCTCATTTTAGATTTGGGAACTAAAGTCCAAAGAGATGAAATGACTTTCCCAAAGTCCCATAGTATCTTCCTGTCTACCTTCATGCTGTTGCTTCTACAAGAAACATCTTCCTCTATCACCCCAAATATTTGCTTATTGAAATTTTCTAATCTTTTAAAGTCCATTTCAAATACTAATGCATTCAAGACAACTTTTCTTGATATTGTCTCAGCTGAGTATCACCCTTCTCAATACTTACAAAAGCCTGTAACTCTTATGTGAGGCTTATGATAACTCTATTTATGGCCGCATCTTAAATTTACACTAGTCTTATGGTAACGGTCTGATTTTTACTAATTTTTTATAAATCTTAGAGCAGCAGTTCTCAAGGAATGGTCTGCTGACCACTGGGAGTTGCTGAGACCTTTTCAGGGGGTCCACAATGTCAAAACTATTTTCATAAATAATACTACAATATTATTTGCCTTTTTCATGCTGTTGACATCTACACTAAACTTGCAAAAGCACTGGTGGGTAAAACCGCTGGCACTTTAGCACAAATCAAGGCAATGGCACCAGACCGTACTAGTAATCATTATGTTCTTTAACATCACGCACTCACAATAAAAAATAATAAAATTAAAATGCCATCTTCACTTATGAATATCCCTGATGAAGCAGTAAGAATTATTAATTGCATTAAATCGTGACCTTTGAGTACACATCCCTGTGACACTCTGTGTAGTGAAATGGGAAGTACACATAAAGCAACATTGCTGAATAACAAAGTATCGTAACTGTCTCCAGGAAAATCCATTGTGCAAATATTTGGTTTATGAATTAAATTAGCCACTTTTTGCAAGGAACACTCTCTTTACTAGAAAGAAAGACTGACATACTATAACTATGGTTTTCAGACTTGGGCATTTGGCAGATATTCAGACTATCCACATTTCAAGTGCTCAACAGTTACATGTGGCTAGAACATCTTGGCAACACAGTTCTAGACTGAGGAAACAGTCAATTATTTGTCTTAGAGTTGGTAAGTGTATAGTATAATTTACGCTCATATATCTCATACAGAGCACAATTTAAATCACTCTATCATAAATAACAGGCTCAAAAATGTTAAACTTCATTTACAATTACAACACATGAAAGGAGCTGTGGAGTAGAGGAGAAAAACTGACTTATGATCAAAATAACTAGATGTGCGACATCAAGTCTAGAATGGGATTAGTTTTTACCACCTCTACACTACTAGCATCCTAGTCCGGGCTACCAGCATCTATCACCTAGATTATTGCAACCTCCTCCTAACTGGTTTTCCTGCTTCCACTTTTGCTCCCTTAGGTTTATTCTGAAGACAATAACCAGAATAATTTTAATAAAACGTAAGTTAAATCATGTCCAATGCTCAGTACCCTCCAATGGCTTCCAAGTAAAAGCCAAAGACTTAAAGTAACCTATAAGGCCCTATACCAGTGGCTCTTAACCAGGAGCAGTTTTACACCCAAGGGAACATTGGCAATGTCTGAAAACACTTTTGGTTGTCATAACTAGGGGGCAGGTGCTACTGACATCAAATGTGTAGAGGCCAGAGATGTTGTCAAACATTGTACAATGCACAGGACATCTCCCTACAACAAAGAATTATATCCTATGCAAAATGTCAATAGTGTGAAAGCTGAGAAATTCTGGCATATATGATCTACCCCATCACCTCTTAACTTCATTATCTACCATACACCCTTATTCATTCCACTCCAGCTACACTAGGCCCCTTGCTGCTCCTAGAACACATCAGGTGTACACCAATTCTGGCACCCGCTGCTCCCTCTGCCTGAAATGCTCTTCCCCTATATTTGCACTGTTCACTCCCTCAACTCTTTCAGGTTTTCACTTTCTATTGCTTCTTATATATAAGCAAATTACCTTTGATTTTCAATGCCTTCTGGCTACACCTCACCACTCTAACCTTAAGACTGGCAAAAATCATCTCTTCTAGTCAAGCCAGTCTTCTTAAGTCTCTTTGAAACACAATGTTCTCAGCCCTACCTTTGTTCCTGCTGTTCCCTCTAGCTGGAATGTTCTACCTTTTTCTATCTGCTGTTTATACTCATATAAGAAGAGGTAATATAAAGAAAAAAAAAATGTAGACACTGGAAATATTACTTCCTTCCAAAAATGGTGTAGTGGAAATCTGTATCTTGACATGCTTTCCAATGCCTTCTATACTTCATTTCAGTTGCTGGAAAATACAATGCTAACAGTGAAGTGCATTGTTGGCTTCATTTGATACCTATACATCTTTTATTTTCTAAAGCCTATAGCATTCTTCCTCTAGATAGCCTGATGGCTTGCATCCTCATCTCCCTTAAATATATGCTTAGATGGCACTTTTTGGTGAGTCCTTCCCAGTGACTCTCTTTAAAATTCCAACACACATACACTTGTCCCCCTTCCCTGCATTATTTTTCTCCCTAGCAATTATTACCATCTGACATACAAACATATTACTCTTCATCTTATTTACTGTCTATTTCATCCCACTAGACTAGAAGCTCCAAAAGGGCAGGAATATCTGTCCATTTTGTTCACTGCTGTATTCCCTGCTCCTAGAACAATATCTGATACACAGCAGGCACTAAATATCTGTTGAATAAACTCAAATCAAACCCCTAAAGTTAATTTCCTCATTTGTAAAATGGAGATAATCTAGACCTCAAATTATTGTCAAGCAGTGATCTTTAACCAGAAGTGCATTCCAAAATCATTCAGAGCACTTTTACACAACATATACAGCCAGAGACCACTTGCCCTGAAATTAAGATTCAAGAATTCTAAGGTATGACCTGAACATATATATACTATGAGAAAGTTCCCCAGGGGACTTTAATAGATACCCTCAGATGAGAACCACTGTTAAAACTAAAAGAGAAAAAACGTAAGTCATAACATTAGATCTTTTTACAACACTGTACATTAAGAAGGAAATAAACTTCTGGCCCTGCATGATTCTACATTTCAAGTCATGTGTTTAGAGATTAAACCCAGTCATGTCTTTCTATAATTCCAAATTTCTCTTTCTCTCTTTGGTGAAAGCACTAGTCCTACCCACTCCAGCTCAAAATCCTGGAATCATTTTTATTCAACCCTCTCAATTTTCTATCCATTACTAGTCAGCCTGCAAGTTCTGCTAATTTTCTCCAGAAAAAAGTCTTAATATTTTTTAAATTACTATGGTCACTTCCCAAGTTGAGGGTCTTGAAATCTTTACATCTGAATTTATGAAATGGGTTTCTAGCTAATTTTTACTTTTCAATCTAACCTATGAGTGGATACAAATTAAACTTCCTTTGGTAGTTTTGTTATGGTACTCTCCTGCTCAAAAGTATATTCTTTGGCAGTCACTTTATATTGACTACTTCCTACATGTTGAGCCACATTAAATCCAAAGTTTCTCTTAATCTTTACACATGAGAAATAAAAATTAGCTGTATGGTAATTATTCCCATAAAACAGCATAGTCTTCTTTTGTAGTACATATGCTTCAGTTTTATTTCATAAATATATTCTGTACAACAGCTGGATTTTGCAATTCTCTAGATGTCAGGATATTTAATGCCACTCCCTCAAGTCCTTCATATAATGCTTTTTTAACCTCTTGGAATTACTCTGTATTCGTTTTTGTGTTATTACCTTGTTTGGCAGGGCCTTACTTGTAACAACTATTAAAAAGACATCCAATTGTATTCTGCATACCTCTCATGATTTTATCTAACTCTGCAGTCACAAGTCTAATGTCATGCTTATGTCAATAAATAATCAGGCTTCTTTATGTGCCCCTTAGACAGTTCTTTATGTGCTAATACAGTTAGACACACTGAGAAAAATGACCTCCAAAACAAAATCAAAATACAGTACAATAGAAGCTATATAGAACCAAGCCAATAATCCACTTAATCTACATTTCTCAATATCAAAGCCTCAATTCAACAAAAAGAACTCAGCCAGTGTCTTGTAATTCATCATTCAGAATGTCATCAGGGCCTTTGGAATAAATTAAAAGAAGTATATTTCAAATAAAATGGACAAAAAGGCAAATCTGAATAATATCTAACTTTTTTTTAATCTCAAATTCCCAAATTCAAATACTATATATAGTATGACAGCATTAACACTGAAAAGTGATAGATCAAGAGCCAAAACAAGAACTGAAATAAGGTGGAACTGGCTTTTTACACTGATACTTTCATGGGTATGAAGAGCAAAGCTGAAATGCATTCCCTCAACAAATTCAAGAGCAAATGAAAGAGGATACTTACCATTAAAGCTTTGATAAGTATTCCTGCAAGCAGAGTGTGTGTAATCTATGAAGACATATTTAACAGAAAGAAATCAGTGCAATATTAATGAAAATCCAAACTTATATTATCTACTCAAAAACAAACAAAATTTTTTAAATGCCCTAAACTCAATTATCTGAAAAATCAGGATACAAAAAATTACCAATACTCTATTTTTGAAAATATATCTCTTTTTCTTCACTACCTCTCCAAAATGGTAGGTTTATCATCCAAATTATGGTACTGTAAAAATAGTTTATAACACCTGATATACAGTATAGTAACATCCAAAAGAGGGGAACCAGTACTGATTTATACTAACAAAAGGAAGACAGATTAAATTACATATCAAATAATGCAAAAACCATTGAGATATCCAAGAATTGATTCTACGTAATATAAAATATTTTCAAAGTTAGTATTTCTTTTACCACTTAATTTTCTCTCTAAAGATTTCAAGCTCTTAGCTGAGAAATGCATATAACACATATATGTATATGTGTGTGTGCTATATTCATCCAAGATGTGGCATCACTGAAAATCATATTGCCAATTTCCTTGTCAAAATTAATTTAACAAATGTTAAATCTTTTAGTTAACTTTACAAATAATTACTCAAAGAACAGGATTTAATACAGTGGTCATTTGGATACAAGAGAACCTTGTTATGCTACACAGGATTGGCTCCAGATACATTGTTAGTCAAATTCTACCTCCCAAATACAGCAGTGGTGGCTGAGGATAGGCAGTGAGAGAACACTGCTTAGAATCATAGGCAGATGGTGAAAATAAAAAGATACTCTAAGTTTTATTATTGTTTCTCAATTCTCTACAGATAATGGATTCCCTTATTACCTGGGGGGGGGGGGGGGGGAGAACGTTCCTTTTGCCCTCCACCCCCTTGTTATCCTCTGCAGTACCTTGTTGGTACTGTCATCAAACTTCAGCATGAAAACACAACATATTTTTTTATTTTCACTCCCAACTCTGGCCATTTCAAAGATTCATAGTTTAAAGGTATCTATATCAAAATGAGTCAAAGTCCAACTAAAACAAACAAAAATACCAAGTGTGCTACTCTTAAGGGCTGAACTTCCCATTTCAAAGTAACTGAAAACTATCCACAAGAGTTAGTCCAGTCTCCTTTCATATATACTTAGATTTGGCAGCTTTAACTCTTTGTAGCATGAAATCAAATAAAAAAATCAAAAGCTCATTTCAGTAACGCTGAGATCACATCTCATTCTATGTTAAAGATCATTTTTTGGTGAGGTTAGAGCCTTAACAACTACTTAGTGAATTGGTTTTATTTAGAAGTGCCTGGTTACTCAGGATTAAATCCAGTTTAATCATACAAGCCCTTTCCCATGTCTCCCTAATGCTGTCATTACATACCATTTTACCTCGACATCGAATTCCTACAAAAGTTGGGCAAGACTTGAAGACAAGATGAAGATCAAATTAATTTTACATTGTGACCCTGTGGAAACGGTTTAAAGAACTGGTGACAGAGACGATGGAAAGTATTGCTAAAATACAGTTTATTTAATCAGCAAGTCCAACACAGGCAGCTGTGTACAGGTCTGAATGTGAAGGGCATTTGATGATTGTTGTGCCAGAATTCTGCCTCACCTAAGTCCCATCACACACAATCCAAAGAAAAGTGTTTTGGTTCACAGAAGTATTTCAAATTAGGTATTAACCACCAGGTAATTTTGGTGAGTAAATATCCCAGTTTGCTAACCAGGAAATATTTTGCTTTCCATCATGTATAAATATCTACCTATACACATCACTTAAAAGACGCCCTTTAAACTCATCTCAAACTAAGACAACCAGAAACATCACCGTGAACAAGCCTCTGAAAATTCTATCTGGCAAGAAGTAACCAGGGTAGAGGATTAACTAAATGGACGATCTGGGTCGCTGCCCTGTCGGGCGCACACGAGAAGAGGTGACGGAGGCCCCACTCGCCCCTTTGCCCGACACTGGGAAGTTGGAGGAGTCGGGCAATTTCCACTCAGAGACCAAGAGAGTCCGGGGCCCGAGCCCGGAGGCCCTCGCACTCTGGGCGCGTCCTTCCCGGCACCGAGGCCGGCACGGAGCTCCCAGGTCCCCGCCGGCAGCGGGCGCCCGGCGGGCCGGATCGGGACGCGCGGGTCCCCAAAGTGGCCGACTCCAGGCGCCGAGCCCGCGGCGGGCGGGCGGGCGGCCTCCGGGCCGGCAGAACAAAGCCCACACGGCCATCTTGAGACGGTAAACAGACCCCCTGCGCAGGCCACCCCGCCTCCCGTCCGCCGCGGCGACCAGCCAGAGGACGCTTACCATCCTCGAAGTCCATGGCGGAGGCTCGGGCCGACGGCCTCGGCGGCTCTGGGCTAAGCTGTGGCCGGCAACAACCGCCCGCTGCCCGCGGTTCCAAACGACCAGTCTGCGCGACGGAGAGCGTCGCTACCGGCCCGGGAGCCGCAGGCCACAGCGAGGCTGGCGGGAGGGGCCGGCTGGAGCTGTCAGTTGCCGCAGCGCAGCCCGCGATTGGCTGGCGCGGGCTGGTGGGCGGGCCCTCGCGTGGGGCGGGAAGCAGGTCCGCTGTCATGCCCCGGGGTGCTGATCCTCCCCAGCCGCCTACCGGGAAGGAAGGTGAAAAAGGAGAGCCAACGACTGGCGGGGAGTGTGGGAACGCGAGCTAAGTGTTCTGGAACACTTCATGGCCCGCCATGTTTGAACCTGGCGAGAGAGGCTGGTTCAAATGCCTCCCTCCTGCCCTGACTAATAAAGCCAAGTGCCGACCAAAGTTTTGCTTTTTATTGACTAGTGATCAGAAATATTTCAAGTATTTATGGAGTTTCTGCCGTGGAGACACAGAAGTCTGGGACGTTTTGAGTACTCCGTGAGCAAAGAACAGATTGCTAAATGGGAAACAATTATGAGAATGATCCAAGACAAGCTATTATCCGGTTCTGAATTTTAAGGTGCAAATACAAGAGCTGTAAAACTTCCCAGACGGGGAGGATTTGTGGCAGAAGTTGTCCAGAACTTGAAGGATGGCACTCAAAAACACACACATACTGGTATTGTATTATTGCCACTTTGGAAATCGTGTTGGGGACAGCGGGCAAAGTTATTCACCCACAAGACAATATGGAAAGAGACAACTGCTTTGGTCACCTGAATCTAGAGCACATGAACCACAGGTTGAAAAAAAAATTTTTTTTCATAGAAGAAATGGTGGTAACAATGAGTTGATCACCAGATAGGAAATCAAACTATTTACTCTTCTTCAGGGTCCAACCAGTTGCTGGAACCAAGTTCCAAGGGGCAGCCTCTAGAAATACAACTGGAAGGAAAACTCACAGATATACTGTGTATTACTGTAGCCCCATATCTGGCCAGGACATTGTTTCCTCTTTATCACTTTTCTTCTCTACGCTGATTAATTCACCCTGTTCTCCACCCTTTTCTTGTTTCCTTCCCCCCCACCACGTATTTTTTATTTACCTGAGCTGAACATGTTGAAAACTGAACTCATAATTTCCCTCCTCAAACCTGCTCGTCCTCCTTGTATTCTTTCATCTCTGTTAAGGGCATCATGAGCAACCACCCACTAATCCCAGAAGCCTGCAAATCATCCAGTTGAGACTCATCTCTCTCCCATCCTACCACCTCCAATCTATACTGAAGTCTTTCATCTGCTTATTACCTCCTAAAATTTATTAAATTTGCCCCCCCAACCCTACTGCCACTACCTTTTAGACTCACATTTTCTCTCTCCAAAATTATCACCTTAGTTTCTCTGACCTTTAGCCTCCACGTTCTCAGCCTCCGCAGTCATTTAAGTTCAGCTCTGAACATGTCATCATTCATCTCTATCATGAATTAGATCTAGTCAAAACTCCTTAACCTAGAGCACACACAGCAGGATCTGGCTACTGCCTGACTTCCGCCATCTCCCTACATTTCCCCTCTTCCCCGCCCACACTCCCTGTTGATTACCAATTTCAGGCTACTGGTTCCCAAAACACCCCTATGCTTTTTCATTCCTCTGAACTTTTTCTTTGGAACACCACCTGATTAACTCTACTCATCCTCAAAGCACAGCTCAGGATTTATTTTCTCTAAGAAATATTCCCAGATACCATCTCCACCCCCAGGACAGTACTTCTCAAATATTATACATATGATTCACCTAGGGACTTGTTAAAACAGATTCACATTCAGTCAGCCTGGGGTGGGGCTGAAGAGTCTGCATTTCTTTTTTTTTTTTTTTTTTTTTTTTTTTTTTAATTTTATTTTGTCGATATACATTGTAGCTGATTAATGCTCCCCATCACCAAAACCTCCCTCCCTTCTCCCTCCCCCCCTCCCCCCCAACCATGTCCTTTCTGTTTGTTTGTTGTATCAACTTCAAATAATTGTGGTTGTTATATCTTCTTCCCCCACCCCCCCCGGTTTGTGTGTGTATGTGTGTATGTGTGTGTGAATTTATATATTAATTTTTAGCTCCCTCCAATAAGTGAGAACATGTGGTATTTCTCTTTCTGTGCCTGACTTGTTTCACTTAATATAATTCTCTCGAGGTCCATCCATGTTGTTGCAAATGGCAGTATTTCATTCGTTTTTATAGCTGAGTAGTATTCCATTGTGTAGATGTACCGCATTTTCCGTATCCACTCATCTGATGATGGGCATTTGGGCTGGTTCCAACTCTTGGCTATTGTAAAGAGTGCTGCGATGAACATTGGGGAACAGGTATACCTTCGACTTGATGATTTCCATTCCTCGGGGTATATTCCCAACAGTGGGATGGCTGGGTCGTATGGTAGATCTATTTGCAATTGTTTAAGGAACCTCCATACCATTTTCCATAGAGGCTGCACCATTTTGCAGTCCCACCAACAATGTATGAGAGTTCCTTTTTCTCCGCAGCCTCGCCAGCATTTATCGTTCATAGTCTTTTGGATTTTAGCCATCCTAACTGGGGTTAGATGGTATCTCAATGTGGTTTTGATTTGCATTTCCCGGATGCTGAGTGATGTTGAGCATTTTTTCATATGTCTGTTGGCCATTTGGATATCTTCCTTAGAGAAATGCCTACTTAGCTCTTTTGCCCATTTTTTAATTGGGTTGCTTGTTTTCTTCTTGTAAAGTTGTTTGAGTTCCTTATATATTCTGGATATTAATCCTTTGTCAGATGTATATTTTGCAAATATTTTCTCCCACTCTGTTGGTTGTCTTTTAACTCTGTTAATTGTTTCTTTTGCTGTGCAGAAGCTTTTTAGTTTGATATAATCCCATTTGTTTATTTTTCCTTTGGTTGCCCGTGCTTTTGGGGTTGTATTCATGAAGTCTGTGCCCAGTCCTATTTCCTGAAGTGTTTCCCCTATGTTTTCTTTAAGAAGTTTTATTGTCTCAGGGTGTATATTTAAATCCTTAATCCATTTTGAGTTGATTTTAGTATACGGTGAGAGGTATGGATCTAGTTTCATTCTCCTGCATATCGATATCCAGTTATCCCAGCACCACTTGCTGAAGAGGCAGTCCCTTCCCCAGTGAATAGGCTTGGTGCCTTTGTCAAAGATCAGATGGCAGTAAGTGTGTGGGTTGATTTCTGGATTCTCTATTCTATTCCATTGGTCAGTGTGTCTGTTTTTATGCCAGTACCATACTGTTTTGGTTATTATAGCTTTGTAGTATAGCTTAAAGTCAGGTAGTGTTATGCCTCCAGCTTTATTTTTTTTGCTGAGCATTGCTTTGGCTATGCGTGGTCTTTTATTGTTCCATATAAATGTCTGAATAGTTTTTTCCATTTCTGAGAAAAATGTCTTTGGAATTTTGATGGGGATTGCATTGAATTTGTATATCACTTTGGGTAGTATGGACGTTTTCACTATGTTGATTCTTCCAATCCAAGAGCATGGAATATCTTTCCATCTTCTTGTATCCTCTCTAATTTCTCTCAGCAGTGGTTTGTAGTTCTCATTATAGAGATTTTTCACCTCCTTGGTTAACTCAATTCCTAAGTATTTTATTTTTTTGGTGGCTATTGTAAATGGGCAGGCTTTCTTGATTTCTCCTTCTGCATGTTCACTATTGGAGAAAAGAAATGCTACTGATTTTTGTGTGTTGATTTTGTATCCTGCTACTGTGCTGAAATCATTTATCAATTCCAACAGTTTTTTTGTAGAGGTTTTAGGCTGTTCGATATATAGGATCATGTCATCTGCAAACAGGGACAGTTTGACTTCATCTTTTCCAATCTGGATGCCCTTTATTTCCTTCTCTTCTCTGATTGCTCTGGCTAGTACTTCCAACACTATGTTGAATAGGAGTGGTGAGAGTGGGCATCCTTGTCTAGTGCCTGTTCTTAAAGGAAAAGCTTTCAGCTTTTCCCCATTCAGGATGATATTGGCAGTGGGTTTGTCATATATGGCTTTAATTATGTTGAGATACTTTCCCTCTATACCTAACTTATAGAGGGTCTTTGTCATGAATGAGTGCTGAACTTTATCAAATGCTTTTTCAGCATCTATAGAGATGATCATATGGTCCTTGTGTTTGAGTTTATTAATATGGTGTATCACATTTATTGATTTGCGTATGTTGAACCAACCTTGCATCCCTGGGATGAATCCCACTTGATCGTGATGAATAATTTTTCGTATGTGTTGCTGTATTCTGTTTGCTAGTATTTTAGTGAGGATTTTTGCATCTATATTCATCAAGGATATCGGCCTGTAGTTTTCTTTTTTGGTTATATCTTTACCTGGTTTTGGTATCAGGATGATGTTTGCTTCATAGAATGAGTTTGGGAGATTTGCGTCCGTTTCAATCTTTTGGAATAGTTTGTAAAGAATCGGTGTCAATTCCTCTTTGAATGTTTGGTAAAATTCTGCGGTGAATCCATCTGGTCCTGGGCTTTTCTTTGTTGGGAGCCTTCTGATAACAGCTTCAATCTCCTTTATTGTTATTGGTCTGTTCAAATTTTCTACGTCTTCACGGTTCAGTTTTGGGAGCTTGTGTGTGTCCAGAAATTTATCCATTTCCTCCAGATTTTCAAATTTGTTGGCGTATAGTTGTTTATAGTAGTCTCGAATGATTCCTTGTATTTCAGATGAATCAGTTGTAATATCGCCTTTTTCATTTCTAATTTTGAAGGAAATAGACACTAATACCATAATAGCAGGGGACCTGAACACTCCACTGTCAATATTAGACAGATCATCTAGGCAAAGAATCAGTAGAGAAACACAAGATCTAAACAAGACTCTAGACCAATTGGAATTGGCAGATATCTACAGAACATTCCACCCAACAACCTCAGAATATTCATTCTTCTCATCAGCACATGGATCATTCTCCAGGATAGATCACATATTAGGTCACAAATCAAGTCTCAATAAATTCAAAAAAATTGGAATTATCCCATGTATCTTCTCAGACCACAATGGATTAAAACTAGAAATTAATAACAAACAAAACTCTGGAAACTATACAAACACATGGAAATTAAACAGCATTCTACTTAATGACATATGGGTCCAAGAAGAAATCAAGCAGGAAATCAAAAAGTTTATTGAAACTAATGAAAACAATGATACATCATACCAAAACCTGTGGGATACTGCAAAAGCAGTATTGAGGGGAAAATTTATTGCATTAAATGCTCACTTCAGAAGAATGGAAAGATGGCAAGTGAACAACCTAACACTTCACCTTAAAGAACTAGAAAAACAAGAACAATCCAATCCTAAAGTTAGCAGACGGAAAGAAATCATTAAGATCAGAGCAGAACTGAATGAAATTGAAAACCAAAAAACAATTCAAAAGATCAACGAATCAAAAAGTTGGTTTTTTGAAAAGATAAATAAAATTGACAAACCATTAGCATGGCTAACCAAAAAAAGAAGAGAGAAGACTCAAGAGTCTGCATTTCTAACAAACTTCCAGGAGATGCTGCTGCTTGTGGTGGAACCACACTTAGAGTAGCAAAGCCTTGGGCTCTGTTATAGCACTATCTCCCATGCATTAAATGCTCTGGCTATATGTCTCCTCACATTAAAAGCTCTTTGAGGGCTGGCCCGTGGCACACTCAGGAGAGTGCGGTGCTGATAACACTAAGGCCAAGGGTTCGGATCTCATATGGGGATGGCCGATTAGCTCACTGGCTGAGCATGGTGCTGACAACACCAAGTCAAGGGTTAAGATCCCCTTACCGGTCGTCTTTTGGGGAAAAATAAAAAATAAAAATAAAGCTCTTTGAGATTAGGATCAAATCTTCTTTGTATCCCAAGTGCCAAACACATGTGTTTGCCAAGTAAAACTGAGCTTGAACGTTTATAACTTTTTTTCTTGTTATTTTTTCCCTCAATTAACCTACTGGCAAAGAAATGATTTTGTAACCTGAGCTCTTCAGGTTTTGGCACAACTGGAAGTAAATAAACATTGGATCATTGTATTTGTGTGTCACATGTATATACAAACACACATACAGATCCTCTCCTCTGAAAGAGAAAACTGTCAGACAACGAATTCCTAATTCCAGAAGACACCTGGCCTCAGCACAGATGCATGGAGAGAGAGAATACACATCTCTCTTTTCCCATTCTTTCTTCTTTCCCAAATAGGAAGTGCTTTCAGAGAGGCAGATGGACATACCCCAGAGACACCCTGCAATACATGAGAGTGCATCTATCTGCTTGTTCCCTAATTCATTTATTCAACAAATATTGACTGAGCACCATCTATGTACCAGGCATCATTTTCTTACTTTACTATTAACTCTCTCCCACAACCCCACCTTCCTCAGAGTCTAGCCAGGCTACATGTTCCCATTTTGTTTGCCTCAGATTTTTATCCTAAGAGGTCAATGCTTTGCACAAAGTCTTATGCCACATTATTTCCCACATGTTTTACAACAGGCAGCCGGCTAGTGAATGCCAGACCAACAAAGTTTGTTGGGAAATAAAAAAAGAATAGGGCTTTTTATGTGCAGAGGTCAAAAAGGTGTGAGGTCAGGAGAAGACTGCAGGGAGAAGGAGGAAACGAGAGGTCACACCTTGGACTTGATCCTAAGGGAGTTGTCACAGAAGCCCCACCCCAGAACCTGAGAAGAGCCAGGTGAGTGGATTCCCTGAGGATCCAGGGACCTTTGTTTCTCATCTCCTCCTACATACCTTCTGCTCCTACAACACAGGACCATCAGCTTTTCCCCAAACAAGCTGTGTATTTTCACATTCCCATGCCTTTGCTCATGTTGTACTCTTCTATTGTTTCTTCTCTTCCTTTACCATTCTTTGGGTTCAGTATAAATGTTGCCTCTTTTTAAACCTCTCCCTAAGTTCTTAATCAGAATCTCCTTCACTCTGTGTAGTCTTATCAGTGGTTATCACAGTTGGATTCCTGTTACTATTAGTGAATGAGTTAGTTATATCCTTCTGTAGTTCACTGTTCATAATTTTTCGATGTAAAGACCCTTCTTTTTCCCCCTTTAGATGGCCTGTACATAGCACATTGTCACTATATGTTGAGGTGGAGGAGCGTTAGCCAAATCGCCACTGAAGAAAAGACCTGATCAGCCCGTTACTGGGTACCCAGAGCTTCATCAGCACAAAGCCACTGTATCCTACAACTATTTTGGAGAGTAAGCAACAGTAGAGTTGCAAAGGAGAGTTCTGATTTCACAATGTTTTCCTAATCTGTCTCCAAATAGTTCTTCCTCCCCATGTTCTTTATCAAATCCACAAACACTTAAAGAGGGAAGTCAAGAACTAAGAATTGGGCCAGCCCGTGGCTCATTTGGGAGAGTGTGGTGCTGATAACACCAAGGCCAATGTTTTGGATCCCTATATAGGGATGGCCGTTTAGCTCACTTGGGAGAGCGTGGTGCTGACAACACCAAGTCAAGGGTTAAGATCCCCTTACCAGTCATCTTTAAAAAAAAAAAAAGAACTAAGAATTACTATCTTATAGCAAGGCAGTCAAACTGAAATAAAGTAATTCCTATTGAGGGCTCTGGGGACTTATCAAAAGAGAGTTGGTTATAGGGCCACAACACTGCAAAACTGCTGAAAACAGCTGGTATGACAGCATTGAACGAAATGCATTTTATACATACAGGAAGATGTGTCTCCCTGATTTTAATATAGAACTTCAAAAAGATACATGTGTTGCTAAAAGCTGAAAGGAATAGCAATTAAAATAATAACTAACCTTTATTAAGCTCTCTGTGTTAACAAATGTTCCAAAGTACTTTACATATATTAACTCATTTTATCTGCCCAACAATCCTATGATGTAGGTACTACTATCATCCCCAATTTACCAATGAGGAAACTGAGACCCAGAGAGCTAAATTTACTTACCCAAGGTCACACAGCTAATAAAGGGTAGAATCAAGATTCAAACCCAGTAAGCCTGGTTCCAGAGCCTAAGTTTGCATCTCTATCATTTTGAAGTGTGTACTGTACTTTTCTGAGCAGATACTGTGTGCCAGGAATTTAAAAGGATACTCTAATAGCCATATTTCTAAGCTTACAATAAGGTAACTTATACCCTTTTCCAAATGAGGAAAACTGAAGAGACGTTAAGTTACTCACCCAAGGCTATACAACCAACGATTGCTGGCTCCATATTTATGATAAACATTATATAGTCATGCCTAGGTCTACTGGTGTATGGAGCAAAACCTGTAGACCCAATATCATCATCAGGGTCCTCAGGTTAAAAAATAAAAAGACTTTGCTAATCTGTATATGATTTTACATAACTGCATAATGCTTTGTCCTGTGCTCTAGGCTCTCTCAGATTAGAAAACCTGATTAGTTTTATATGAAGTTCCTTTCCAAGAAAGCAAAGTAAAGTTTCAAATGCGGAGGTGCTTTTAAAATGTAATAGTTACCATCCTTCCTTGGCTACATATAATATAAAGTATACTTTTCTGGATGTTATTTTCATGCTCCATCTCTCAGCTTCAAAGGAGGTATTAACAGTATCATCTCCATTTCAGTCTCCCTTCAAGCTCTGTCCTGAGCTCTGTTTCCTTTGGAGGGGTTTGCTCCACTCTGCCAAGTGGGATCCTTACATCTCCCACTTTTCCTCCCTCACTTTGGATCCCTTCTTTCCCCTGATCAGAGAAGGGGATCAAGAGGGGAGAGACCAGCTTAGGTCCCTAAGCCTCCAGAAATGCCCTCCTCATCCCCTTTTCTTACTCCCAAAGAAGGAAGAACATCCCTGACAGATGTGGAAAGGTGCACACTGCCACCTAAATGAGTCATTCCCCAGAGGAGAAAGGAAAGGAGACCCTCCATCTTTTTTGCAACATCTCATCTCTTCTTTCTGCTATTGCCTTTCCCCCTACCCTTGGTTTTGTCCTATTCTACACTTCAGATTTCTATTTTGTGTTTAACTTGCTGGGTTTTTTTTTTTTTTTTCATATTGAAAAGATGACTGCCCCAAGAGCCAAAAATAAATGAGAACTGAAAAAAAGTTAAACAAAATAATAATGTGTTATAGTTCATCATAAATTTTAATTTACCAAGTGAATTGAGAGCAAGCTGGCTGTGACATCTGTCAACCTCACTCATTGCCAGAATCAGTCTGGTGGATCTGTCCTGCTAGAAAAATGTCCCATTTCTTCCTGGCCCTGCCAAAGCTCCAGGCTTCATTGGAGAGGATGATTTTTTCTAGATAGAGAGGGACAGGGATCTACAAGGAGTCAAGTTCTTCTGCTGGACCATCCAAGGCTTGTTGAGACCTGGCTATTTCTCTCCCACTAGAAAATGAGCCACCTGAAGGTGAAGATTTCATCTTTGTGTCTCCAGCCCCCTAGCACCATATCTGGCATGTGATAGATTCTTTAAAATGTTTGTTGAATGAATAATAAGCAAACAGATCCACAGCTAGCTCCTGTATTCAGATAGATTCAATTCTACATTAAGGCAATACATAAATAAAAATACAGACATACAACATTGAAGCGTGCATGTACACAGTATAAATCCCCTTCTTTAGAGTCCTTACCCACCACATCTAGTTTACAAACAGAAAAAGGGCACAGTCCTAAAACAGCCAGTAGAGGACACCACACACCAAATATAATAATGATTTGGCTGCAGAAATTGAGCATGTTCTAGTTCTGCTGGTCTGAATGTTGCTAAATGAAACCAATGTAGAGAATTCTCCTGTGCTCTTCCTGTATTTCTATTTTTGTGTCATCATGGATATAAATTTTCCTGTCTGCCTCATTTCATTAGATTTCATTTCTAGAGATGATCTTTAAAGGTTGAAACAATGAAAAATGTTTATTGTATTGGTAAATTTGAAAAGCAAGATACAAAATTGCATATGGACTCTGATGACCACTATGTCAATACTTTAAAAGATAAAGCATAGAAATAAAATGGAAAGAAAAATTTCAAAACATGAGCAATGATTCTTTTTGTGATGACTTCTTATATACACATGCATATTTATTCTTCTATATTGTTAAAATTTCTTGAGCAATCTGATAATATAAAATATATATTTGACATAAAACAAGATGTAATATTTATTAATGATTAGTGCTTATAAAAAGTTCCCTTTAGCCAAATATTGTATTTCATTCTCTTTGGAGATATAGTTTTTCATGGGAAGCACCTCTACTGGCCATTTTAGTCAATGGTTCTTTATTGTAGCTCTACTTTAAAATCATCCAGGGCACTTTTATTTAACTTCCAATACTCAACCCTCACTTCAGTTATTCTGATTTGATGTTGAACCTAAAACTGTCACCAATGTTTAATTACTTTCAATAAGACACTCACTAGAGATACTATTGGAATAAGTTCTGTTCTATTTCGTTAACTTGTAATTCTTCAGAAAATGACTTTAGAGATTGAATAACAAAACATTAACTGATCAATCTATGTGTGGGAAACGGTCTAACAGCCACACCCTGAGTCAGGGCTGGTACAGACACATGCACATTTTACAGATCTAAAAACTGGCTTGGTTCCAGTATTCCCTCTAACTACTCTACAGCCCTTGGGAGATAATTAGCTAATGACGGTAAAGGGCTTTTACACTTGAAAAGTTATATAAATGCTAAACACAGGAAACACACAGAGGATTTCCACTGATTGCCAATACTTCTCAATCAGAGACAATTTGATGCATCTTTCAACCAATTTCTCTTTTACAACTGAAATCTTCCTAATCTTTAATCTGAGGGAAACAAAGGAGGAGTTATTTTTTTAAATGCCTTTCCTAAAAATCAAAGACCTAAGAAGATTGCCCCTTTCACTTAATCTCAGAAGTGAGGTTTCTGCCTCAACAAAACACCACATCTTAATGTGGTTTGTGTGGATGAAATTTTGGCAGTTTGGCTGGCTTGCTCAGATAACTGAAGGCAAGTCCTACACAAAAAAAAGAGGTCATACTAGGTGGTCTAGTAGGAGTCCTGCTACCACCTAGAAATCATCTTTTGTTTTAAAGCAAATAATTCATGCACATGGTAATAAATCACATAATATAAAAAAACTTCCAGTGAAAAGCAACAGCCTTTCCCCCTTCCCTTGCTCAGCTTCAGTCCCTTTGCAGAGGAAAACTCCCTCATTTCATTTGGTGTGAGATCATTTGTTGTTTACTTCCACTGCAGCCTATATCTCTCTTCTTGGTTTACCAACTTGAGTTGATATTAATTGATTTCACAATATGAAAATAAGCACGTATCTCATACTAACCTCCTCCTCCCAGTGTTTAATAGCAATAATAGTATTTTATTTTCTCTATTAGAACTACACTTTTATATTTTTAAATAAATACTCAAATTTCTATTTTTTTAATGGAGTATCTGTGAATTTCCTGTTCTATACAATGAAGGTAATGGCTCCCCTTCCCATTCCTCCACTTTTCCTCTCCCTTCCATTTTTGCCAGTTACACTTTACCACTAACAAAATTGTTAATATTTGCATTATATGCTGCAGCCATAAAAATTATTTCTTACTTTATCTATAGGTTCACTCTAGAAGTTAAAAATCTATATACTTCCTTCCCAAAAGGACAATATGGAAAGGGGAGGAGGAGGAGTAACTTTACATTGGAGAAACCTGGCAAAAACTAGCTCAGCCAGGTGTTCAAGGTCAACATCAACAGTGATAAGTCATGTTGATAGTACGTGGCCTTGATTTGATGTGATAAAAATGGTACTTTACCTTTGTGGTCTTTCCTCCACAAAACCAATATCCCCAGTCTAATCATAAGAAAAATATCAGCCGAATCCCAAGTGAGGGACATTCTACAAAACACCTAACCTGTCCTCAAAACTATCAAGATCATCAAAAACAAGAAAAGTTTGAGAAGCTGTTACAGCCAATAGGAGCCTAGGAAGACATGACAACTGAATGTAATATGGTAGCCAAGATGGGATCCTGGAATAGAAAAAGACATTAGGTAAAAAGTAAAGAAGTCTGCATAAAGCATGGGCTTTAGTTAGTAATAATTTATCAATATTTGTTCATTAATTGTAACAAATGAATCATACTGCTATGGGTTAAATGTGTCCCCCAAAGTTCATTTATTGGAAACTTGACCCCCATTGTAACAATGTTAAGAGGGTGGGAAATCCAATTATAGTATTTGAAAGGTGAGATCTTTAACAGGTGATTAGATTGTGAGAACTGTGTCCTCATGGGAGTTCTGTGTGTGGTTCGGATGGCTTTAAAAGGAGAGGTTAATTCTCTTGCTCATACAATTCTCTCACCATGTGATACCCTGAGTTGCTGTAGAGAGTCACCACCATCAAGAAGGTCCTTGACAGATGTGTTCCCTAGAATTTGGGTTTCCCAGCCTCTGAAACTGTAAAAAATAACCTTTTCCCTTTATCCGTTGCCCAGTTTCAATATTTTCTGTTATAAGCAACGGAAATGAACTGATACACATACCAATGTAAGATGTTAATAATAGGAGAAACTGAGGGCAGGGTATATGGGAACTCCCTGTACTATCTTTGCAATTTTTCTGTAAATGCAAAACAGTTCTAAAAAAATAAAATTTACTAAAATATTAAAAAAGGAAAAAAAGCCAGTATAAAAAAATGAAAAAAAATATACACTGCACGTACTTTGATCAATATAAAAATCCTTCAATGTTAATATGCTAGGACGACATTTTATTTTCCATAGACCTAATGTTATAACCCCTGGGTCTCTCAAATAAGTCTATTTCTAGCATAGAGGCCAAATGGATTGACTTTTCTTACAAGCTATCAACTGCTTATATTCATGCCTGGTTGTAGTTTGTAGTTTGCTTCATGTATAATCTATAACCTTATTGATTTTGTTTTCCTAGAGTTTCTAATTGTCATTTTATTTTGTGTACTCTAATCTGTGGCATTTTCTGCCCACTTTAACCATTAATTCTCCCCTTTCACTTTCTATTTTTTAGAAACCAGTATATGGAGTCTTACTGTAGGCTATATCTAGTCTTTAAGGGGAAAGAAACAGAGCTTTTGATCAATCAGTAACCTACTTGCCACCAGATATTTCTAGAAGCAGATTATTCTGATTAATACAATTCTCTTATTTGTTTTTAAAGAAGCACATGAGGCTGGCCAGTTGGTTAGAACACAGTGCTGATAACACCAAGGTCCAGTGTTTAATCCCTGTACCAGTCAGCCACCAAAAAAACAGCATATGATTGTAGGAAAATGAGTTGTTTTCAAAGAAAGTTTCCCAGATCTTTTTTAACCAACCTTACAGAAAGTCTGAGCTGTACATGACAAACCCACCACCCATATCATCTGGTATGGGGAAAATCTTTCAGCTTTTCTCTTAAGAACAGAACAAGACAAGAATTCCCACTCTCACCACTCCTTTTTAACATAGTATTGGAAGTACTAGCGAGAGCAATCAGGCAAGAGAAAGAAATAAAGGGCAACCAGATTGGAAAAGTTGAAGTCATTTGTCCCTGTTTGCAGATGACATGATCCTATATATAGAAAAGCCTAAAGACTCTACCAAAAAAATCTTAGAGTTGATAAACAATTTCAGTAAAGTTGCAGGATACAAAATCAACACACAAAAATCAGTAGTGTTTTTATACTCCAACAATGAACTAGCAGAAAAAGATATCAAAAAAGCAAGTCCATTTACAATAGTCACCAAAAAAATAAAAATCTAGGAATCAATTTAACCAAGGAGATCTCTACAATTAGAATGACAAATCACTGTCAAAAGAAATTAAAGAGGGCACAGAAAGATGAAAAGACATTCCATGCTCTTGGATGGGAAGAATTAACATTGTGAAAAGTCCATACTACCCAAAGTGATCTACAAATTCAATGTAATCCTAATCAAAATACCAATGCCATTCTTCAAGAAATAGAAAAAACAATCCTAAGATTCATATGGAACAACAAAAGATCTCAAATAGCCAAAGCAATCCTGAGCAAAACATAAATAAAATAAAATAAAGCCAGAGGCATAACACTACTTGACTTCAAATTATACTATAAAGCTATAGTAACCAAAACAGCATGGTACTAGAATAAACACAGACACTCAGACCAAAGGAATAGAATAAAGAACCCAGAAATCAACCTACAAACTTACAGCCAACTGATCTTCAACAAAGGCACCAAGAACATACATTGGGGAAAAGACTGCCTCTTCAATAAATGGTGCTGGGAAAACTGGACATCCATATGTAGAAGAATGAAACTAAACCTGCACCTCTCACCATATACCAGAATCAACTCAAAATGGATTAAAACTTAAACATAAGACCTGAAACTGTAAAATTCCTAAAAGAAACATAGGAGAAACCCTTCGGGAAGTAGGACTGGGCAAGGACTTTATGAATATGACCCCCCAAAGCACAGGCAACAAGAGGAAAAATAAACAAATGAGATTATATCAAACTAAAAATTTTCTGCACAGCAAAAGAAACAATTAACAGTGAAAAGACAACCTACAGAGTGGGAGAAAATATTTGCAAAGTATAAATCCAACAAAGGATTAATTTCTAGAATATACAAGGAACTCAGACAAGTTAACAGTAAAAAATAAATAAATAACCTGATTAAAAAAGAGGCAAAGGAGCTAGATAGGTATTTCTCAAAGGAAGACATACAAATAGCCAATAGACACATGCAAAACTGCTCAACATCACTACCCATCAGGGAAATGCAAATCAAAACCACATTGAGATGTCATCTCACCCCAGTTAGACTGGCAATTATCAAAAACACAGAGAATAACAAATGCTAGCAAGGATACAGAGAAAGGGGAACCCTCCTACACTGTTGGTAGGACTATAAATTAGTGCCACCATTATGGAAAACTGTATGGAGGTTCCTCAAACAACTACAGATGAAACTGCCACACAATCCAGAAATCCCACTGCTGGGTATATACTCAAAGGAATGGAAATCATCATGTCGAAGGGATACCTGCTCTTCCATGTTTATTGCAGCTCTATTTACAACAGTCAAGAGTTGGAACCAACCTAAATGTCCATTGTCGGACAAATGGATAAGGAAAATGTGGTATATATACACTCTGCCATAAAAAAGAATGAAATACTAGTGCTGGCCCATGACTCACTCAGGAGAGTGTGGTGCTGGTAACACCAAGGCCACGGGTTCGGATCCCTACATAAGGATGGCCGGTTAGCTCACTTGGGAGAGCGTGGTGCTGACAACACCAAGTCAAGGGTTAAGATCCCCTTACTGGTCATCTTTATTTTATTTTATTTTTTTTAACTTTTACTTTGTCGATATACATTGTGGTTGATTATTGTTGCCCCTTACCAAAAACTCCCTCCCTCCCCCCTCCCTCCCCACCAAAAATGTCCTTTCTGTTTGCTTGTCGTATCAACTTCAAGTAATTGTGGTTGTTATATCTTCTTCCCCTCCCCCCCGGTTTTGTGTGTGTGTGTGTGTGTGTGTGTGTGTGTGTGTGTGTGAATTTATTTATTTATTTTTAGCTCCCACCAATAAGTGAGAACATGTGGTATTTCTCTTTCTGTGCCTGACTTGATTCACTTAATATAATTCTCTCAAAGTCCATCCATGTTGTTGCAAATGGCAGTATTTCATTCGTTTTTATAGCTGAGTAGTATTCCATTGTGTAGATGTACCACATTTTCCGTATCCACTCATCTGATGATGGACATTTGGGCTGGTTCCAACTCTTGGCTATTGTAAAGAGTGCTGCGATGAACATTGGGGAACAGGTATACCTTCGACTTGATGATTTCCATTCCTCGGGGTATATTCCCAGCAGTGGGATAGCTGGGTCGTATGGTAGATCTATCTGCAATTGTTTGAGGAACCTCCATACCATTTTCCATAGAGGCTGCACAATTTTGCAGTCCCACCAACAATGTATGAGAGTTCCTTTTTCTCCGCAACCTCGCCAGCATTTATCGTTCAGAGTCTTTTGGATTTTAGCCATCCTAACTGGGGTTAGATGGTATCTCAGTGTGGTTTTGATTTGCATTTCCCAGATGCTGAGTGATGTTGAGCATTTTTTCATATGTCTGTTGGCCATTTGTATATCTTCCTTAGAGAAATGCCTACTTAGCTCTTTTGCCCATTTTTTAATTGGGTTGCTTGTTTTCTTCTTGTAAAGTTGTTTGTGTTCCTTATATATTCTGGATATTAATCCTTTGTCAGATGTATATTTTGCAAATATTTTCTCCCACTCTGTTGGTTGTTTTTTAACTCTGTTAATTGTTTCTTTTGCTGTGCAGAAGCTCTTTAGTTTGATATAATCCCATTTGTTTATTTTTCCTTTGGTTGCCCATGCTTTTGGGGTCGTATTCATGAAGTCTGTGTCCAGTCCTATTTCCTGAAGTGTTTCTCCTATGTTTTCTTTAAGAAGTTTTATTGTTTCAGGGTGCATATTTAAATCCTTAATCCATTTTGAGTTGATTTTAGTATATGTGAGAGGTATGGGTCTAGTTTCATTCTCCTGCATATGGATATCCAGTTATCCCAGCACCATTTGCTGAAGAGGCAGTCTCTTCCCCAGTGAATAGGCTTGGTGCCTTTGTCAAAGATCAAATGGCAGTAAGTATGTGACTGGTCATCTTTAAAGAAAAAAAGAAAAGAATGAAATACTGCCATTCTCAGCAACATGGATGAACTCAGAGAGAATTGTGTTAAGTGAAATAAGCCAGACACAGAAAGAGAAATACTGCATGTCCCTCACTCATAAGTGGGAGCTAAAAAAAATAAACAAATAAATTTAAAAAAGAAAGAAAGATACAACAATCAGAATGATACATTGAACTTTCAAAAGGAGAGAACAGAACTCATATTACCAGAGGTGGGAGAGGGGGGGTAAAGGAGGAACTGGTAAAGGGACATGAAAAATGATTACATTGTATAATGTTGAATATATTAATTAACCTGATTTGAGCATCACATATTGCACACAGGTACTGATAGTCAACTCTGTACCCCATCGATATGTACAATCAGCTATGTTACAATAAGAAAGAAAGAAACAAAGGAAGAAAGAAAGAAGGAAGGAAGGAAAAGAAAAGAAGAAAGAAAGAAAGGAAGAAAAGTCTATGCTGTTTTGCATTGTCCAATAGCCTTCAGCATTGTGTTGCAAGAGTGAAGCTGTTCCAAAAGAATCACAGAAAAGAGTCAAAACTGTCAGGTCTTGAAAGGTATTCAGAGATTATCTAGCTTTATTCCAAACTCCTGACATTTCAGACAAGGACAAGAATGCCTCGTCAAGTGAAGTTACTTGTCCAAGATTACTCAGCTAATAAGTGAAAGCACTAAGACTAGAAAACAAATAAGATGACCTAAGGAGCTTTCTGACACACACCGCTCTGAGTCTTGAATGGCTGTTCTTCTCTTGCTTCTCTATAATCTCCTACCCTCCAACCACATCCTTTTTAAGGACTCTAAAAAGAGGTATAGATAGAATGGCGGGGTGGAGTGGGAGGAGAAGACTGTAGGAGGGAAGGAGCCTGCCCCTGCTTTTTCCAGGGATCTACGAGCTGTGGCTGGTATTAGTAAGAATGAAACTTACTAACTCTGGGGACTTACCTTCCTCCCTTCACTCCCTCCCTTAACCCACACGTGCTTGGGAGAGAGCTCATACAGAAGGCCTGGCCCTAGGAATTAACGATCTCTCTTACAGGAGGTAGTAGATGTTCCTATTTACATAATACACCATTCTCCCCAGCATTTTCTTAGATCCTAAATATTCATGTTGATATGAATAACTAAGGGAAGAAAAATCATAATCCTATGATATTTAGTTCAGTAATTAGCATGAGGCAAAAGGAATTGTTTTCCATACCCTTTAATTTCTTTATTGTTTTTTGCTTCAGAAACCTGGAAAGGAGAATGAAAAATGTTAACAGTATTCTTGACTGTTTATTTAATTTTTAAAGCACAAAGTTATGAGGAAGAGGTTCTCCTCCGTGTCTTACAATTGCCTTCTGTAACTCTACTCAGATATTGTTCCCCCAGGGCAACTGTGAGCGTAACCTCTAGAGGATGTAACTGGAGGACTTGATAGCAAAGCCATATTCAACTTTTAAAAACCATGGTGCTAATATGTTATAACCATCTCTGTGAATCTCATACTGAAAATGCACCCCTTCCTAGGAGCCATCTCTGTGATCGCTGAGAGCTCACCTCTGCATGCCTCCATTGATTCTCGTTAATTTATCTTGAAATTAAAAAAGACAGTTGTGATTCAGCAAAATTTCTTATTTATGAAGGACAGCCCACATCTCCCTTAGCAACTTCTCTCCATCTTTCCAGATTCTAGTCTCGTGAGCAATACCTTGCCAGAAAGTTAAAAGGTTCAGTACTAGAATCTTCAATTTTTTTACTTAAGAATATTGGTAAATGTGAGTTTAAAAATTAAAATTATATCCCCACATTGAGAAAATTCTTCTTGGGGCTGAAATGAAATGTTCAAAAATCTTGAAATGGTTTGCCCTCAACATTAATGAATGCCTAAATAAGGATGTTGAGACAGACAACCATGTAAAAGTTATTTAAGATAAGGAACATATGGTTGAGATGTAATAACTGGTTAATATGGATCTATTAATAGTATGTATGAAGCACTGGTGCTAAAAAACATTTTGGGGGACAAGTTAGAAAATCAAAATATGGATTGGATATTAAATAATCTTAGTATGTAACAATTTAGCTACACTACTGGGTTAATTTTATTATTAACATGTAATATATCTCTTAATGCACCAAAGAAAACTCACAAAATGGGTGAAGTGTGGTTTAAAGCACATAGGCACATATACATCCAGGGTTTGAATCCTAGCTCTGCTGAAAGCTGAGTGAACTTGAACAAGTTTTGCTCTAAGTTTCTTTATCTATAAAGGGAGATAACAATGTGTCCAATAGGTCTTTGCTGTGCTCATAGGGTCATTGTGTGAGGACTAAATGAAATAATCCATTTAACACAGTGCCTGACACATAGTAAGCACTCAGTAAATGTTTTCATCATCATTATTCTGACCTTTGTCAACCTACTTTTCTTCTTCCCTTGTAAAAAATGTTAAAAGGAGTCTTGCACATGTGTGTATGTATGCATGTGCACGCACATGTGGGTATGTTCTTTCTGAAAGAACTGTGTTTTCACCCTGGACAGACTCTTGTAGATTACTCATTTAAAGGGAAAATATTCTCAGGGGCCGGCCCATGGCTCACTCGGGAGAGCGTGGTGCTGACAACACCAAGTCAAGGGTTAAGATCCCTTTACCAGTCATCTTTTAAAAATAAATAAATAAATAAAGGGAAAATATTCTGATATAAATGGTCAGCAGAGATCTGATGTATTCCTTTTTTCCCTATGTTCCCCAGTTAAGTCGCATTTTTAAAAAAGGAGGCTAATATGGCATTTAAATTTCAGAGTCACTGCATGAGGACACATAAATACAGCAAATTCCGAGTACAGCTGGTGCAGAGGAAAGCGCCTGGGTGAGGGCACGGATGACCGGTAAGGATCTGCTGGAGCTGGGATACACTCTTCTGTCCTGTCCGTGGACATCAAAGCTTGAGACTCTTCAGCTTTTGGGTTCCAGAACTTAACCAAGGACACCATCAGCTTCCCTGGTTTTCAGACCTTTGGACTTGAACTGAGCCACACTACCAGCATCCACTTTATAGATGGCCTATCGTGTGACTTTTCTTCATACTCACGCGGAGTGGAGGTCAAGATGGCGGAAGAGGAGAGCTGCCTGCCGCTTTTCCGCCACGAGTAGAAGCAGCCTGAGGCCCACGCCAGATGCAGCTGTAGCAGAATGGGCGAAAAGGAACGACTTCGAAAGGGTGTCTTTACCCTGCCGAGAACCAGGAATCTACCCCCAACCCGCGCGCACGACCTGCCAGTGCGCCACTGCACGCATCCCAGCCGCAGCTGCAGAGGTGAAAACATGGAGGCCTGAGCTGGCATGTGTCACCCCGGGCTGCAACGGTGACCACGGCTTCTGACCCCCCGCCCCCATCTACTATCCCTGGAGCTGGAAGCGAATCAACCGGCAGCCGAGACAGGGAGACATCCAGTGGCAGAGGCAGAGCTCCTCAGAGACCACATGCCCTGCGGGCCGCCACTACCTGATCCAACAGGTAGGCTTCACCACGGCCAACCGGCTTCATTCCCAGCCCAGCCCACTGCACACAGAGCAGGGGAGACGGGAACTCCACAGAGTCCACGCTGCTGCCGCGCAATCCAGCAGCACGTAGGCTTCACCGCTGCCACCAGGCTCCATCCCAAGCCCGAACTAGTGCGCACAGAGCAGGGAGACATCCTGCAGGGGAAGGGAAAGCTCTGCAGAGACGACACACTCTGCGGTGCCTCGGTCCATCCCAACAGCCCAGGCCAGAGCGCAGGGTACAGGGAGTCACTGAGGTAGCCATACCAAATTGACAACCACAGCAACATCCTTAGTCAGTCAATAGTGTCAAACCTGTGGACTATGAAACCCCCTGCCACAATGAATAAGCATCAAAGAAAAGATACCAGAAATACGAAAAATCAAGAAAGTACACCACCAAAAGATAATAAATCTCAAGCTCTAGATCCTATAGAACAAGAAGCCCTTGAAATGACTGACAAGGAATTTCGAGTGATAATTCTAAGGAAACTGAAAGAGATACAAGAAAACTCAGCTAGACATCATGATGAAATGAGGAAAAGTATACAGGACCTGAAAGAGGAAATGTACAAGGAAATCAATGCCCTGAAAAAAAATGTAGCAGAACTTGCCGAACTGAAGAAGTTATTCAGTGAAATAAAAAACACGACGGAGTGTTTAACCAACAGGCTTGTGGAAGTTGAAGAGAGAACCTCTGAACTTGAAGATGGGCTGTTTGAAATAACACAAGCAGACAAAAAAAAAAGAAAAAAGAATCAAAGGCATTGAAGAAAATCTGAGAGAGCTATCAGACAACCTTAAGCGCTCAAATATCCGAGTCATGGGTATTCCAGAAGGGTAGGAAAAAGGAGATTCGATTGAAAACATATTCAACAAAATAGTGGCAGAAAACTTCCCAGGTATAGGAAAAATCACAGATCTTCAGATCCAGGAAGCTCAACGATCTCCAAACATATTCAACTCAAAAAGGCCTTCTCCAAGACATGTTATAGTCAAATTGGCAAAACTAAAAGACAAGAGAGAATCTTAAAAGCTGCAAGAGAAAAGCGTCAAATCACCTGTAAGGGAGCCCCAATCAGGCTAACATCAGACTTTTCATCACAAACCCTAAAAGCTAGAAAGGAATGGGATGATATTTTCAAAATACTAAAAGACAGAGATTGTCAACCAAGAATACTCTACCCTGCAAGGCTATCCATCTGAAATGAAGGGCAAATAGTATATTTCTCAGACAAACAAAAACTGCAGGAGTTCACTACCACATGACCACCCTTACAAGAAATTCTCAAGGGAGAACTGGGTTTGGTTCCTGAAAAATAACTACCACTGCCATAAAAACCCAAGAAAAATCAAAACACACTAGTATAATAAAAATGGCATTCATGAAGAGAAAACAAACAAACAAAAACGCTATCTACAACCTAAGGAACCAACAAACACAGAAAACAAACAGTAAATCAGAAAGCAAGGAACAAAAGACACCTAAGACAACCAAACAACAATCAACAAAATGCTAGGACTAAATCAACACTATTCAATAACAACTCTTAATGTAAAAGGCTTAAATTCCCCAATCAAAAGACACAGACTGGCTGACTGGATCAAAAAGGAGGACCCAACTATATGCTGCCTTCAAGAGACCCACCTCACCCATAAAGACTCACATAGACTAAGAGTGAAAGGATGGAAAAAGATTTACCATGCAAACAGAAAAGAAAAACAAGCTGGAGTAGCTATTCTTATATCTGACAAAGTAGACTTTAAACTAAAAACCATAAAAAGAGACAATGAGGGACACTACGTAATGATAAAAGGACTGATCCATCAAGAAGACATAACAATCATAAATATGTATGCACCCAATGTTGGAGCAGCCAGATTTATAAAACAAACTCTATTAGACCTAAAGAAGGAAATAGGCACTAATACCATAATAGCAGGGGACCTGAACACCCCACTGTCAATATTGGACAGATCATCTAGGCAAAGAATCAGCAGAGAAACACAAGATCTAAACAATACTCTAGACCAATTGGAATTGGCAGATATCTACAGAACATTCCATCCAACAACCTCAGAATATTCATTCTTCTCATCAGCACATGGATCATTCTCCAGGATAGATCACATATTAGGTCACAAATCAAGTCTCAATAAATTCAAAGAAATTGGAATTATCCCATGTATTTTCTCAGACCACAATGGATTAAAACTAGAAATTAATAACAAACGAAATTCTGGAAACTACACAAACACATGGAAATTAAACAGCATTCTACTTAATGACATATGGGTCCAAGAAGAAATCAAGCAGGAAATCCAAAAATTTATTGAAACTAATGAAAATAATGATACATCATACCAAAACCTGTGGGATACTGCAAAAGCAGTATTAAGGGGGAAATTTATTGCATTAAATGCTCACCTCAGAAGAATGGAAAGATGGCAAGTGAACAACCTAACACTTCACCTTAAAGAACTAGAAAAACAAGAACAATCCAAACCTAAAGTTAGCAGACGGAAAGAAATCATTAAAATCAGAGCAGAACTGAATGAAATTGAAACCCAAAAAACAATTCAAAAGATCAATGAAACAAAAAGTTGGTTTTTTGAAAAGATAAATAAAATTGACAAACCATTAGCATGGCTAACAAAAAAAAGAAGAGAGAAGATTCAAATAACAAAAATTAGAAATGAAAAAGGCGATATTACAACTGATTCATCTGAAATACAAGGAATCATTCGAGACTACTATAAACAACTATATGCAAACAAGTTTGAAAATCTGGAGGAAATGGATAAATTTCTAGACACACACAAGCTCCCAAAACTGAGCCAAGAAGACATAGAAAATCTGAACAGACCAGTAACAATAAAGGAGATTGAAGCTGTTATCAGAAAGCTCCCAACTATGAAAAGCCCAGGACCAGATGGATTCACAGCAGAATTTTACCAAACATTCAAAGAGGAATTGACACCGATTCTTTACAAACTATTCCAAAAGATTGAAACAGACGCAAATCTCCCGAACTGTTTCTATGAAGCAAACATCATCCTGATACCAAAACCAGGAAAAGATATAACTGAAAAAGAAAACTACAGGCCGATATCCTTGATGAATATAGATGCAAAAATCCTCACTAAAATACTAGCAAACAAAATACAGCAACACATACATAAAATTATTCACCACGATCAAGTGGGATTCATCCCAGGGATGCAAGGTTGGTTCAACATACACAAATCAATAAATGTGATACAACATATTAATAAAGTCAAACACAAGGACCATATGATCATATCTATAGATGCTGAAAAAGCATTTGATAAAGTTCAGCACTCATTCATGACAAAGACCCTCTATAAGTTAGGTATAGATGGAAAGTATCTCAACATAATTAAGCCGTATATGACAAACCCACTGCCAATATCATCCTGAATGGGGAAAAGCTGAAAGCTTTTCCTTTAAGAACAGGAACTAGACAAGGATGCCCACTCTCACCACTCCTATTCAATATAGTGTTGGAAGTACTAGCCAGAGCAATCAGAGAAGAGAAGGAAATAAAGGGCATCCAGATTGGAAAAGATGAAGTCAAACTGTCCCTGTTTGCAGATGACATGATCCTATATATCGAACAGCCTAAAGCCTCTACAAAAAAACTCTTGGAGGTGATAAATGATTTCAGCACAGTAGCAGGATACAAAATCAACACACAAAAATCAGTAGCATTTCTATTCTCCAATAGTGAACTTGCAGAAAGAGAAATCAAGGAAGCCTGCCCATTTACAATAGCCACCAAAAAAATAAAATACTTAGGAATTGAGTTAACCAAGGATGTGAAAAATCTCTATAATGAGAACTACAAACCACTGCTGAGAGAAATCAGAGAGGATACAAGAAGATGGAAAGATATCCCATGCTCTTGGATTGGAAGAATCAACATAGTGAAAATGTCCATTCTACCCAAAGTGATATACAAATTCAATGCAATCCCCATCAAAATTCAAATGTCATTTTTCTCAGAAATGGAAAGAACTATCCAGACATTTATATGGAGTAACAAAAGACCACGCATAGCCAAAGCAATGCTGAGCAAAAAAAAATAAAGCTGGAGGCATAACACTACCTGACTTTAAACTATGCTACAAAGCTATAATAACCAAAACAGTATGGTACTGGCATAAAAACAGACACTCTGATCAATGGAATAGAATAGAGAACCCAGAAATCAACCCACAAACCTACAGCCATCTGATCTTTGACAAAGGCACCAAGCCTATACACTGGGGAAGAGACTGCCTCTTTAGCAAATGGTGCTGGGAGAACTGGATATCAATATGCAGGAGAATGAAACTAGACCCACACCTTTCACCATACACTAAAGTCAACTCAAAATGGATTAAAGAATTAAATATACACCCTGAAACAATAAAACTTCTTAAAGAAAACATAGGAGAGACACTTCAGGAAATAGGACTGGGCACAGACTTCATGAATACGACCCCAAAAGCACGGGCAACCAAAGGAAAAATAAACAAATGGGATTATATCAAACTAAAGAGCTTCTGCACAGCAAAAGAAACAATTAACAGAGTTAAAAGACAACCAACAGAGTGGGAGAAAATATTTGCAAAATATACATCTGACAAAGGATTAATATCCAGAATATATAAGGAACTCAAACAACTTGACAAGAAGAAAACAAGCAACCCAATTAAAAAATGGGCAAAAGAGCTAAGTAGGCATTTCTCTAAGGAAGATATACAAATGGCCAACAGACATATGAAAAAATGCTCAACATCACTCAGCATCCGGGAAATGCAAATCAAAACCACACTGAGATACCATCTCACCCCAGTTAGGATGGCTAAAATCCAAAAGACCCTGAACGATAAATGCTGGCAAGGTTGCGGAGAAAAAGGAACTCTCGTACATTGTTGGTGGGACTGCAAAATTGTGCAGCCTCTATGGAAAATGGTATGGAGGTTCCTCAAACAATTGCAGATAGATCTACCATATGACCCAGCTATCCCACTGTTGGGAATATACCCAGAGGAATGGAAATCATCAAGTCGAAGGTATACCTGTTTCCCAATGTTCATCGCAGCACTCTTTACAATAGCCAAGAGTTGGAACCAGCCCAAATGTCCATCATCAGATGAGTGGATACGGAAAATGTGGTACATCTACACAATGGAATACTACTCAGCTATAAAAACGAATGAAATACTGCCATTTGCAACAACATGGATGGACTTTGAGAGAATTATATTAAGTGAAACAAGTCAGGCACAGAAAGAGAAATACCACATGTTCTCACTTATTGGTGGGAGCTAAAAATAAATAAATAAATTCACACACACACACACACACACACACACACACACACACAAACAAACGGGGGCGGGGCAAGAAGACATAACAACTACAATTCCTTGAAGTTGATACGACAAGCAAACAGAAAGGACATTGTCGGGAGGGAGAGGGGAGAGGGAGAAGGGAGGGAGGTATCGGTAATGGGCCACAATAATCAACCACATTGTATATCGATAAAATAAAATTAAGAAAAAAATATATATATTTCAGGGAGGGGCGGGGGTGGAGAGGCATGGTAAAGGGACATGAAAATCAACTACAATGTATTTTGAGAAGCAAAATTTAAATATAATCATTTATAACTAACTAAATAAATAAATACAGCAAATTCCATTTGCAAGAAGAAAAATACGTGTTTTGATTAATTCAATATTGTAACTTACACATAGTTGACAATTTTCAAGGAATTAAAATTTTATATGCACTCCACACCCGAACTAGAATGACCACAATTTAATCTTTCTCTCTCTCTTTTTTTTAATATTTCAAAAAATAATTTGTAGAGTTCATTAAAATTAAAAACTTCATTCTTTACAAAACATTATTAAGAAAATGAAAAGACAAGCCACAGATTGGGAGAAAATATTTCCAATACACATATGTAACAGAGTACTTGTATCTGGAATATATAGAAGATGTGTACAACTCAGTAATAAGATGACAACAACCTAAATTTTTAAATGAGTAACATATTTGAACAGATGCATCATGAAATACACCAATTGTCAAAAGCTCAATAAAAGATGGTCAGCATCAACAGTCATCATGGAAATGCAGCCATAATCTTACTATGCATCCAACAGAATGACTAAAGTTAGAAGTATAGACTAACTAGAACTCTAACACAGGGCTGGTAGAAATGTAAAATGATACAACCACTTTGGAAAACAGTTGGCAGTTTCTTATAAACTACATGCACAAGAGAAATGAAATATATGCCTATACAAAGATTCTACACAAATGTTCATAGCAACTTTATTCATTATAGCCCAAAATTTGAAACAATTCACATATCATCAATAAGTAAATGGATAATAAATTGTGGTACATCCATACAGTGGAATACTACTCAGCAATAAAAAGTGAACTGCATGGATGAATCTCAAAAACATTACGCTAAGTGAAAGAGCCAGACTCAAAAAGTACATACTATATAATTCCACTTATATGCAATTGTAGAAAATGTAAACCAGCCTATAGTAACAGAAAGCAGAGCAATAGTTACCTGGGGTCAGGGATGGGGGTGAATGTTGACTGCAAAGGGGCAGGAGGGAACTTTATGAGAGGATGGAAACTTTCTTTAGATTGATTGTGATAGAGGCTATACGCATGAATACATTTGTCAAAACTCATCAAACTGTATACTTTAAGGGTTTCACTTTATTGTACATAACTATATTTCAATAGTTAATTTTTTTAAAAAAGCAACAATACAATTTATCTTTTAAAAACTATCAGAGAACTGCAAAAACTTCATTGAAGAATTGATTATATAACAAAGAATAGGAAGCAACCTAAGTAATCATTAGCAGATGTTTAAAAAAGTCAACTATGATGAATCTACTATAGAACAATGTGTAACCATTAAAAAGGGTGAGGTAGTTCTGTGTGTTTGATATGGATATTTATGACATGTGAAGTGAAAAGACAGGTTACTTGACAGTATGTATAGTATGACCTCATTTGTGTAACTATATTCTGTATTATATATACATGTGAATTTTTTTTTTAAATTTATTTTTGGCAGCTCACCAGTGTGGGATCCAAACCCTTGACCTTGGTGTTATCAGCACCACACTCTCCCAAGTGAGCTAACCAGCTGTAGTGGATTGAATTATGTCCCCCCAGAACTCATTGGAGCTTGAACTGTGTTCTCCAAGTTTTATGTATTAGAAACTTAGCCCCCATTGTGACTGTTAAGAGGGTAGGAAATCCTATTATGATAATTGAAAGGTGGAGCCTTGAAGAAGTGATTAGATTGTAGGACCATGCAGTAGTGAATGGATTAAAAGTTGTGGTCAGGGGCGTGGTTCTGAGGGCTTTAAAAGAAAACAAGAGTCTGTCTCTGCTCTCTCTGCTTCCACCATCTTGCAACTTGAGACCCCTAGGTCACTCTCGCCACCATCAGATGGACCTTGGACTTCCCAGCCTCAGAAACTGTAAACAATAAATTTTATTTTTCTTTATAAATCACCCAGTTCCGTGTATTCTGTTATAGCAACAAAAAACAGACTAGTACACCAGCCGTCCCCTACATGTGTATATTTATATACATGAAAATTTCCAAGGGATCTATCTTAGTCTATAGAGTGGTTATCTGGGACATTAACTATGAGGTGAGATATTCACAAGAGATTTTTTACTTTCCCATTTTTCCATGTTGAATTTTTACAATAAGTTAGTTTTACATGCATAATCAGCAAAAACAATAGTGATAATTCCACTCGGGGAAAGTAAAAGGCAATTGCACCTTCAGGCATCATTATGAACACCAATCATTTTGTCCTCTCCAGGTGGGAAAATGTTGATTAACAGAGATTTTTAGTTCATGGAAACCACTGAGCAAGGATTTTACTATATGTTGGAAAGAAATACATTCTGCTCAATTCTTCCACCAACCACCTGCAAAAAGCATATAACTGAATTGTGGAAGAGGAAATACGATGACCAAACTTGGCAAAGTAGGAGGTTTCTATACCTAATCACTCTTCCTACCCCTCCAAAAGAATCAGTCCATATTTTTTCTCTGGGCAAGAAACTGAGAACATTTACCCCTACTACTCTTTACAATGACATACTGTGAGGGTAACAGTGATCTGTAGCACAGCAGCTCAGCATTTCTGCTGATCCTTGGAATCTTCTTAAAGAAATGAGAATTTTGACAATCTTAAATGCTCAGACAAAACACCCAAGACTCCCCTTATATAACAGACAAGGTCAGGGCAATCCCAAGAAACACAGCTCAGTATAGCATTGTTCTCAGGAGAAACTTTCGAAATACTGTCATCTTCACGTGTCTTCTCAACTCTGCAATTAAATATTCTCTCACTGCCTCCTGTAGTTCTCCAAGTCTAGACACTATAATTATCATGACAATTCTGCCAATGTCCTAATTAACAGAGAATAAAAAGCCCTGAAAGAAGAATTCCAGGACCCCAGGACTTAGATTCAGCAGTCATATCTGCCAATGCCAATGCGGAAATTAGGCAAATTGAGAGAATGATTCATTCACTTTTTCACTTCCCTATCTCTCCTTGCTTGGCCTTCCTGTATTATTCTCAAAAGAACATGTCAAAAGTTTCTTCTACTTTTCTTGCTCCCAATTTAATCTTCCCATCCCACATGGTTCTGCAGAGGCCCATTTCAGCCACGAGAATTCAGTAGATAGTTTTTGCTGAACTAAGACATTCCAGTTTGCAGTGTGTTTTTGAAAACTTATTTTTATGAATAAATTATGAATTTCTGCAGCATGCTTCAGTTCATTTTTGCATGACAACCTAAATGTGAGCAACCTGAGCCTATTCAAACAGGACCCGGGTTTCAGATTGGGACAGGAGGCTTATTAAAGAAGTATCTATCCAGCCACCCTTCCCCCTCTCTCCCTTGTGCAATAAGGAGAACTTAATAAAGTAAACTTAAAGTAAACTGGTGAACTTAACAACAAAGCCACTGTCCTCGGTCCACTGCCCCACCCTCATTTACTACCTCAGTGGTGAGTCAGGGGGTCCAGGGGTACCCAGAAGCAGCTTTGCCCAAGGTCGAGGTCACTTTTTTATCACAAAGGGCTTGACATTTACAGGCAGCTGCAGGATGTTTAGTTATTAGCTGGAATTCCACAGCAGTTCAGTTCTGTGGGCTGAATTGCCTGGCCCTTCTGGGGAACTCACACCCAATATCTTATTACTTTTGCCTATTCACTGTCCCACCTCTGTCTTTTCAATTCTCATTTTGTTAATTTCTGTTTGCTTTTCTCTTTGTAGTTAAAGAAATTTGGAGCAGTGAAAAAAGGGGTGTCAGTAGAGGGCAGGGGAGGCTCTGGACAGACAGAAGAGGGTTCTTCTCTTCTCTGTCACTCATTTTACACACACACACCAAGCACCCAGAGCCTGTGAGACCCTGAGGACCAGCACTCCTGACTAGCTACCCCTGCACATCCCTTACCACAGGGCAGCAGGAGGTTCCTGCCGCCCCCTCACTGCTCACCTGTTACTTGTTCCCTGTCACTGGTCCTTTTCTACATGAACGGCTAGCCTTTCTGAGAAGCCAATGGGTCAAAATGGCTTAAGAGTGTATCCCTTTTTGATAATAATATCATTATCAAGTATAATATTTAACAGCTTCTAAAGCTCTTTCACCTATACATTATCCTGTTTGGGTTTTATTACTATCCCCTATTTACAGATTACTATTCCCTATTTACAGATAAGGAAATCTGTGTGCTGACTGGTCAAGCACATGTGATGGCATTGGGATTCAGGCTAAATGCAAGTCCCAGGGACTGTGTTACTTAACAGGTGCTTCTAGTACAAATTGTTCCATCCATAGTCCCAGGATCAGGGAAGTCGCATTAGGTTGGAGTGTGTGCACAATCGACCACTGAGTGGACCAGAAGTGGACACCTGGTCTGAGGTAGCCTGTCCATCAGCTGGTTAATGGCTCATGAAGATGCCTTGGGCAAAGAGCTCTACCCAAAGGGCAATATCGAAGAGCAATGTTATTTGGACTAGCTCTTGCTGGAATTTGGATTGAAAAATTGACCTGTTGATAAGGAGAGAAAAACACAGGAAGAAGGCAGAGAGATCACAGCAAGGACCTCAGTATTTCTCTGCTCCTTGAAACCAAGGGAGCTTTCCACTTTATCCAGCAGTGATCTTTGCTGACTTATCCCAAAGCAGTGGCCCCTGTCAGGTACCCAACAGGAAGAGACGTGGGGCAAGGGAGTCTCTCAAATCTCATTATGGAAGGTGGCTGGTCTTATTTCCAGATTTTCTGCTATTCTCTTTTCTTCTCTGCCCACAAAAAGAGGCTCTGGCCAAGCCAATAAATCAGCCCATTGCAGCCTCTCCAATTCAACTGGTGAGGCAGGCTACACAGGACATGCTACTGAATCCAGGGGGCTATTCTGGCTCTTTGAGGACTAACTTTACAAAGATCAATTTTTTTGAGTCAGAGAATGTATTCCATGATAAGGTAAACATGTAGTTGTGATTTAAAAACTCTGAGATTGTGTTCCAAGAGAAAAGATTCTTACAAACAAAGGCAGATTTTTTCAGTACGAGAATACTTTTGAAATTATACTGCAGAGCAATGTGATTGCCTTACAAAATGTGTTTTACAAACACCTCTCTGTAACTAAAAGATATAATATTTGGAAGAAGGGAGCCATTTGGAGGAATTTTCCATGTCAAGGAAAGACTTTCTTCAGGAGGATGTATTTTCCACTCACCTAGATCTTACAAAAGGAAGTATCTGACACATCACCTGAAACTAGCTTTTATAATTTTCCTTTTTTTTCTCTCTTCAATTTTTCCTTTCCCATTCTTCCTTTAGCTATGATTTTTTAAGTTAATCTGCATCATTTTTTGTGTTCAGACTTCAGGTAGGAGCAATTTCCCTAAATACATTTTACCTGTTTAAACAAGAAGCATCAAATAGGAGAGTCCCAGGTGTTTAAATCAGGGCACTTAGAAAGGCAGCTGGCTCTGCAACCCTGAATATAATAGCCTAAACAAATATGATTCAATTTGAATCTGTGGTAATGCCTAGAGCTTTCCAACTAGGAATATCCCGACATGAAACAGAATGTAGAAAGTATCTGCAATCATTCAAAGCTAAGGTAAAATGGCTCAAGAGGCTGTTTTTTGTTACCAGGGAAGTAAAGCAATGAATGAATCAAGGATGTGTTTAGTTGCAAGTGAAAATAACAGGAAACAAACAAACAAACAAAAACACTTGATACTGGGAGATTTAGTAGCCTCTAACAACATTTAAGTCAGGAGATAAATATTTTGACTTTTCTGGTCTCTGTGGTCCAGGGCAATAAGAAAAAAGGCTTTAGGTAAGTCACTCTCCAGTGTCTGCCGCAGATGGAATGGTAGGAAAGAGGAAGCACCCTAAAGACGCCCACTGAGATGGGAGGCTCCCAGTCTTATCCCTTAAAAGGTAAAATCCCATTCTAGACAAGACAGTGCTGAAATAGCTCTCTGGCTAGTGCTCAATACTCTACCAGAATAACACATATAAGGTCAGGCAGAGAAAAGGTGCTTTCTGAGAAAGTCCAGAGGGAGAAAGGCCCTGACATGGAAATGGTCTAACTAAAGAAGGCTTCTCACACCTCTGCCTGGCTCACTGCTATCTGATTGTTCAGGTCTCAGTACACATAGCAGTTCCTCCAGAAGGTGCAACTTGACGTCTCGTGCTAAATTATATGCTTTTGCTAAGTGCCCCCATTTAATCCTGAAGTTGCCTGTCATAACACATCTCTCTCATTTGTAAGGCTTGTTTGATGTCTTCTTTTCCCGTTGGACGTAGAAGTCCAATGAGGATAGAGTCCATCTATCATGTTCACTGATATTTCTCAAACACTTAGCACAATGGCATATAATAGGTGCTCAGTAAATTTTTATTGAGTGAAAATAAACTGATTTGGCTCTCCTACCAATAGGTTGTGCTCCTTTAGTTACCACATTCATAATTATTTGTTATAATTATATTACTTATAATTATTTGTTTAAAATCTGTTTTCCCCGCTTAACTAATAGCTCTATGAGAGTGGGGACTAAGATAGTTTGATTCACTGACGTGTCTTCAGCATCTATCACAGTGCCTGGTATGTAGATAAGAGAACAGAATTTAGAGAATATATCTGGTATTTGGTCCCAGAAGCTTTAATTGACAAAAACATTCGTGAAAAGAGTGAGGAAATGTATTAGTTTGCTAGGGCTGCCATAACTAAGTACCACAGACTGGGTGGCTTAAACAACAGAAACTTAGTTTCTCACCATTCTGAAGGCTAGAAGTCAAGATCAAGGTGTCATGTCAGCAGTACTGGTCTCTTCTGAGGCCTCTCTCCTAGGCTTGTAGATGGCCTCCTTCTCCCTGTGTTTTCACATAATCTTCCCTTGGTGCGTGTCTGTGTCCTAATCTTTTCTTAAAAAGACACCAGTCATGTCAGATTAGGGCCCACCCCAATGATCGAATTTAGACTTAATTGTCACTTTAAAAATCCTAGCTTCAAATACATTCTGAAATACTGGGGGTTGGGGATTCAACACAGGAATGGGGGAGAGACACAATTCAGCTCATAACAGGGGGCATTGGAAAATACGCTACTACTCTCCCCTCGATTCAAAAAATACACATAATCTTCTGGTGGAGGTCAATAAGTTTTAAGATGCAGACAGCCTGCTAAGAGGGTAGTTTACCAGCCACTCACACCTTGATAAGAATTGCTTCGTTGAGCAGAATTATTTCCTACTAACTATAGGAAATTAGTGACCTAGGTGAGAAAAGAGGTCAAGAAACGAAAAATAAGAATTTTGACTCACAAGTTGCTACTGGGAAAGGAAGAGCTGGATAGGCCTAGGAATAATGATAAATAAAATGTATTAGATGTCTCCTGTGTACTGTGCTAAGAATAGGTGACAGTCCATTTCTTCTACTTATTTCTCACATCAACTTGATGAGGCATATGTATTATTACCATCCTCATCTTACAGGGAAGGAAGCTTAGACACAATGATCAGGTCAGAGCAAGGATCAGAATAAAAGTCTATTTCAGGCCAGAACCCACAATTCCACCTGCTAGACTGCTTGGGGACAGTTTTTAACATGACAAGGTAGGGAGCAAGAATATAGAAGGGTCTAAAGGAGAAGGGAGAGCAGCAAAAACAAACTTCTCCTGCTCTACAATTTAAAAAAAAAAAAAAAAAAAATCTTACCCATTAGGACATCTGCTGGAGGCTGTCAGTGTCAGGAATATAGATGTCAAATGCCCCGTGATTTTTCTTCCCATCCCAGAAAGCTAGTCCAGCTTCACAGGTGAAAATCTTCTCTATGCAGGAAGGGTTGGTGCTCAGCCCTGGGTGTTCCCGATTTTGGAAAGCCCGTGGAAATAGATCCTATTCTTAAACCACTCCATGAGTCCAGTCTTTCTCTAGGGCAGTGGTTCTCCACCTCTTTAGACCCAATACTCCTTTCTTACAACAAATATTTTGTAACACTTCCTTTGCCATCATGAACTTAAATACTTAAATAATATAACCTACATACACACATGACTTCAGGGAAAAAAAAACACCGTCTAGGGTGACCAATAGTTCTGGGACAGAGGGTTTTCTGGCACACAGGATTTTCAGTGCAAAGCCTTAACTATAATATTAAAAAAGAAATAAAAGGAGAACAATTAAAAATAAATTAACATACATTAGAAGCCTTTCCTTGGGCTGAGTTACATGAGAAGACGCACTGAAGTAGTCAGCTGTTTACACTTACTTAAAATGAATGAGTTAGGATATAAGGGAAGAAAGAATATCTATACAAGAAATACAAGAAAATGAAAGAACAAGAGTGTGGGATACACTAGAATAAAATCCAGTGTTTAAGAGAAGTAATAACAGGCTAAATTAATTCATGTAAAGTCAATTTATTTGGAGTAGGGATAACATATTAAACACGTGACAAAATGTGAAGTTGAAAACTGGTATCCCTGGTGATGAGCTGGGTCATGTAATAAACATAGGGTCTCTATACATACATACATGAGTATATGCTATTACATGGGACTGGGTAGTGTCGCTTCTTGAAATGCCTCTATGCTTTGAGGATCTGTTTAGCCTCCAGTACTTCAAAAGACCTTGGGGACCATGTAGTTGAATGGTTAACAAGAACTAGAGCATAGCTTCAGGAAAGAAATAGTAACACAGGAGTTACAAAGAGTTTGTGTGGTAGAGTTGTGAGGACAGCACTGGAATAACCCAAAAATAAATTAAAATCCTTTCAGCATGTAATTTTCACATTATGGATTTCTTATCAAAGTTTTAAATTTGTTAAAATGCATGGTGGTAATAATATTAAATATTTTTAAAACAACCTTTATTCATAAAATTCAACGAGATTGATTCTAAGTCCATTGAAAGAAGTGTCAAATCTTCTGTTACATATTTGCACATGACAGCTACAAATGCAGACTGATACAGGTGTAGCACTCTGGTGAGTCAAATCCCATGAGCAGCCTTGCAATAGGCGATATATTCTTCCCTCCATTTAGGTGATGATTGCATTCTTAAACAGTCATATTTGTTTGTAAAATGGAATTATATCTTAGGTTTGGAGATTATAAACAAATGTTCCACCTACATGAACCTCAAGCTGGTGGGACATTTGAAAGTCGTACATGATGAGGGATTTTCTTTGTTGGATGGGCCATCTCATGTATGTCACCATGTCTCTCCTCCCTGGCTCTGCCCACTGTGCTATAGGGCCCACTTACCAATTTCCAAATGGTCCCATTTGAGATCTACTTCTCTGGGTGCTAATACAGAAATGAACGAATCCCAAGTGCTTATGGAACTGAAGGCCTATCTGTAAAGTGAAGATAATAATATCTGCCTTGCAGGGAATTATGAGAATTAAAGTGAGAAAATACACAAAAATGCAAAGCATAATGCCTGGCCCATAGTAACCACTCAGTACATGGTAATCATCCCAATTTTTTCCTGTTCCTTTAATATCTCAAACTGACTCCAGTCTGAGAGCCTTAGAACTTTGTATCTTCTCTCCCTGGAATGTTCTTTCCAAGTCTGGCTCCTTATCATTCAATGCTTAGCTCAGGAGGCCCCTCTTCAGAGATGCCTTCTATAACCACCTATCTTAAGTAACGGAACCCCATCCCTTCTTACACTCACATGATCTTGTTTATTTCATTCACAGCAATTATCACAATCTGAAATTGCTGTGTTTGTTTGTTTACTCGTGTACTGTCTTTCTTCCCACTGCAGTGTAGATTTGTTTAAAGCAGGGATTTTGTCCTCCTTGCTGTCTGCTCTCTTGCTATGTCACTGGCATCTAGAGGAGGCCAGGTACAGAGAGGCCCTCAGTATTGACTGAATGAGTGATTCATGTGATTGTTCAACCAATATAGACATGGCTTCCACCTGAAACTGATCTAGTTTAAAAGATCTTAGAAATGGATGGTCTCTCCTGAGATCTTCCTGTCTAGCCCCTGGGGTTTTCCCTTCTACATATGAGGCAAGGGAAGAAGATTCCTTCTTAGCACTGACAACTTAAGACTTGACCACACCAAATCAACTACCTGGCATCTGAGCATAAGAGGCAGGGTAAATAACTATTCATGTAGTCAGCCTCAAATGATCTGGGCAACTATCTTTTCATTCCTTGCAAGGATCTGAGCAATTAATTTACATAGAAGTGAAAGAGGAGTAGAGCTGGAGCCAAGGTCTAAGAAGTTGGCACCTAGTTCACAGCAGTGCAAAAAAAAAAAAAAAGTTTAAAAAGTCTAGCACACAGACTTTAACAGAGGCCAGAAATGCCCATCTGGAGGATTTGTTAAACACTTCGGGCTGCCTTGAAGCCAGAAGTGTGTAGACCTCATCTGTCTACCACTGGCTTTTTTTTTTTTTTTTTAAAGATGACTGGTAAGGGGATCTTAACCCATGACTTGGTGCTGTCAGCACCATGCTCTCCCAAGTGAGCCAACCGGCCATCCCTATATAGGGATCCAAACCCGTGGCCTTGGTGTTATCAGCACCACACTCTCCCGAGTGAGCCACAGGCTGGCCCTTACCACTGACTCTGATAAGCCCCTGGAGAACTGAAATTTATGAACAGAAATATACTGGGCACTTTCTATACGCAAAGCAAAGGCTGGAAATTAAGTGGCCATTTCCAGCTGATGTCACTCCTGAATTTACCCTCAGGCACTTAGAGGGCCCTGTCCTTTCACAATGATTGAACCTCTGGATCTTTGGAGATTCTGGACCAGTTTTTCTAGAGAAAAGCCCAAACAGGCAGGCTGCAGGGTGCCATAATCCTCTCAAACTCTTTGGGGTTCCCCCTCTTTAAGGGTTGAGACATACAAAATATCACCATTGGGAGTGGTACTGGGAAGAACAAGAAGTTTGGACTAAGATGCACAGAGGTTTGAACTCCACCCACCAATGACTGTCAACTAAGACCTTAGGCAATTTACATCACCTGCCTGTGCTTCCATTTCCTGTTTTGTTTTGTTTTGCTTTGCTTTGTTTGCTTTCAGTTTCCCACTTTAAAAATAGATCTATAGTACTAGTGTTATAGGGTTCACATAAGGACTAAACAAGATGGCAATGTATATAAAATGCTCAACATATCTTTCAGGAACAAAGTATTTCCTTACCATTAAGTGGGAGAGTGGCAATTACCTTTACGTGGGGGAACATATGAGGGTAAGCTTCCCACAGCTCCATTCTTGGACAAAATAGAAAAGGTGAGATAAGAGGAGGATACACAAGTGACTAAACCTGGAAGAGGTGACTTCTGAGTTATCAAGTAGAATAAAATTACCTTGGTTCATAATCAGCAATAGGAGGCCTCAGTACAGCATAGTGTCTCTGCTTGGCTTTTCTATTCAGAAAACCTGGCTTCCTGCCCCAGCTCTGCTGTTTGCTAGTGAGCTTGGGGCAAGTCACCTCATTTCTCAAGTTCTTTATTGGTAAAATGGGTTTAATACTATATGATTTTCAAGTTTATTGTGAAAATGAACTGAGATATAGGATGGACGGCACCTGGCTCCCAGCCAGACTCTTATGCATAGTAGCTCTTCTTACCCAGTTGAGAGCTGCTAAGCCAGCATCTGAAGAGACAGGACTGGTGAACATGAACTTCAGTTGTTTATTAGTATTTCAGCCAGGCTAGCCTAGGCTATGCTGTGGTTACAAGTAATCCCCAAATATCAGTGACTTAAATTTGAAGATGTATTTCTTATTCATGATACTCTCTGTCACAATGGTCAGCTGGAGACTATTCCACACCATGTCATCCTCCCTCTAGGTCCCAAGCTCACAGAGCAACCACTATCAGGAACATGGCTTGTTGTCATAATGGGAGAAAGATAAGATGGTGAAGCATCCTGACTTTGAAAGCTTCCACTCACATTTCATTGGCCAAAGCAAGTCCCATGGCAATACCTTCAAGTAGGAGGGAAATTATAATCTGCCATACATCAGGGAGGAAAGAGACCACGAATACTTGTGAACAGCGCTAATGGCTACCATAGTTAGGGAGCAAAGACTTCAGAAAGATTTAATTGTCTCCTTTCTCAGAGAAAGACTTGCCATGAATTAGCTTGTTGAGAATTTGCATGTTACCCAGAAAATGTTTTTCTTTCCTTGATGAGAATAAATTATTAGCAAATAGTCTTGCTGCGTTGTTGCACTTTTTGCAGTGTTTTCTGTTGCCATGTGCACTGTTGAGTTTAACCACCCTGAGTAAATTTCTCGAGGCTTCTTTATTATAGTCAACAAGATTGCCTTTTCTTCACCTGTGGATCTCTTCCTCTTTCCCTTCTAATAAAGGTGGACCACCTTTACACTTTTCCTACTCACATTTTGAAACCCCAGATTTCTGATGGCACCAAAAACGTGGAACACTCAATCGAAAATAGTGGGTTTGAAATGGCCAATTTTTTAATGTATTTATCCCACTGAGTTGGTTCTTTTTTCTTGTGACCCAAAACAGCAGGAGAATGTTGCTTCCTTTCCAATTTTCAATATGCAGGGGCTTTTCAGATCATTCTTTAGGGAGCCTTCCTAAAACTCTAGCGGTGGTGGGGAGATCAACTATCTACTTCTGCATAACAAATTACCTAAAACTTGAAGGTGTAAAAGAACAATAGACATTGGTGTTTGTCTGTGGGTGAGGAATTCTGGAGCAGCTTTGCTTGTAGTTTTGGCTTGGGGTCTCTAGTGAGGCTTCAGTCAAGAGATCAGCCAGGGCTGTGGTGATCTGAAGGCTTGACAGGCTGGAATGTCTGTTACTGGAGGCCAGGGTCTGGGGAAGTTGGATGCCGGACCTTGACCCTGTCCTCTGCCAGGTTCTTGACTTCACCACAGGAAAGAATTCAAGAGCTGAGTTGGAGTAGAAAGCAAAAACAGTTTTAATACAAAGAGAAAGAAATATACACTTCACAAAGTGCAGGCTGGCTTAAGAGTGAGCAGCAGCCCTGCCTTCTTCCTGGATTCTACCTTTATAGTCAGCTATTCTATACATATTCACGCTATCTAATGAATATTCACACCCTGTCACCACAGTATTCTATTGCTCATATAGGGCAGTGTGGGGAGGACATTATACAGGATTGTGTCACCAGAAGGCAAGGACCATTGGAGGCCATCTTGGGTGCTGGTTGTCACAGGAAATAAGGCAAAAATTCTCTCAATTCGTGTAAAGTCCACCCTAAATATAAAAATAAGAATTACAAGGCAAATTCTATGAAGGCAAGGATTTTCTTTTTCTGTTTGTTCACTGCTTAGTACTTTGGATATTACCTAGCACATAATAGCTTCTCAATAAATGTTTTTGTGATGCATAGATAAAAAGAAAAATCGGGAAAACTTTTTTTAAAGTCTTTTTTAAAAGTCTCTTTTAAAATCTTTTTAAAAAAACTTTTTAAAAACATTACAAAAACTGTGTTCTTTCAGCTTCAAGTAAGGCAGACAATGCCTTGGCTTGGAAATATGGCTCACAATGACTTATCACATTGTAGACACCCAACAAACACTGAGAAAATAATAAGACCCACCAAGTCAAGTCCAAATTGGCTCAAACTCATCAACCTTTAGAAAGATGATTTCATCAGTAACACAATGAATAGACTCGGAAGAACTGGGATTTTTGTCTAGGTTATACCACTAATTACCTTGGAGAATTTGGGCAAGTCACTTAACCTATCAGGGACTCAGTCTTCCTACTTATAAAAACATAGATTTGGATTAGCATGGACATTCTGATATTGTTTATTTGACCTTGACTTGAATTTCACCAGACACTTAAAACTAGGCCTGCAAGAAACTATTTCTGATCTACCCTATTTATTAGATAGTCCTCCCATATGCACCAGGCTTGAGGCTAAAATGTGTGCATAGGTCTGAGTTTATTGAAGGTCTATACAGGGAGTCACTAAGTCTTTGTATGTGAAGATTCCAGAAGCCTCTAAGAAAGAATTTACTTTAATGGAAGTGAGAGTTTAGTTCAAAAACAGTGTCTCAAGAATTTCAAAAGAAAGGCGATTTAGAAAAATAGCCCCATGTCTACCTATTCAATTATCTGATTTCACAGTCTCCCATCGCTTATGTCTGAGTACCCAAGAGATGAGGCTTGAAATAAAAGGGATGCATTAAAATCTGCAGAAATTTGACCCAGAGAGCTTTTTCATGTGTAACCTAGAGCAGAACACAGTACTCTAAAAGTGGTCTGAGAACAGAGGAAGAGAATGCAAATACTTATTTGGGACACTTTGAAGTCAGAATTTTATTTTGGAGGGGTGCATCATGTCAACTCTTGATTCACAGTAAGTACACAGTAATCAGAGCTTCATATGGTATAGTAACATCTTCACCCAAACTTCACATTAAACATCATCTTGTTAGATTCATCTCATTGTTCTTCTCACTCCAGGTGCTTTGGATCCTGCCTTATGCATTGGTGGTGTTTTGGGTAGTGTTCCAACAGGCAACTGACCATGGTTCAGGGAAGCCACAAGGGGTGGTGCAGGGCTCGCAACTGCAGAGAAGCCCACAGGGAAGAGTGAGGATCAGGGCAAAACAGCCTTCTTGTCTCTCGTGATGAAGGAATCACCTGCTGGCCTGCAGGGAGGAGGCAGTCCTTAATCCCCTCCCTCCGCAGGAGCTGCCTCTGGCCAGATCCAACTGGAAGCCATAGGAGCCCATTGACATGGTTCATGACAATCAGCCTTCCTACAGAGAGCAGGGTGAAGAGTGGATCTGGGGGAGCAAACGGACTTCTCCAGATCATTAATTAAAGTGTAGAACACCCAAGACCATGAATAGAAACCTTTGGCACAGCCACTAGAAATTTTTCATTTGAAGTAGATCCACTAATCTGAAACATGCAGTCCATGTGATGTGTCTTAACCAGGAAAATTATTCTACCTTCTTAATACCCTGAAGCCTCCTTCTTCTAGTGCTTTTTTAAAAAACAAAAATGGCTTTATTGAGATATAATTCACCCAATTCAGTGTACAAATTACTATATTTATATATTTACACTGTACACTATTATTGTATTGTATTGAGATACAATTCACCTATTTATAGTGTACCAATCAATGGATTTTGGTATGTTCACAGAGTTATGCAACAATCACAACAATTGATTTTAGAACATTTTCATTACCCCCAAAGGAAATTCCATACTCATTACCATTTGCTCCCCATTTCTCCTCAATGCCCCTAGCCCCTGCCAACCACTAATCTACTTTCTGTCTTTATAGATTTGTCTATTCTGGACATTTTATGTAAATAGAATTATACAAAATGTGGTTTTTTGTGTTTGGCTTCTGTGATATTGTGATACAATAAGAAACAGATATTTGGTCTCTGCCGTTGTTTCCTGACTCATAGCTCCTAAAACACTTGGAATCTCTGGAGTGATAATGGTGTTTTTTTGTATGTTAATGAAATGACTGGTGGTTGGGAGCTCCTGGATAGTCAGGCAGGAGGGCAATGGGAACCAGGCCTATTAAAAGGCATAGCCCTATGGAAATCTGAGGGGTACATTAAGGTAAGACATGCTGAGGCCCATCAGAAGAACTCCCTTCCAGGTTTGGAAGGTGACTGGAATCGAAGTATTTGCTAGAGTAGTATGGATGCCTGCAATGTCGACTAGCACAGTAGCCAAGCCTAATGTCCCTTTCAGAGGTGGAAAAGTTTGGGTACAAATGAAGAGAAGGAGGAATAGTAGCTGAGGGTAAAGGAATATAAATAAATGGGTTATGTATTGAGGAAAATCAATATTACATTAACACCTTGAAAGAGACTCAGAGCAAGAGATGATGTTATCTGTCAGCTCAATTACACCAAATGCCTGAAAGTGTGAACCTATGTGTTTGCCAAGACCACTCCTGCTTTTGGAAACTGACAAGATTGCGTGCAAACCTACAGACCTGAGTGGCCTCACCTGGGGAGACATTTCATGCAATATGATGATGGACTGGACTAATTATTAATGACTCATGGAAATTCTAGTAATGTGCCAGTATCTTCTGAGTTGTATATATATGTATTTTTTTTTAAAGATGACCGGTTAGGGGATCTCAACCCTTGGCTTGGTGTTGTCAGCACCACGCTCAGCCAGTGAGCCAACCGGCCATATCCCTATGTAAGATCTGAACCTGTGGCCTTGGTATTATCAGCACCACACTCTCCCGAGTGAGCCACTGGCCAGCCTGAGTTGTATATTGTTTTGCTGTAAGGAGTCCATGGTCAGAGATCAGGAGGTAGACTGTGATATTGTGATACAATAAGAAATATACATTTGTCTCTGCCCTTGGTTTCTGGCACCTAGCTCCTGAAACTCTTGGAATCATTGGTGTGATAAGAGGGTCTTTGTATTGGTGACTGGGGACTCTTGGATGGGGGTGGGGGGTTGCCAAGGGTATTGACTATGTGATTAGAGGGTTGTAACTTTCGACTCCAACCCCCAGACTCCAAGGAGGGGAGAGGGGCTGAAAGTTGAGTTGATCACCAGTCGCCAATGATGTGATCAATCATGCCTATGTAATGAAGCCTCCATAAAAGCCCAAAATGGGTTCAAAGAGCTTCCGGATTGCTGACCATGCAGAGGTACCTGGAGGGTGGTGTGCCCAGAAAGGGTATGGGAGCTCTGCACCCCCTCCCCCATACGTTGCCCTACACATCTATTCTTTCTGTTCATCTATATCCTTTGTAATATACTTTATAATAAATGGGTAAATGTAAGTAAAGTGTTTCCCCAAGTTCTGTGAGCTGCTCTAGCAAACTAATTGAACCCAAGGAGGTGGCTCTGGGAACCCTGATTTATAGCTAGTCAATCAAATGCACAGGTTACGACTTGGAGCTTATGATTGGCATCTGAAGTGTGTGGAGAGTCTTGTGGGACTGAATCCTTAACCTGTGAGATCTGATGCTAACCCCAGGTAAATAGTGTCAGAATTGAGTTACATTAGAGGATACCCAATTGGTGTCTGCTGGAGAAAAACCCCCTATACATCTGGTGTCGAAAGTTCTATGCTGAGTGGTGTGCAAGAGTAGAAAAAACACTTTGTATTCCTGTCTCTATCAGCTTCTTTCACTAAGTATAATGCTTTCAAGGTTCATCCACGCTGCATTATATATCAGTGCTTCATTTATTTTTACTGCCAAGTGACATTCATTTCATTATATAGATATACCACATTTTGTTTATTCATCAATTTATGGGCATTTGAGTTGTTTCCACTTTTTGGCTGTCATGTATAATGCAGAAATTTATGTACAAATTTTTGTGTAGACATATGTTTTTATTTCTCTTACGTATATACTTACTTAGAAGTGAAATTTTTGGGTCATATGGTAATTCTACTTTTAAACTTTTCAGAAACTGCCAGACTGTTTTTTCTTTTCTTTTCTTTTCTTTTCTTTTTCTTAAAAGATGACCGGTAAGGGGATCTTAATCCTTCACTTGGTGTTGTCAGCACCATGCTCACCCAATGAGCTAACTGGCCATCCCTATATGGGATCCGAACCTGTGGCCTTGGTGTTATCAGCACCACACTCTCCCGAGTGAGCCACGGGCTGGCCCCCAGACTGTTTTTCAAAGTGACTGCATCATTTCACATTTCTACCAGCAGTGTGTAAGGCTTTCAATCTCTCCACATCCTTGCCAACACTTTTTATTATTTGTTGTTTTGATTATAGCCACCCTAGTGTGTGTGAAGGGTTATCTCATTGTGGTTTTGATGTGTATTTCCCTGATGGCTAAAGATGTTGAGCATCTTTTTATGTGTTTGTTGGTTATTTATATAGCTTCTTTAAATAAATGACCATTGAGGTCCTTTGCCTGTTTTTTAATTGGGTTATGTCTTTATTGTTGTTGTTGTTGTTGTTGTTGTTGTTGTTGTTGTTGTTGTTGTTATTTGCTGGCCAGTTCAGGTATTGAACCCCAGACACTGGTGTTATCCACACCACACTCTAACTAATTGAGCTAACCAGCCAGCTCATTATTATTAAATTTTAAGTGTTCTTTATACATGTTAGACACAAGTCTCTTATTAGACATATGATTTGCAAAATTTCTCTCCCATTCTGTGGGTTGTCTTTCTACTATCTTGATGATGTTCCTTGAAGCACAAAGTTTTTAATTTTAATGACATCCAGTTTATCTATTTTTTCTTTTGTTGCTTGTGCTTTTGGAGTTACAGTCTAGTGTAGTTTTGAAAACAGTTTTTTCCTAACTTCCTGTTCAGGGCTGGAAAAATAGTTCTGATCTCCTTTTCCTGCACCAATTACTTAGAATAGAAGAAGCTAATATTTACAGAGCACTATATGCCAGGTTCTTGTTAAGAGTTCAGATAGGGCTAGCTAGTTAGCTCAGTTAGTTAGAGCATGGTGCTGATAACACCAAGGTCCAGGGTTTCATCCTTTTACTGGCCAGTTGTGGGAAAAGGGGCTTTGGTAACCAGCCTAGACTCTTAGGGCTAAGAGGGATCAATCCAGCTAATCTGACTTGGGAGCCCATACTCTCAACTATTTCCCTGTCCTATTGAATGTGTCTTCCTCATCTCAACATTTGTTTCATTTTTGCAAGAGAAAAGTAGTGTATCTGCTGTTGGTGTTGGACAGATTACTCTGTGTTCTTTGTTCCCTTCCCTTCCCTTTCCTTCCCTGAGGTTAGTCGGCTGCCCTACCCTTTCTAGGACTGCCAGAATCTACAAACTCTCCAACACACACATTTAGTAATCCAAAAAGGCAAAACAATACCCTCATTCATGACACAGAACACTTACAGCCCTGATGCCACAACTGCAGTCCCTCCCTGACGCTTGCCCCAGCTAACCCTGCTGAGTCTTTTCTTTGATTGCAATAGTCTAGGCTTTGACATCCATGGGCAGCTTTGACACTCCTCAGAAGTGAATTTCACTCTGTGGCTTGCCTTGGAACCCACACTAAAGCTCCCAAATTTAAAATAGTTCAACTGTGAATTCAACCAAGCATAATCACATGGAGCTATAGATGACAAAAGCAAGTTAGAGCAGCTTCTCAGTTCCTCCTCTCACTTTGACAACATTGATGTGTAAAATTCAACTTTATTATTGGTTTTTTAAATAAGTGAGGTCAAAATTACCCAAGAGGAGCCCAAGAGCTTGTTCCCTTCACACTCTACCCCTTATCTTACTGTATCTAATTGCCAATCAAATACATCTGAATCTACTTCAGAAATGTCTCTCAGCCTCCCTTTCCCATTTCATTCTTCCTGCCACTGCATCAGTTCAGATCTTTGTCATCTCTTAGATGGACTAAGTGGTCTCATTTCTCAGTCTTTTCTTCAGCCTAATTGAATTGGATTAAATTATCTCTTTGCGGTTATCTTCCCCAGCAGATTATGAGATCCTTACAGTCAGAGACCAAAAATAATTAACTTCTCCAGAAACTAGCATTGAGTCCTTCTAAAGGCATATATAATCAGCATTTGTGGAAGAAATACTCTGTGCCATAATTTTCCCACTGCTTACAAGTTCTTTTAGGAAGAACTTGTAATAAAAACAATTGAATCTCATGTGATCCAGCTGTGCCAGGAACCCCTCCCTATTCTGCTATGTGGATGGACATGGCTTGTACTCAAGGTAGGATCTTGGTAGAGTCTCCCATGATTAGGGAGTCATCCGGTGGCCTGTGTAGGAGCAAAAAGGCATAACACCTTTTTGTCACTCATCACAAGGGTCATGGCAGACATTTATAACAAAAGACAGATTAGCAAGAGAAAATCATAACAAATCTATTTAACAAAATTTTATGTGACACAGGAGCCTGCAGAAATGAAGATCCAAAGATCTGGAGAAAACTCTCTACTTTTATGCTTAGGTTCAATGAAGAGTGAACAGTGTGTGGACATGTGATTGGACAAAAAGGGTATGATCTAACAATAATAAACTGAGAGGGGAACCCAGAAAGGCATGTTTGTTCAGATTCCTCTTGACCTCTCTGTGTAGCATCCCTTTCTCTGCACACAGGGCAAGACAACTATCACATGAGAGTTGCTATAGTTTGAATGTTCCCTCCAAAATTCAGGTTGCAATTTAATTCCCTTTGCCACAGTGTTAAGAAATTGGACCTTTCTGAAGTGATTAGTTCATAAAGGCCCTCCCCTCATGAATGGATTAATGCTGTTACTGCAAGAATGGGTTACTTATTGTGGGAGAGGGCATCTGATAATGAGATGACGCAGTGCGAAGGCCATTACCAGATGCCAGCACCATGCTCTTGGACTTCCCAGCCTCTAGAACTGTGAGAGGTAAATTTTTTTCTTTATAAATCACCACTCTGTGGTATTCTGTTATAGCAGCAGCAAACTGACTAAGACAGGGTCTTCAGGGGAGAAGGGAGAAGGGAGAGAGTGACATTTCTAGATTTTATGGCTTGCTTTGGGGGAGAAGAGTTCTAATTTCTATGACCCACCTTGGGGAAGAGGAATTCTAGTTTCTGTGACTTGCTTTGGCATACAAAGAGGGTCTGGAGACAGGAGGACAGGCGAAGGTCAGGAAGACCTTGCTTCTGAGGCTCTTCCAATCTCCTTCAGTTCAAAGTACTCAACATGCCAAAGTGCCATACTTCAGGGAATCATGTTCTGAGCCCCACCACCTGCATACTTCTTTTTATCTTAGTTAAGGGGGAGAGAATGGCCTGTGTTGTGTTCCTCTCTGACCCATCTTCACTAGGACCTATGAAGTGATGAGGGTATTTGTTTCCCACACATATTCGCCCTCATTTTTCCCAAGTTCAAACACCCTCTGCACACTGATAAAGGAGTAACAAAACTTTTTTCCAAAAAATTTAGGTAACCATTGGAAAATCATTCAGAGGAGAAAGACCAACAGCTATAACCCTATCTGGGTAAGCTACTCCCTACTATCATATGGGGAAAGGTGGAGGTGAGTGGACAGGACGAGAACTCACAATTTAGGGGTTCAGGAGATATCCCAAATGGCTGCTACTTTACTCTCTAATTATCTCCCCAGACTTCTACTGTCCTCCTCTCAGATCCTTCCTCTAAGATCTCTTTCTAATGTCGCCAGCCCTTTGCCACAGAAATGTGCCCCATTCTGCCCCATTTTCTACAAGAGGAAGGTGTCCCAGTTGCTGCTGTCTCTCCTTGTTAAAGGCAAAGATCAATACCTTGGGCTTCTGCTACATGTTAAAGGAATTTTTCCTGTGCCCGGCCTTCAGCTAGCTCTGAAATGGGAGGAATGTGGGCTGATCCCCATAGCTGAACTACTTTAAATGCATTTCACTCTTGGGCAGTGTAAGGTTGATGGGCACGTTCTCTGAATTTGGTAATGACTAACTTTTCCGCATGGTCAGCATGACTCTGCTTCCAAAGACAATGTGGGCCAGTACCACAGAAGTAAAGAATTTTTCAGCCTATTAATCTGCTCTTCTCCTGACCCTATTATTAGAACTCTGGCATTATTGTGGTAAATAAGTTTTTGTTTCCTTCCTGAATCTATTTTATTACGAAGTTCCATCATTAGTTGAGAATGTTTGTTTACTTCCTATCAAAGGATATTTTGATCCCTAAATTTCTTCTCAAATGGAGTGGGGATGGAGAGGATCCCACTTATCCAGCCACAGCAACAAACAGAAACTTAGAAGTTTGCAGATGGAATTAACAAGATAATTGTAAAGACTACATTTATGGATACTATAGAGTGTCCTTAAGAAACTTGTCTTCAGTTTCAGTGGAAATAGTGAGATTCCTAATTAACATGTGCCTTTTTGCCTAGGAGCTAAAGACTCAATTACTCCTCCTCTTCCTGCAGCTCACTATCCGCAAGACGAAAGAAACAAATCTAAGATTTCTAGCAGGTTCTTGGAATTCAGTGTAATTCAACTAACATTGAATATTTGCTATGTGCAGTATTGGGTGGTGAAGAAGCAATTTTGTATCATTCAAGGAAAAATTCCCATGGTTTCTACAATCTTGCTTGGAGAACTAACGTGCTAGAACAAAGGTTTACACAAAGAGCATTACTTCTTTTGCCACGTCAACCTACAGCAAAGGAAGAAAACATTTTTTCCAAAATGATTTATCATAAATCTTAAGACTTACAGGGGATTCTCATGGGATAGGTCATTGGGGTTCAGAAGTTTAGGGAACAGCATTCTAAATTCCTTCTGTTCTTTCCTTCAGTGGCTTCACTTAACCTTGACGGTGACAAAGAAATTTCTTCAAGTAAAAAAACAACTTTGAGAGGAATAAGAAATTTGAAAAGTAATTCAATCTTAACCATCTTTTCAACTGAAAATACAAGCATTTAAACAGAGCCAGAAAAATGTGTTAGAGGCATAGCTGGAAAAAAAAAAAAAAAACATGACTTTTTCTTAAACTCCTTCAAATAACAAATCATTCATGGGAATCAGGAAAAAAGGGAACAATCTCTGAGGGAGAAACACTGCTATTTTACTAGTGGGTCTTCAGAAATACCCTAATTTTCCACTCATCCCCGTTCTAAGAAATCATCTATGTCCACTGGAAAATTCTAGGGGTAGGCAAAAGAGCCTATTTAACTTGCATTAAAATGCAAAACATCATTTGCCAGAGAATTTCCATCACTTATCCTGATAGCCATTTTTGAATACTATACATTATTACCAAATATATTCTAAATCCTCAGATGCATTTGCCCTTCAACCTGCATTTTAATGTCAGATTCTGAATGAAATTTGCATCAGCACACATACAAACAGAGGCTTAGAAGTAAGTCATTCTTGATGATTTTTCCTTTTCCCTATATTAAAAATACAAGTTGTTGGGTTTGTTTTTTGCTTTTGGTTTTACCTCTCAGGAAATGGTATCACCTGCTACTTATTGATCAAAACATAAATCTAGTTAGCATCCTTGATTTCTCTTTTCTAACTCGCCTATATCCAATCCATCCATTTGTCCTGTTGGCTCTGCCACTAAATCAATATCCAAGTCTTCCACTTCTGTTTCTCTCCATTGCTACTGTCCTGGTCTAAGCCATCAATATTTTGCACAAGGACTACTAGTCTCCTAAAATTTATTCTCCATACATGCTTGCTTGTCTGAAATCCATCCTTCCCATAGCTGCCAGGTTGATCACCAAGACTTAAATTTGATCATGTTACTCTCCACCCTCTTGAAATCTTCCAATGTCTTCCATCACACTAAAATAAAATGCAAATTTTGTGCTATGCCTAAAAGGCCCCACCTGATTAGGCCTACTTCTTCCACCACATAGCATACCTCTTGTCCCTCACTCACTATTACCACCCTCTGTTAAACTCTGCTTCTCTAACCCAAACATTGCCCTTTTCTCACATCAGCACCCATGCAATTGCTAGTTCCTCTTCCTGGAACTCTCTTCTCTAGGTTTTCATTATCCTTTCTATCTGGTGTGTGGTCCAGGGACTAAGCAGCATATGCATCACCTGAGACCTGATTAGAAATGCAGAATCTCAGGCCAGACCCCTCACCTCCTGAATCATAATTTACATTTTAACAAGATCACTACGTAATTCATGTGCAAGTTATGTCTCATCTTCCTCAGAAAGGCTTAGCTGACCCCTAATCTAAATTAGCTTCTCAAAGCACCCTGGGCTCTCCCGAGCCAGGGCAGTGGTGGACCAAGGGTCTCAGCCATTCCCCCCTGACCCCCGTACAACCAGCCCAGTGATGATTACTGAGCCGCTGCAGGAAGCGCCCTGGGCTCCTGAGCCCAGGAGGTGGGGGAAAAGGGCTTCAGCCACACCCCTCTGACATCTGCACCCAGCCCATCAATGACCAAGCCACCCCTGGAAGCCTCCCGGTCTCCCATGCAGGAATGAGGGGGGTGCCACAGGCCTCAACCATACCCCTCCTCTTTCCTCCTTCTCTCACCCTATTTCCTTCCCCTTTCCCCTCTCCCCCTCCCACCCAACTGCTCTGTAACATCATAGAATGTAAAAAAATATATAGTAATATTAATAAATAAATGAACTTAAAAAAAAATTAGCTGCCCAAATCACTCTCTATTATACCACTATTTGATTTTTCCCATGGCACGATGAAAATACCTTATTTGTTAACTAACATCTTTATTGTTTTCTCCTCACTAGAGTGTAAGCTACATGAATGCACAGGGCATGTTAACAATGTCCACTACTGTTTCACCACCCAGCCTGTCTCATCAGTAAATATTTGATGGATGAATAAAATTAATATATATACTTAATCTTAATAATCAAAGAAATGATGGAATAAAAAATGTTTTTGATTTCTGTTAATCTGGTTTTTTTAACCAAACTACCAGCCAGAAAAATTATGAATCTTATCAGTTGTTTTGGCACAAATCATTTGCAGTGCCCTAAAGGAATTAAAGGAAGGAAGGAAGGAAAGAAAAAGGCTGGCCTAAGAAGATGAGATGGTAATAAATAAGATGGCATTGCAAAGGACTGCAAAGGATAGGACTGCAGAAGCAAGAGAAATAAGATCACAGCGGGCTCTCCAACATGGTATAAGTTATGCTAGATTCTCATGTTCCAGAGCTTAGAAAATACTGAAGATTGAAGCTTTGTATTTCCTATTGAATTGCACAGAATACATCACCAATTAGTAGCCATTAAGAAGAAAAATGTATGCTAACATTCAATTACGAAAATTAATCACATGACAACTTTCCTCACAAATTAATCAGCCAAAGTTACAGTGTTGGTAGAATGTGCACTTATCAGGAGGTGAAAAAAAAAACAGTTGAGTTAGTTTTGTGCAGCATCTCCATTGTTTTCAAAAGAACAAAATCCATATGTATGTTTGAGCTATGAAATACAAATTACATAATTTCACTAATTCTCCATAAGTTTATGCTCATATATTTACATTTAAAATGAATGTTGTTCAATATACAGATGAATTATATAATTTATGCTAATAACTCAAAACTTTAATTTTTCTTTACTTAGAATGACGTTAAATAGCACACAAAAAACACCATGACAAGTTGAGAGAATGAGGAGAAAGCATAAAACTTTATATTTTATTTATATTTTAGAAAATGATTTCTTTAACTCTAACCTCTACCTTCTTTTTTTCTTAAAGGAATTATTTTTTAATTGAAAATATTGATTGTACATATTTGTGGGGTACAGAGTTATATTTCAATACATGTATCCAGTGTGCAATAATCAAATCAGGGGAGTTAGCAAATTCATCACTGCAAAATTTATCATTTCTTTGTGATGAGAACATTTGAGCTCCTCCTAGCCATCAGTTAATTACAGATGACTAGTGCTACTGTATGCCACTAGAACTTATTTGAGCTCCTCCTAGTCATCAGTTAATTACAGATGACTAGCACTGCTGTATGCCACTAGAACTTATTTTTCCTACCTAGCTCTAATTTTTGTCCATTAACCACCCACTCACTATCCTCCCTCCTTCCTCCTCTTCCCAGCCTCTCAACCACAATTCTACTCTCCACCTCTAAAAGTTCAACTTATTCGTTTTTTTTTTTTTTTTTTTAGCTTCCACATGAGTGGAACGTGCAGTATTTATCTTTCTGTGCCTGACTTATTTCACTTAACGTAATGTCTTCCAGGCTCATCCATGTTGCCACAAATGGCAAGATTTCATTCTTTTTCATGGTCGAGTAGTATTCCACTGTGTAAATATACCACATTTTCTTTATCCATTTATCTGTCAATGGACACCTAGGTTGATTCCATATCTTGGCTACTATTGTGAATAATGCTGCAATAAACATGGGGTGCAGAGATCTCTTTGGTATGCAAATTTACTTTCCTTCGGATAAATACCCAGTAGTGCAATTGTTGGATCATATGGTAGTTGTATTTTTAATTTTTTGAGGAATCTCCATACGGTTTTCATTAATGGCTGTACTAATTTACCTTAACTTACTTCTAACTACAGTCTGCAAGCTGTCTCAGAGGCCTTTCTTAATGGGGCCAAACCTTCCTCTATACCCCCAAAATCATCAAAGCACATTTTGAATATTCCAAATTGAGTACTTTTTCACACATCTTATCATTTCCCTTTAATATTAAGACTGGCTCATTAACCAAATCTTCTGGGGGTGAAATAGCAGCTGAAAGCTTAATAAGAGATTATTCTCTGCTAGCTATGGGCTCAGATCAAGGTTTATCCAGCCCAGAACTATCTGGCAACCACAGGTTAGACATGCAGATTTAAGGTTTAACTTTATACACAGTGTGGAGCAGTCCAGGGGCAAAGTCCATAAAGAAAGGTCCTAATAACTTTACCTTTTAGTGTCTTGACGGCTCTGGAACATCAAGACCTTTAGGTTTGGCCTCCATGGGGGGATATCAGAGAAATAAATGCCTCCTTCTCCTCTTGGCTCCATGGCACAAAGCCAATTGGCTAACCAAAACTATTTACAGAGTTTCCTGAGCACAAAGCCCAGGGAAGGGAAATAGAAGAGGCTGGAAAGGCGTTTTGTCTGGGAGGCTGCATGACAGCTGGTAGAAAGCCTGGGGCGTTAAGTCAGAAGCTTGCCATTCATCGGCTGTGTGACCTTGGGCAAGCCAGTCATCCTGTCTAGGCCTCAGTTTCCTCACCTGCAAAATGGGGCAATGTTACTTGCCCTGTCTGCCTAGTGAGATTGTTGTGAAAAGTAAAATGAGATCATCTTATGGGAAAGTGCTTTTTAAGAATAAAAGCATGCCCAAAGTTACATTATTAAAGATGAAACGCCCTGGAAAACATTTTCAAATTAATGTGTTCAATCATTTAACAGATATTTATTACACATAGGCCATATTCTATTCTAGGTGAGGGAGATAAATCAGTGAACAAAATCAGATAAACACCTCTATTCGTGTAGAGTTTGTAGTTTGTTAGCCAAGGATAAAACCATAAGAAGAGTAAGAGTAGGTATTGGAATTTTAAATAGGATGGTGTGGCAGTTTGCTACAATAAGCCCAATGCAACAGCCTGATAAAAAGTATCTTCCTATGTGCACACCTTCTGGCAATGGACTCTGCTGTTCCTAACTTGCCAATTGGGAGCTGATGCCCTGAGAGGCCTTGATGCTTCCCCTTTTGCCCTTTTGAAACATTCATGCTGTTGTGTAAGGAAGCCCAGACTAGACTACAGAAGAACAAGATACCATGCAAGTGATACAATCTCATGCCCTCTGGTCCCAGTGGAGCTGCCAGGTGAGTGCAGCCTTCTGGATGACCCCTGTGAACCCAGTGGGCCCACAGAATTTTGAGAAATAACAAATCAATGTTTTTAAGAGAGGGCCAAAGAAAACTTCTCTGAGAAGGTGATATTTAAATGATGACTTGAAGAAGGAAGCTGTTATGGACTGAATGTTTGTGTTGCCCACAATTTCATATTTTAAAGCCCTAACCCCCAACGTGGCTGCATTTGGAGTTGACACCTCTAAGGAAGTAACTAAGGTTGAATGAGTTCATATGGATGAGGCCCTGATCCAATAGTGCTCATGTCTTTATAAGAAAAGACACTAGAGAGCTCTCCCTTGCCCCCTTCCCCTCAATACATGCACCAAGCAAAGGCTATGTGAAGACACAGCGAGAAGACATATGACTGCAAGCCAGGAAGTGAGCCGTCACCAGAAAGCAAATTGGCCAGAACCTTGATCTTGGACTTCTAGCCTCCAGAACTATGAGAAGATAAATTTTTGTTGTTTATGCCATCCAGTCTATGGTATTAGTCAGCGTGGGCTGACAAATAAGGAAGCCATGTAGATATCTGGGGAAGAGCATTCCAGGTAGAAGGAACAGCTGGTGCAAAGGCCCTGAAGTGCATGCAAGCTGGAATGAATGAGGGAAGAATTAGAGGACACAGGGTCAGAGAGGTTAAGGGGGTGTGCAGATCAGCAGGCCATTTAAAGATTTTGCCTTTTTCTCTGCGTTAAAAAGAAAGGTGGTGCAGAGTTTTTGAGGAATGGAGTGACATGTTTTCTAAGGACTTGAATTTCTGTACTGTTTGACTTTTGTGTAACAATGAACATGTGTTGCTTTTGTCATCAGGAAAAAAGACATCAGAACACTTAGAAGGCTACATAAGAATAAGCAAACAAATACAAGCTGTGTCCTTTAATGTTAACACGTGGGTACAGAGGAAAGGGGGAGAGGGAGAGAGAGGAATAAAAGAGTACGGGGAAAAGATTGCAGCTGATCAGAAGTACAAGTCCCACCAGGCCACCACTCTTGGATTCTTTGATAACAGGTACTCGTGGAGTTCTCTGTGCTGCACTCCCGCTCTCAATCACTCCTCTGCAGAATGGTGCCTGGCAAGAGATCAGGGGCAGGGAGCAGAGGGTGGGCAAGAACAGAAAACAGATCATGGACTGAATTCTTCCTTGCTAGGAATCAAGTACATCCGACTCACCCCAGCACTTAGTACATTGCCTGGCTTATAGAACTTTGATTAACTTTTTTTTCTTTTTCTGGCTGGCTGTTAAGGGGATCTGAACCCTTAATCTTGGTGCTATCAGCACCACGCTCTAACCAAGTGAGCTAACCAATCAGCCAGCCTTTCGATTAATATTTTGTAAAGAAGTGAATGAACTGGCCCAAGCAGTTTCTTTAAATTGTTCTGCCCACCACCCTCCCCATTCTCACCCCCTTTCTTTGTTGGTACAACTGAATTCCAAAGGAGCTCTTTAAAACAAGGAGTGAGGAGAGTAGAGGGTTGATATTTCATCTCAGAAAACAGCAAAAATCTGCTATATTTATGCCCCGCACACCTATACTTTATGGTCTGTTTCTAGTTTAAAAAATGTAAGACTGAGCTGAAACTTCAAGTAAGGTTGAGATCTCACAGGTTCTCAGGTGACCCTTTACATCTCATTATCATTTATATCTACACGTGGATTGGGACTGGAAGAGTGACAAGTGCAACGGGAAAGGTTGTATGAGTTGTATTATCTTGTAAAGTCTCTATTCACTTTTTTTCCCCTTCTTTGGTAGGCAGAGGGGTGGAGAAACAAACAAAGATGCTCAATGCAGGCCTGGGTGAACAGTAACTTTTTAATTGAGTATTCTGCTGAAGGGCAAGTGAGGGCTGGCTGGTCTGCCCTGCTGGTTACAGCATGGTGTTGGAATACCAAGATCAAGGGTCAAGGGCTTGGATTCCCCAATGGGCCAGCCAACAAAACAAACAAACAAATAAAGGGCAAGTGTGCTTTGCTGTTACCAATGGATGCATTTCCTAAACATTGTGTATAACCCACTCTTTTCCTGAGTTCCAGAGGAACCGTAGGGGCCAAGAGAAAACTTCCTCTTCTCCCCTGAAGTTTCACTAAAAAAATCAACTGTCAAGATTCAATTAATATGAAAAAAAGGCATGACATATTTTATGTTAACATGATGGGGAAGGGCAATGCACAGAGGAATGGCAAGAGAGTGATTTACCAATGACCCAATAGGGTACAGAAACTTATATACTGTTCTTCATAGGGCAGAGGATTGATGGGGAATGAAGGCAGTTCTTTTAAGGGACAGTAAATGATTGAATGAAATTTGAATGAACCTGAGAAGTAGATGTTACCTTGTGAAAACGTCTGTCCAGTTGTGGTGACTTACCAGTACCGACTAGCCGCCAACAAAATAAAACCAAAATAAATATATAAATATATAAGATGAATTCTCCCAAGGAGGCAAATGACCAACTATTTGTGGTCACAGAGATGATTTTCCATCTTCTTGAACAGATTTAAAAAGTTAAACACTTTTAGTCCCAATGACCACTCTTAGTGTGTTTCAAGTTGACCAAAAAGAAATACAAAATACCAATCAGCCCAGCAATATATCCCTTGCCCCCTTTACAACTAAAACAGTCACTATTCCTTATTGAAGACCCAATAAATTAGTCCAAGGCAGAGTTCCTTGCAGCTATACTTTAGAAATCTGTCTTTGAGCCTTTCACCAGATGGGTTATTGGGTCTGACCCAAGTTTAGAGAACTACTTAGAAACCATCATAACCAACCAGAGAGGGTTCTTAATATTACAATGTCTGATTACCCTGATTTGCTAAGCAAAATAAACAAATTAAGAAATATGTAAAATGTTGCTTGAGAGATATTAAGTCTCTAATGACTTGTCTTTGCTGTCTTTTTAAAGGAGAGAAAGGCACAATTAGTCCCTACATGGGCAGTATCCATTTCCTTAGTTCTAGTATAATCTTACATTTGAATAGCTTATTTTCCAGGTTTTATTTTTATTTATATTTTTGCTGATGGACATATCTCCCAAATATTTTAGAAACATTTTAATGAAAACCAGTTAAATGTATTAACCACTCAACATGCCAGGCATTATTCTAAGCGTTTCATGTGTTACCTCATCTAATCCACACAACTGTGCTACAAGGCGAATATTGTCATTAACCCCATTTCACAGACGAGGAAGCACAAGCACACATATGTTAAGTAATGTGCCTTCAAGGCAGTTCCAATAGCTTGAATTTTAACCACCACACTCTGCAGCTTCTCAGTTCCAGTGACAAAGAGCAAGTGGTTAAACTGCTGGTAGGAGGCTCTGTTTATACACAAGGAGTTAAGGCTTAAGCCAAGAAAAATAATTGAATCTTATACAATTTGGAGGATTTTTAGCAACTAAGAACTCAGGATGAGTAGAGTTAACTTGCTTCTTCTAATCTTCTTAAAAGTAACTGCAGTAGGTCCCAATTTACTGCAATTGAGCACACATGTTATTTGCTGTGTCTTTTAGCTCTGGCTGGTGGAAGAACTGAGTCCATACTTAAAATGTGTCATTGGGCTAATTTTATTCTGTAAATAATAGAATAACTGTTTACAATATTTTAAAAATCCCCACCCCTTTCCTGACCTCCTCTGAGTGCCTTCTTACTGCTCCATTGGCGACTTTCTTGGTCACTACTGACTCATCTTAGTCCTGGTGAATGAGAAGATTCTCTGGTTTATATTGATTGTATATAAATTGCGTTATCTTGTAAAAGCCCTACTCACTTTTACCAGAGGGCAAAGATATAAAACACACACAATGTTTCTCAAATAACAATTCATGTTTTGGTTAAAATTCACTCCCCCAAACTGAGCTCATTTGAGGTGTGGTATTAGAACATATGATAATGGATAAGGGAGGAAGAAAGGCAAACAAAACAAACAACTCACACACACACAAAAAAATCACAGAACATTCTGGAGGCTTTGAAATGCAAATCTGGAGGAGGAGGTACATATGTACCAGCAGGGGTAGGAATGTCAGTTTCCTTAACTTTCTTCATTCTTTCTCTATTCTAAGCAGTTTCTTTTGTGTTGAACTGGGTCTTTTCTCCCCACAACCACAAATATCTGATTCTTGTCCTAGCCCAGACGGTGGAGTACAGTGACCGTTCAACAGAAAAAGAAAGAGATCCAGTGAAAATAAAGGTCAGGACGATGCAGGCGCCTGGTTGGTAACAGCCTGAGAATCTGTGTTTGAAATGCCATGCTGAAAAGAAAAGTCACATTTGCCCGGAGGGCCCAGCAAATGTTACAGTGTTTTCCTGCACCCACCTTTCTGGATCTGTTGAATGTCACTCTCCACCACACTGACTCTGCATCAAATAGCTGAGACAGAGCTTTTTCATTTCTGATAAATGACCATGAGTAAAGATGGTCATGCCTTTAACATTTAGTGAGGGAAAATAATTACATTACCTTGGGTGGATTGCCCTTTCATGACTGTCAACAGCCTAACAAAGGAAACAAGTTGTAACACTAAGGACAGATGCTGAGACACATCTAAAACTTCTAATGCTAAAGAATGAAGGAAAATCCTAGCTCGGGGCACATTTATGTAACCGGATGTCAACACAGATTTCGAAACATCATTTTGAAGTGCTGAGAGAGCACCAGTCATCTGCTGTGTAGTGGACTGGAAGAGCATAATTTCTGGTTGCAGGCATGCCTGCGTTTGAGACTAGCATCAGCTGCTTGCAATGGGGAACCAGAGACAAGTTAGCCTCACAGAGTCGCAGTTTGTTCATCTCTTAAATGGGGATAATGCCTTTCTGTTAGTGGTCTTATGAGTATTAAATGAGACAGGATGTGCACACTGCCTGATTAAGCAGTGCCTGTCTCCTGCCAGCTGTTGACCTTAGATTGCCTAACCTCAGTTTCTTCATCTGTAAAATGGGGATAATTCACAACTACCCAGTCTGCTGTGACAACGGAGTCAAGTGCATAGAGCTGGAGCTATTATTACAACTTACATTGTCCAACTTGCTCTCTAATGGCTTCTTCTACCTTCAGAATGGAAACCTGAAAACACATAATCCCCTAAAGAATAGCAGTTACTTCGAATTTATAGGTGGAAGGTGCATCTGCCTGCTATGACAATAAATTAATAGCAAACTGTTTTTATGCACCTTTTATGTCCAAGGAGAGCTAGGTACTGTGCTGATATAATCATCACAACATCCTGGGGAAGAGGAGATGAGCGATTTAATCATCATCTTCAAGAAGATGGGGGGTTATCTTCAGGGTGGTGACCAGATATTTCCACTGCACCAAAGCCAGATAGAGTCAGTAGGCCTAAGTTGCAGGAAAGATTTGCAGGGAAGATTTGAGTTAAACCCTTGGAGATACACTTGAGGCTTCCTGAGGTTTCCATCCAGGCAGTACCTCATTTCAAATACTGAATTATGTGGCTACTACTTAGAGTTTTTCAATAGAAAACTGAGAAAATATATTTCTTTGCATTATCTAGCAGCTGGGCTTAACACCTGTGTGATCCCTTTGAGCAGGTCTTTCCCGTAAACTACTACAGCCAATTGTTATGCTGAGCTTTTTGGGTTTCCCACAAGTACTCTGAAAAGGCTCAAAATGGGCAGGTTATCCCACAGTCGACTGAGCTTTAAGCAGCTAACCCAGATCCAGCCTTACGGTTAAACAATGAAGTGGGTTTGTTTAGCTACCTGGGAATGTGAGGGGTGTCGCTGGGTGAAGGGTACGTGTCATTGGAGCAGTTATAGGACCTTCACAAGCTCACACTCCTGAAAGGATGACATATATATCCACCACCTGTTCAAACAGGTGACAGTGGCAGTCTACCACCCTTCTCTCCTATGGTGGCTATGGTGATATGAATGGAATGGCTGCCAGCAGGAGCAAATGGGGTTGTGGAAGTTGCCGTAAGCCACAAGCATCAGCAAAACCCAATTTCTCTCCAACTAGAGCCCAGCAGGAGGCTGATGGGAGAGGCAGAAACCAGTGGTCGCAGAAACATGTCACCAGCACTGTCCTCTTCCCGGCTCCTGATGATGATGAGCTGATTTGTTCTTGATAGGTATGTTATTTAGGACAATGCTTCTCAAACTTTAATAATATGCCTACAAGTCACCTGGATATTGTCTTATTAAAATACAAATCTTGATTCAATCAGTCTGGGGAGGGATCTGAGATTCTGCATTTCTGACAAGTGATGCTGCTGCTGTTGTCGTCGATGCTCAGCAGTTTAAGTAGTAAAGTCTTTAGAACTTGTTGCATGTTTCAGAGCCCCCTAATGAATAGCAGCTTAAACAAGACAGAAGTTTAATACTCCTTTATGTAATCCAGCTCCTTGAAGTTGCCAGAGGCCCACACTTTTGTACTGCTGTGCCACGTCTGATTTGTTCTCCTGGTCTGTACAGTCCAAATTGGACTCATTTCCGTACTTGCAGCTTAAGCAGCAGGGAATGGGAAAGGAGATGGCATGCTCTTCCCTTTAAGGGCCTGGTCCACAAATGGCACATCTCACTCCTTTGGCTGGCATTTAGTCACATGGCCACATTTAGCCCCAAATAAGACTGGGAAATATTTTATTTTATACACATTTTATTCTGTGTTCCAGGTGTCCACTGAAAACTCTATTACCAAGGAAGGAGATAATGCATATTAGGGAAGGCTAAGTCTCTGTTGCAACTGGGAATAAAAAAAAATAATATTTTGTTGAGTACTTACTATCTGCCAGGCACATACCTAAAATGAATCACCTTATTCAATTATCACCAAAAACCTCCATATGGTAGGCTCTATTATTATTCCCATTTACAGATAGAGAAACTGAGGCTTAGAGAGGTTAAGTTGCTTGCTCATGGGTCAAGCAGCTGGGACAGAGGCAGGATTCTAATCCAGGAACTCACTCCAGAGTCTGGAATCTTAGGACAGATCATGGTGACAGCAGGCAGGGGTGGGGCAGTCTCTACCATCAGGGGTCCCACAGCAGTGGTAGGGTGGTGAATAAGACCACAAGAGGAAACTTCCCAGGATTGACTCTAAGCAAAGAATCTCATGGATTTCCACAAAAAAGGTGATGTGTACCTGGAACAGTTTATACATTGTATTTCCAGAGGCAAAAGGATGAAGACAAGACACGTTATTTGCTTTATGTGCAAAGGGGCTTATTCCCTCGATTTCATGTTTGACCGCCATCCTAGGCTAGGCCAGCCTTGAGACAGATGTTTCGTGGCCTGTAGCTCTTCTGTCCCCTTAGTTTCAGCCTTTCCACCTGCCCCCAGCAGACACCACCCTGAAAACCTGGTGCACTAGCTCTGGGAGAGCCACAGCTGGCCAGGACCAGATGGGGCCACTTCTTTGAGTTGCAGTCACAAGATACAGGGCATATGAAAACTGGTTTCCAGGGGTTTGTTCTTTTTTTCCCCCTTCTTCCGTTCATGAAAGGGGCTTTTTGTTAGTACAGCTTTTGTTTGGGGATTCAGTTGATAAAGGGACCATTTTATTGGAATGAATTACTGACGTAAGTGCTGCCAGAAGTCTTAGCAAGAGGACAGCACTCTGGCCTTTATTCAGCAAGGTGAATGCAAACAACTATTGGGCACTGGTCTCAAGGGCACTTTGGAGTTTGCTGCCATCAGCAACTTACAGAGTTTGGTTGAGTAGAGACCAGGGGAAACAGAGAAAGAATTAGAGGTAATATTAATAAAACATAAGACTTCTTTCTTTATACATGAAAAATATCACAGTCAGAACCTGCTGGCCTGGAGGTATATACAGAATGAACTCTACCTATTATTAAATTGCTAAATCTCCATTTCTAAGAATGGGATCCCTGTAACAATTTCAGCTTGTCCCTCAAAAAAGCCAATCTTCTCTGCTGCCACAAGTAAACCAGGTTCACTCAGACTTTCTGGGACTCATCCAGATATAAATTATGTAAAGATACTCTAAAACTATTTTCTTCAGACGGGTGCTCAAGAGACTTTGAAGAAAGATATGAAAATACTATTAGGCCAAAACTTGTACATTCTAAGTTGTTTTTCCCCCATGTCTGATGCGTGTGATGCCAACATAAATTCATGAGGACACAGGTTGACAGTATATCTGGGTTCACGACTTGCTCTCATCTGTTGTTTTGTTAAGACTCCACAATCCAGTCAGTATATTTCAAGTGTGTTAAATAAATCAGCATTTCTCAGGAAACCTCTTTTAGAATATTGCTATTTGCAAACAGTGGCTCAGAATGTGGCATTTAAACCAATTGACAGTAAACTCTTCAGAGTTCAAGGAAATCATTAAGGGCTGATAAAGTCAATAGAAATTAGGGCAAAAGAAGAGGTACCCTTTGATACTGCTTCAAGGCTGATACTGCCTATCAGTTCTAAGTGACAGCACCCCAAGTATTAAATCGGAAGCAGGTACAAGTGGGCAGAGCTCCCAGTACTCAAGCTTTGGGAGTGCTGCACAGATTCCGGCTCCTATAGGATGGCTCTTTTCTGAAAAACAAGGTGAGCCATGGATGTCCTGCCACTTGTGACTTTCAAAAACAACATGCACTTGTTTTAAGGAATGAAGACAATTCATTGAGATGTATATATTAAATATGTATGATTTTTTTTATATGCCAATCATACACCAATAAAGTGGTTTAAAAAAAAGTTCCCCAGTACATAAAGCAAAGATCCTAAGACCTGGTTTATTTCACAATTAAGACAATGTGGCATCTGTCTAAAAATGCTGCACCAATTTCAGGCGGTGGCATTAATAAGCAGGGAGAACAATGCCCTCTGTGGCTGGTGGAAGGGAAATGTCCAGGAGTGTTTACGGGCAAAGTTTATTAAGTACAAAACTTCCCTGAAACTCCTCTAAGTTTACCCTCACCCCTGCCATTATTCATTCACAGATTCTGCACACCTTCTATATTACAATTATAATTGTAATGCAAATAATTCTATTACTTGCATAATTAATGTTTATCTCCTTCACTTAGCTATGAGGCTCCACATAGCCAGGAGCTATGACTTATTCCAACACTGAATCCCCCAGTTCCTTGCACCGGGCAGGCACAATGCAGGTGCATAATCAGTACTAGTAAATACATCAAAGAATGCTGAGAGAACTGAAAGATGTGTATATGTGAGAGAATTTGCTTGTACCAAAAATCTGCCATCATCCTCTGATTTTCCAAAGTTGTGTTTTTATAAGCTACTCCAACCTCCAGCGTTTTAGGAAGAGAATGGCCAGGATGTTGGAGCTGAGATCTGTTCCTAATTGCTGCCTTTTCTATTAATGATAATACGAGGAATATTCAAAAAGTTCATGGAAAAATTTGTATTATCTTTTAATTCTACTTTTCTACAAACTTTTTGAAGAACCCTTCCACTTAAGAGTATTTACAAGCTCTACAGCAGGCAAAAATTTACCTCTACTGGCCATAGGCCAGTACCACCCAAGTTCAGTTTTTGGGAGGAAAGGATATGATTCCATTTTTCCACATTCTTTGCAAAATCCTTCAGGCTGCTTAGGAGCAACAAGAGAATGTCCAGTGTTTTATCGAGTCCACTCTGTACACAGAGGACACTACTTTGTCATCCAGAGCATCAACCAAATAATTTTTTCCTCTTGAAAAAACATTCCTGTAGAAGGCCTGCAACACCTGCCAACTAATATCTAAAAAGCTGGCAGGAAATTTTTTGACTTTTCTGAGATTGATTTAGACACTTTGTAAGATAGATAAAGAAGAACTATCACCTAAAAAGTGTATTCTGCCAGCATTTCCCTGGACATAACCCCTCCCAACTGCAGACAAACGCAGGAAATACAGCTTGTCACTAAAACAAATAAGGAAAGTCAAGAGTTTTCCAACTCAAAGAACTATAAGTCCTATTTTTTTTTTTCTCCACCAATACCACCACAACAATGAAAAGGTCAAGAAATTAAGTGATACTTGATTTGATTTTGTGTTATCTTCCAAATGGTGATACTGGAAGGTTGTCAATCAACAAGTCATTAAAATTTTTATTTTGGTTGTAATTAAATTTTTGAAAAATTTTCTATTTATTGGAAACCCCATATTATTGGTAGAAAAATGTAACATATAATCAGAACTCCAGACTATGGGAAAAAAAACTATTACTTAGGGTTATGTTATTTATTCTTCAAATCCACATACCTTTACTGCATTCCACGTCTCCAAGAGTGTAAAAGAATCTATAAAACGGGATTCTCAGAAGCAGCAGCACCAATCAAATATTATAAGAAGTGCTTATGTGAAGTGCTTTACATTAAAACAGGAAAGAAATCAGTATTTTAGCAAAGCTAAATTTACAAGTCTGGAATTAATGTGTTTTTAGTGGTTTGAGTTAAAGCAATATTGCACCAACTAAGCAAAGTAAATCAAGACACCTCAAAAAAGGTGGTATAGTAAGAAAATGTGGATTTAATCATTTACTTTAGCAGGCAAGCATTGTAAACATTCAATAGCGGCAGCATCCAAGTTACAAACAATTTAAAAAGAACCAAGATTAGTGATTATATTTTTTCCTTCCCTTTCCCCAAGAGAAAAAAAGAAAAAAGATTTGAAAATGAATGACTTAAAATCCTACAAACATTGAACATTCAGTTATGTCTCCTATTAGCCTTCTATGCATCCTGTTTTATTTTAAAAGATGTATCTACTCCTAAAATGCATTATCTTGCAGTAACTTGCACGTGAGCACTTGCAATCTAGGAAGTCGTTCTTGCACATGGATGTACAAGTATTATCTCAGTTTAAATCCCATTTGCAAAGGGAATATTTATGTCTTGATTCAATGCTTCTTTAACTTCGAGGGGTAGGGTGTCAAAAAGGTGATCTTCCACAACAAGCCCGCTTTTCTTGAGCATTCGACACTGGCCCAGCTGGGCTGGCAGGCGGTCCAAGCAGTTCCCCTTCAACTCCAGCTGAGTGAGCTGTGAGAGCTGACCAATTTTCTCTGGGAGGGAGGTGATGCAGTTTTGCCCCAGATTCAAAGTCCTCAACTTAACACATTTAAACAACTGTTTTGGAAGTATGTCCACTTTGTTCCCAGTAATATGCAAATGCTGCAGGTTCTGAAGCAATCCTATTTCTACTGGAATCACTGAAATGTTGTTATAGCTTACATCTAAGCATCTGAGTTTCTGTAAACTAAATACTGCCACTGGTAAGGATTCGAGCTTGTTGTTAGAGAAATAAAGTGACTCCAAGTTTTTGACATGGGTAATGGAGGGAGGAATGGTAACAATTTTATTATGCCATAATTTTAAACAAGTCAGTCGTTTTAAATGCTGGAAACTGATGATTTCCTCAATTGTGCGTATGTTGTTTGATTTTAAATCCAGTTCCTGTAAATTAGAGAGGCTGAAAATAGCATGTGGAATTCTCTCTAGTTCACAGTTCTGTAGTTCCAGCTCAGCGACATTCATCATTTTCTTAAGGCTGTTCAGTACCAAGAGTTTAGTGCCGTCATTATGAATGACTAACTTTGTAAGATGTGGAGCCACATCGGTAATATTGGAGGGAACTTTGGTCAAATTGCTCTTCACGTGGAGAATCTTAAGATGCCGCAACTCTCGGAGAGATTCAAGTCCTATCATCTTATTGTTTTCAGAGTTCAAATTGCCTATCAAGTACAACTCTCGAAGGTTTTTGAGCAAATACACCCAGGCAGGAATTTCAGCCACATCGGTGAACTTCACGTGAAGGCATCTCAAGTGATCGCGGAGAAAGCTAAAAGCAGTCTGTTCAACTTTTGCAGGGCAGTGGCAGAGGTGGAGCTCTTGGAGATTAGTCATTTGAGAAATCTTAGCAGGAATTTTAGCTTCTGGAATCAGTTCAAGTTTTAGCACATCCAGGTCTGTGAGGTCAAAGACAGCATCGGGCACGCCTGAAAGCATGAACAGATGTAACTCCTGCTTGTCCTGGGCATTGCGTGATACATGCTGCCTGAGTTTTTCAAATGTCCACTCATGGTTCAAACTAATTTCCCTAAGTTTATTTTCACTCACTTCTGACAAGAACACACCAAAACGCTTGGAATACAGCTGGTCATACTGGTCTACCATGTGCAGAAGAAACGCGAAATCATTTTTGACATCTGGAATGTCACTGAAACTGCTCTCTTCTCTGACTTTTTCAAAAGAATATTCCTTCAAAGGTATCCTGAATAACCAGAAGAGAGTGTAGAGGCAGATAAAACCATAAACACAAATAATGGATATGTAACTGATAAGAAGCTTTTTCAACATGTAAGCCATATTGTGGGTGCACTCAAATACCTCATAACCAGTCAGATGCTCAACTTTTGGCTTGCAGACGTGCTCAAAGCTGATTGCATTGACAAAGTTTGCAGTATAGCAGAGAATAAAAATGAACTTGGCTGTTTTGATAACTGTTTGGACCACATAGAGTTTATAGATCAAGTCACTGTCTTCCACGTGGGCACGGAACTTCCTCACTTTCTCAAACAGGGCTTTGGCCTGTTCCCCATCTTTTTTATCCAGGATGGTCATGCTGGGAACTTCGATCACCGGCTTTTCAGCTGAAAATTTGAAGCCAGTTTTGTTGATCATTGGGGTACTGGCACTAGGACTGCCTTCCTCACTGCTGGTAGACACATGCTTTGGTAGAGTCTGGGCACCAGTTATTCTCTGCTTGTTTTCCTCCGAGTCCTCACATGCTGTCTCAGATAATGCTTTCGTAGTCCAAGGAGATTCAAAGCACTTTCCTAATATTGAAACAAAATGTTCTACTTTTGAGCATGTTTTGGGATATTTGAACCAAAAGTTGCTACTGACCATGAGAATAATAGTATGTATAAGAGCAAGGTATGGAAAGTACTTAGAATACCATGGAAGGGCCAGATGGTAACACATCTGATTAATAAATACATATTGCTGAAAATCCAAGTTTGTTTTTCGGCCTGTTGGATCTTTCTTTTCTGTCTTTGCTTCCTGATTTATGACCATGGAATCTGTGCGAGGATATGTGGCTCTGAGAGGTATGTCAGGTGTCACAGCAGATGCGCCAAAGGAAATGTCATTTGTTGTCCGCCCATCTTGGTCTTGGTTAGCAGCTGCTTCCATCTTCGGGATGTCGGTGGTGACATCGGCACTTCCTGGTGGTGTGTGTGCCTTTGAATTTACAGGAGATGGCAATACTGGCAAGCAGACCACCTGATCTTTGGTAAGTTGCATGGTTCCTGCAAAGATGGCTACCATCAACATAACAACAGCCAGGTAATCCATAAACACGTCCCACCATGGTTTCAGGATTCGATAAGTTGGCTGAATGTCATTAAGTGAAGCAACTTCCGCAAGGGTAAACATTCCTAGAAAACAAGAAAGCAAAAGACATTATTAGGGAGATGCAAGTGAAAACAGTAAATGAGAAAAACCCTATGCCTGCTCCAAACTAAAGTATTCTCATCCAGGTCTATTCTTTTGATTTGAGATAGGTGTAGTAGAAAATAAGCTAAATGGACCATAGGTGAGAAAAACGGTAATTTGTTTCTAGTACCATTTCTCTCCCAGTGCAAGAGAAGAGGAAAAAAATGAGCAAAGGTTGTACTTTAGGTAAGAAATGATAGCCTGCACAAAGGCTATATTGGTTCCTGGACCTTCATATGAGAGCAGGATGGCATGTGCTATGAACTGGACTGATTTAAGATTAAGACTGAAGTTTTGGGGCAGGGAGGGTGGGATGATGTCTATTTTGTATAAGCCAAAATTAAAGGGTCTGTGAACACTGTTAATCTCCGGATAGCTTTATTTCCACTTAGTTCTACCACTTACTAATGGTGTGATTCTCTAAGCCTTGTTTTCCCATCTGTATGATGGGATGATAACTTGTAAAAGTTGTGGGAAAAGTTACTTTCTCCCTTCCATTAAGTAATGATTGTAAAGCTCTTAGCACACCCTCTGGCAATGAGTAAGTATTTGTTAGCTATTTATGTTTGCTCTTCTCACCCTAGTGAAGCATCCTGTGAACAGCTGAAATTAAGGGTCTTGAGGTGAAGAGAAATCTTAGTATACATATTTGGGATTTATCAGTATATGTAGCTGAAACTCTAGTCTTTGATGCAGTGCCTATGGAAAGCATGTGAAATGAGAAGACGGCCAAAGACCCAGGTGGGCATGAAATAATCAGTGACAATGATGCTGAATAAGTCAAGAACAGTAAGACCACTGATTTCTACCAAAGCAGGTGACCTCAGCAGCAGTAAAGAAAGCCCTGGTGCTGGACACCAGAAAATGTGGTAGCTATTCATTACCGGCTGGCTGTTGTACTAAAACTAGTTTATACAAATAATAAAGTACAAGAATAATCATTCTGGAAGTTACCAAGCAAATACAATGTTTATGGTGGATGGGAATGGGCTTCTGTAATCACGTACATAAATCAACTGTTTATTTTCTTGAACTTGGAAATTTCAGCTTCTTGAAAAACATTACCATATCCTGCGTTCTCAGAGGTTCTTGGGTTCCAATATTCATACATAAAATAATTTTTTCTTTAAAAAATCTAGTAAAGGCAAAACAATAAAAGGTAAGCAAGTACCCAAGATATTGGGAATGCACTTATTTTTCTAATTAAGGATGGAAGATAGATTTTTATCTAGCTATGTAAAAGTTGCCTGGAGTGCGGTGTTGAGAAAGATTCTGGGGCTGACTCTGGCTTCGGTAGAAAACAGTGCTGTGACTGATTACTAGTGTCTTTCCTGGATGACACAATGGAGATGGGTGGCATTAGTACTTGGATTCTGCTGTCTCACTCTGCTTTAGAGTAGGTCTCTGAAAATAGAGACCATGTCTTATTTCTTTTGAATGCCTAGTGCTGTACAGAGCAGACACATAATATTTCTTTAAAAAAGACAATAGTTATTCAAATGTAATAGCAATTCTCACATCTGTATTTAGTTGGTTTTATAAGTGAAATACCTCTTAGTAACTAGGTAAACACAGCCTAAGAACTCTAAACATCTAAACTATTCATTTATACTTATATTTTGTAAAAATTGCTCGAAATCTCATTCCTAGACTTCAGGGCATAAGTATGAAATGCCTGGTTCCTGGTCTTGGTTAAAAAACAAAAAAACAAACAAACCAAAAAAACCCCCAAAACACAAAATTATCAACAAAATGGGGAAAAGAAAAAAAATATTTGTACTTTAGTAGGCTAAGTGCAAGATAACATGCCCATTCAAAACCCTTTTACTTTCAGCTCCTGCATCTTGAGTGGGTTTTGCTCTTGTAAGTGGCTTGGAAATTTAAGCAGGAAAAAAGGCTATTGGAATCACAGTATGCCAAACTAAATGAGAAACAGCTCAACCTCATGTCATTTGAGCCCTTCAGTCCCTATATAGAACGCACAAAACAAAGAACCTCACATAGGTTTACTTCTGGCAAAAAACATACGGTCACACTCAGGAACCATAGTTTTAAAGGGCCATTTGCACGGGTAATAGAAAAATAGACTTTTTGCGGGGGGGGGGGGGCACATAACACTTCTTTCAGTAGGATTTTTCTTTACTCTTCAAATAGTTGTATTGGGTTCTAGAGAAGCCAGGATGTTTGGGTTGGAGGATTGAGGGAGAAGTAAATTTTGAAAGTCACAGTACTCAGAGTATTGGTTATTTGTCTTTTACACCTTGATTATTACAACTGGTTTCCCTCACTGCCTCCAATCTTGATCTCCTTGCTGTGGTTCCTTTGGTTAAAATTCTCCTCTCCAGACGCCCTATGCCCTAGGTCAGTAACTTCTTCCAGTTCCTTCAATAAGCCATTCTCCCCTGTGTTCTGCTCCCCCTATACAATGCTTCCTCTGCCTGGAACACTTCCTTCACACTCCCCTTCAACTAGGCTATCAGGCTTCTGTCGCCTTTTCCAGGCAGCGTTCCTTCCCTGACCCCCGTCTGGGTGAGGTGCTTCTCCAATGTGCTCCCACAGGACTCAGTACCTCCGCTCATCACAGCCCGTGTCACACTGTTTATTTGTCTGATCACCCACTAGACTGTCAATTCAGTGAGGACAGAGACCAAGTCCATCTTCCTTCCTTGCCTTATATCTCCAATGCCTGACACATAGCAGGTATAAATTAGTGAAACAATGTATGAGATCTTGATCACCATCTTCAGCATCATAAAAATTCCTCGAGAACATTTAACAACTGTCTATATTTGGTACTGGGCAGAGAAGCATTTTATTAAACTGATTTGCCACCACGAAGCAACCTGGGCTCATACAAAACTAAAAACTCTAAGCCAGGCCTCAGCATAAAAATAAACAGTTAAAGGACCACAGAGCAAAGAAATTGTGGAATCCTTGTAACCAGTGATAGTTTGCAGCTGTGAAAGCTTCAGTGGTGGTTTTTCAAGCACCTGATCCCAGGAGAGAGAAGAGGCTGATCGCTTTCCCAGTGGAGGAAGAAAAAGTTAAAAGGTGGTGGCAGAGAGAGCATAGCATGAGTACTGTAATTTCACACATGGTTGCCAGGTTGGCTCCCACGTTCCCTGTAAGGGTAATAACAAAACAGCACGCAACAACTCCAGCCTCAAATGAGCTTTTTTCCTCCAGTGCACCCTCTACTCTGCCACCCCCACCAAAGGTTTTGTGCCCTTGCTATTTCCTCCAGCTTATTTCACTTTCTTCTTTCTGTTGAACTATGCTGTGGATTGAATGTCCCTGATCCGAAACTCACCAAAGCTTAAATTGTGCCCCACAAAGTTCCAGGTATGGAAAACTTGGCCCCCACTTAAGACAGTATTGAGAGGGTGGGAAATCGTATTATGGTAATTGAAAGGTGGGGCCTTGAAGAGGTAATTATATTCTGATAATCACACCCTAATGAGTGGATTAATAATGGTGGTCATGGGTGTGGTTGTGAGGGCTTTAAAATGAGAGCATGTGAGAATCTCTCTGCCACTTTTTGCCATGTAAGGCTCCTGCATTGCTGTAAAGCCACCACCAAAGACTCTCACCAGATGTGTTGCCTAGACTTTGGACTTTCAGCCACTGAAACTATAAGCAATAAATTTCATTTTCTTATAAATTACCCATGTATTTTGTTATAAGAAATAGAAACAGACTAATATAAACTCTTACTTATTCTTTAAGTCCCAGCTTAAGCACTACCTTTTCCTTCAAATTCCTATCATATTGTCTAATAGTAATCTGTTTCCAATCCTGGTCTCTTCAACTAGATCCTAAGCTCCTGGTGGGCGGACACTATGTCTTATTTACTCTTGTATCCACCATGCCCTACTCCCACTTCTGAAGGACACAGAAGACATTTAGTGATAATAATAACAATGATGACAGTAATAGTAATTAAAGTTTGTCATCTTCCTATATTCCAAGCACTGTACTAGGAGCTTTACATCTGATATAATCCCCTACTTTTGTACAGAGTACATTCCTGAAAATGAATGTATGAAAGTTTAGAGTTTCAGGTTTTGTGGGCTAAGGGAATGACTCCATTTCCAAAATGCTGTACAATATTATAAAATCCACCAGAATTACTAAAATTAATAAGACAGACAATACTAAGTACTGGTGAGATTGTGGGAGCAATTGGGACTCAGACACTGCTGGTGGAAGAGTGAATTTGTACAAACATATTAGGAATCTTTTTGGCATTATCTGCTAAAACTAAACATATGCATACTCTATGGCCCAGCAATTCTACTGCTAAGAATGTATCCATGAGACACACACATATTAAACAAAAGACATGTACAAGGATGTTCATAGCAGTATCATCTGCAACAGCTCCAAACTGGAAGCTACCTAAATGCCTATCAACAGCAGAATGGAAAAATGAAATGGGGTATATTCACAAAATGGAATATTAGGCAGCAATGAGAATAATCGAATTATACAGGTGTGTTCAGTTTATAAAATGAGATTAATATACTTGGCTATGTGTCTTTTTAGGTATGTCTGCCTTCACATCAATAAAAACGTTTCAGAAATAAATGGTAGAAGAAGCCGCAGCAGAAACAGCTGCTGTAGGAATATCCTGTGACAGCAGCCTTTCCCTCAGCTGTCCCAAGGCACATCCAGGCTGGCTGGGGTCACTGGCCAGGGAAACCTGTCCCTTCCCCTGGTGGTCTCCCTTTACCATATATCTCCCCAAGCGCATGAGTAGGGGCCTGCTCTCCCTGGAGTACAAGGGATTGAATTTGCCATAGAAAAGAGGGTGCAAGAACATACAATGTACAAAAGCTCTGGCTAAAAGAAGTTGAACATACACAGATGGAAGAGAGTAGAACATTGTCTGAATCCCATTTAACTTTCACAACATTACTCTAAGCTTCCAAAGTGTTATTTACCCTTGATAGGTGAAGAAATAGGCTCACAGAAGGAAAAGTGGACTTCGAATAATTAGTAGTGAAGTCTGGATTTAAAATCCCAGCTAAGGTCAAACCACATGTTCTTTTTACCAGTTTACATGGCCATTCTTTAGTTCTCATGCTTGCAGTGCTTTACAGTTTGCAAACTACTTTCCTATACAACATCTCAACTGATTCTCACAATAACCCAGTGATGTAGGCATTACTATTGCCCAGTATGAGGAAACCTGAGGCACAAAAATGGCCTCCCTGAGCTAACTGAGAGAATTAAGAGAAACTTTAATCTCCAAATCTTCTCTACCAGATGTTATCCAGGGGTGTGTTGTTGGCTTAGGGCTGGCTATTGAAGTGGGGAACTTCTCACTGTTGTCCTTGGCTTTGAGGATATGGAGCAATAAAATTATGTAATCACCAGTGTCCCTAAGGCAATCTTTCCTGACATTCACTCAGAATTCAAGAAGACCACCAGCCATGTGCCTGGTGGAGAGTAATATAGTCCTTGCCCTCAAGGAGCTCCCAGTCTAATGAGATGATGATAAGCAGTACTGTTCAATTATAACACAGTGAGAAAATCACTGTGCCCTTGTTAATAAGTATAGGAGGAGCACAGGACAGGGCAAGACCAACATGTGTTAATTGGCAGGACTTTACAGAGAGGTGGTTTTTAAGCTGAGACAGGAAGAAGGAATGAGACATGGAGTGGTGGGGAGGGTAGGAAATACAATTTTGGCTGAAGAAATAGCAAATGCAATGGCATAGAAACACGAGGAAAATTATGTGATAGAGAAACTACAAATAATTCTAATGTTATCCTAGTATTAGTCTAGTATACTCTTGTGTAGATATCAGACCTTACGCGTAATCCAAGGGATGAAAACCAAGGCATGAATGGTAGGTACAGTCTTAAGGAAGCATCCAGGTCCCAAGGCAGAAAACCAGTACTTTCCTCCAATGTCGGCCATGGTATTAGCTTTTATGTCAAACACAGGGCTTGAATTAAGGTGTCTGTTACCCCATTTTAACCACCAAAAAATCGAAATAATGACACATGCCCTTCCTACCTCTCAGGGGATGTTCAAACATTAACTGAATCAGAGATACAGTAGCACTCTGAAAACAAGATTTGCTTTTTATATGTTGAGTGTGTATGTTTGTATAAAGTATATTAAATGCATATGCATATAACATATTAAGTACATTATGATCCTCAAGTGACTTTCTAATGTGAAGTCAGGTCAATGAAAGAGATCAGCATGTAGCTTTCTGAATCCCATATCTTGAGGTTTGACCTCCTTAATGAATCAGGACTCAGTGACTATAAATGGTTATCTGGGGATTTGTTTTCGGTTTTTTTAACCTGGAAAGACCCATAATTGCATATATTCTTTGAGTTCTCCTTTACAGTATGACTACTGCAAAGGACTTAAAGAATTACATTATGAGGAAGTGGATTTCACATTCCAAGGCTTCTTTTTGTTGATGGCACAGATGAAAAGCAGCTTAACATTCCTGTAAACAAACATTTCTCAAGGAGGTCAAGGAAGCTTTTTGTACTAGAACTGAAAGGGGGAAGTTATTGGACTTTATAAAGACAAAGCTAAAATCTAAATTCTTTATGACTATGATCCTGTTTTCTTATCTAAAAGTATGATCAGCAGTAATAGAATAAATCAATAACTAATAAACCAGTTTCAAAAATTAGAAGCTATGATGGTTAGACAACACCCAATGAACATACTAATAAACACTGAATTGCACTCTTTAAATGAGTGAACTGTATGGTATGTAAATTTTATTTCAATAAAGCTGTTGAAATGTAGAAGCTAGACCTCAGTCTTTGTTTATTTTACTGCTAAAACTGCCTTTCAACAGAAATAGGATAGTGAAAGTAGATATGGTAATAGCCTACTGTAGATATTCATGCCAGGCTATATTCTAAATTCAAATATGTTTTAAAACAACTCTTACTATTATTACTATTAAACTCGTACTGGAAAAAAAATCTTTAGCATTTTACTTATCCTCTCTGAGCATCCATGCCACATCTATAAATTTTGTTAATAATACTTTCCTCACAGGGTCATGTATTGAAAATACCCTGTTCAGGGTCTGACACAGAGTAAGCCCCCAAATATGTTTGCTGAATCTGAATGCAAAAAAAGAATCCTTGAGGAGAAAAGGAACCCTGTCTTAGTCAGTCTTTAAATGAAGATTATTAGCCAATTTCTTAAATTTTAAACTAGTATGTAGTATTATGTACATGAAGTAATCTGAGATAAAATAAAAATTTGTTATTCAATTTCATTTATTCTGTTAAAAACATTCAAATTAAAATTACTTACAGTAAAAGGTGGCAAATTATACTAGAAAGAGCATAACTCTGATGCCCAAGAGACCTGGAATCAAATCTTGCTCTTGTTCACATTAGCAGTGTAAATGTGGGTAAGTTAGTGTCTGTTGGAAAACATACATTAATGAGATTACTGTTAGAAATAGAGCAAAACTCTAGCATGAAAACAGAAAATATAATCACCTAAATTATGACTTTAAAAGTTAGGTCCATGAGGGCCGGCCCGTGGCTCACTCGGGAGAGTGTGGTGCTGATAACGCCAAAGCCGCGGGTTCGGATCACTACATACGGATGGCTAGTTAGCTCACTGGGAGAGCGTGGTGCTGACAACACCTAGTGAAGGGTTAAGATCCCCTTACCAGTCATCTTTAAAAAAAAAAAAAAAAAAAGTTAGGTCCATGTGCACCTCTTCAATACCCCTATTAAAACAAGGAAGCCAAATGACTTGATTAATGAATCTAATAATTTTTCATGTAGGTATAAATTTCCTACCCAATCAAGTAGCAACTTTCATTTTCTTTCTACACTGTTCTGTAGAAAAAATAATCAGCCTTCTTGGTCAAGCTGAGAAATGGAGAATATCCAAGAGACTGGTGAGGGTCAAACTTTCAAATCCGTCATTGAAACAGTCAAAGGAGAACAAATTAAAGTTTATAAAGAGCTGATAAACTACACCATAACTATAAATAACTCTCCCCCGACATTATACACACAAGCACACCTGTACACACAGAATCACACACCACGCCCAAGTCAGATATCAAAAATTCATATGGTTAATAAATAACAAATGCTTCAGTTGCAAAATGGGAAAGGAATGATTTAGTTTTTTCTAACAGACCTCTGCATTACCAGTACTATGTAAGTACTAACAGTTAAGGATATTACAATTATACAAAATACTCTATAGCTGATATAATTCTACATACAAATAAAACATAATTCACTAAGTTACTCCCTCTTACAAGATAAGAAATTTTACTTTTAAAAACAGTTCCCTACTAATACTATGTTGGTTTAGATATCTCAAAAATAACTGAAACAAAAATATTTGAGAACCCCCCCCCCGATTTTGAAAAAAACAGTTCTTATATAAAACCTAGCGATATCAGATTTCACAATGGGCAAAATTCAACCATTTTGCTAATCACCGAAAGCTTTTTATAAATCCATTTAACACTTGAAAGAGGACTATAGAAAATTCAGAACTTGTGAAATATAAAAAGAACTTTACACAAAGTATAATTTAGTACCTCTTTTGGGTTTAACCCTAAAGTACTGCTGTTCACAGAGAAAATTTGCTTCAAGGTTAAGAAACAGAACTCTAAATACATGTTAAAAGGTGTAAGGCAAAATATCTTAGGAATTAACAAAAATGTGTTCATACGCTGCTGTGAATTTTCTTGTTTTTTTTTTTTTCCTAGGTTTCAATTCTAAAAGTCAAGGCTCACATCTGAGTGGAAAATGATATCTTATTCATACAACAATACAAAAGAGGTCTAAACCAATGGCATCCACACTTTATTCTACACAACCCTAGAGCTGTTTCTACAAGTTATCACTAGCAGTCCCTTAATCATGAACTCAGGCCAACAAAATTTCACAAATGCTTTCGTATTTACAGGCCCCACTTAGTGTAGCCTCTACTAGAAACTTCATTTCATGTAACAAATATTGATGGAGTATTTGCTACGTGCTAAATACAGGTTTGGGGGGTTAAAAAGAAATATATATATATTTTAATTAGAAGCTGCTCTTACTAAGAAAGCAACCTAGAGGAAACAAAAAAAGAACAGGGATAATGGCAATGGTCTAATTAGCCCCTAAAAGAGAGTCCAGCAGCTTAATAAAGTATCTTAATAAAGGCTCCAGAGAAGGCCATCCCAAAGTGAATAAAGCATTTGGTTAAATCTTTATAATCCTAACTTCATCCAGTTTACAAGGCAGTCAGTAAAATTTCCAAGGAGAGCTTTGCTTGCATTTCTAAATTCCCTGCTTCTTTCTATCTGCAAGATGAACATCTTAGACCAATACTGACCATTTTCCTTTTAAGTTTACTCACCTTTAATATTAGGATAGAGCTCCCTGACAGCCTAAGCAGCTTTCCATGATCCCAGGAAGTCTGACACATTCTCTTCCATTTGTTTTTGGGCAGAAAGCTCCTCGGATCATAAAGTCATATATATATGCCCTGGATATAGACAGCAGGAGCCAGGTAATCCTTATTTCTGGTTTGGTTAAAGCTGCTGCAAAGCACCTGAGTAACTCGCGTCATTGCTTATCTTACTAACCCTCAAAAACTTCTTAAAGTTATGAAGAGAAAAAGATACTCAGATATAAATGCAAATTCTAATCCATTGACAGGTACTTTATTTAGTTAAAAAGGCTACCTAGTAGTTTACTAGGAGACCCTAGCCATTAGGACTAAAAATGAAAGCAGTGACAGACAATAGTTGTTCGTAACACTTGGAGAACTGTCAGTCATGTTTGTCTGTCTCCTTACCCTAATGGAGGAGAGTTTGTTTTATCTGCATGTCCTCGGGGCATGGCACAGGACAGGCACTTAATAAAGGTTTGTTATCAGAATGAATGACACAGACCCATTACAGTATTCTAGGAGAGAGCTCAGAAGGCACTGAACCTGGAACAAATACTGTCAGTGAGAAAAGGTCACTATTAATTATGCCAAAGTCAAAATGATGAGCTTTGACAGGCATTTTTCAACGTCCAGATGGACAACACATTACAACTCTTTTTAACAGGTTACTCTGAAGAGAACTCTTTCTGATAGACCATCTGCATGCGGTTTGGCTCATAATTAAGCATTACACAGGAAAACAAAGACAGAGGCAAGCTTGGGCATACCCTTGCGAGGAGATAAGACCAAAATCAGACTACTGAGGAAGGGCAGGTGATAAGCCAGCGTGATCTCTGGGGCAGAGGCAAGCAAGCACCATCTTAGCACCTAACCAGGTAATATAAAAGCGCAGGGAGGCCCCTTGAGATGATGAAGCTGCCAGAGTCCCAGGCTCCTTCTCTTTGTTCTGTGGGGGGGGGGGGGTTCTGTCCTTCTGCACAGGAAATGGTGGGTAACTTGAGTTAGTGGTGAATGCCGTATCTGTTAAGGCAGAATACTGTGTCAAAGTGTTCAGCAACTGCCTGATACACAATAAATGCACAATAAGCAAATTAGCTGCTGTTATCAGTCACTGTGTTGAATAAAATGTTTTATATAAAGAACCCTACAACAATTCATCTTTACCACCTGGTACTATGAGGAATTTGCTTTTCATGATGAACTGGTATAAAGAGATGCAGAACCCAAATGTTCTCCCCTTTGCTTCAGCTACTGAGAAATTCAGCTAAGTTTTATATAGGTATTATAAGCATTAATCCTTAGTCTAAGTTTTCATTTAATTATTTATTTACTCATTTATCCCTCCGTCCAAGAAATACATACTGTTCACTCAAGTGCTAACACTATGCAAATTCCTGGAAAAACCTTGGTGAGCAAATTCAAACACATTTTCTCTCTCACACAGTGCATAGTATAGGGGAAAGAAATATTCATCTAGTTGGATATATAAATTAAATTGTCAACTGCAAAGAGCTACCAAGAAAGGAGCGGGCAGAGACAGATTTGCATGCAGCTGAAGAAGCTTGAGGGTCAGGGCCCCACCCTTGGCACAGGCCCCTTCCAAGGCCCTGCACCTACTTTTGAATTTCTAATTTTATGTTCTTTTTCTTAAAGAGAGCTCCCCAAAGTGTATAAATTTCAGATCCCAGAAAGCTTGGATTTTCTCCTGGTTGCATGGTATTATGAAAGTGGATAATGAAGGGTTTTCTTCAGTTGGCGAGATCAGGTAGGAATTTTCTGAGGAAGTCATGACCGAAGTGAGGTGTGAAGAAAGAGTGCAGACATAGGCTGGTGCAGAATGTGCAAAGGTCCTGTTGAGTGAGGGAGCAAAGAATACCCAAGGAACTGAAAGAAAGTTAGTAGCCTGGAGCTTAGAGAGTGAGAGGACTGTGCAGCGTGAGATGATGCAGGGCCCTACAAACTTAGTTTGATGTTATGGAACTAAGGGCAGTGGAAAGTCACTGATGAGTTTTTGGCTGGAAATGGGAGGTGGGTGAAAATCAGATATCTATCTGTCTCTTGAAAGGTTACCCTGGGCCTAGCATACAGCTTAGTCAGGGAAGATGTGAGACCAGGAAGGCAGCTATTGCACAACTCTAGACAAAGGACATTCACACTAGCTAACACTAGGCTGTGAGTGGTAGAGAAGGAAGTGAGTAAAACGGATGGATTTATGAGCTAACAAGGCCAAAGAAATAAGAGCATTTAATAGTGGATTATATGGGGAGGGTGAGGGAGAAAAAGGTGTTATGGGTGACTGCTAGATTTCTTTCATTCTCTATTTCATTGTTTGCCACTTTGTTCTTTTTATTCCAATTTACATGAGTTGATTGAAACTGAATCTTTCTTCATAAGCCCTTTGAATCCTTTTGGAAGGTAGGCAGATTATACATAGCAAATGAAAAAAACATAAGCCCTCATGTGCTTGATCAAGAAATATACCATGAAATCTACAAGCTTAGATAATTGGAAAAATATTATTTTAGTGCTATCAACATACAAGTGATTGATAACTATCCTTCTGCAATATTTCTGGGGTGAAGCACAAGTTTAAAACCAAAAATAGTTAATTTTGTCTTCACCTATATTTAGAGAACACATATATATAATGGATTGTACAACATTATGTGCAATAGAACCAAAATGGAGCTGGCTTACAGTACCTTAAGAATCCTACAGTCAAAGCCTGTGATTATTCACACTAATAGAATATAGTTTTTTGAATAACTAAAATAGAAACTAGTAAAAAAAACAACCCCACATACACACACACACACACAAAACCCCTTCATTATTCCTCTTAGCAAGATAGGGAAAGGCAGCATAGTTTCATTCTTTATTGGGTTTTCTTTAGGTCAATATTAAAATGAGTTTACATTTTATAAGTAAACAATAGCCAAGGAGTGGGCTGGCTGGCAGTGAAGGTGTGGCAAAGATATAAGGGTAACAGGATGAGAACGAAAACCAAATACTTTAAACATGTACAAAGACAATCAACAAATGGCAATGGTTTATACACAAACAACCCAGTTTCTTTTATTGAGCTAATTTAAAATACAATTTCAATTCTTAATAAGTTGGCAACATAAAGGTCAAGAATGTGGTTTAAGGAGTTAGCAGGTCTGAGTTTTCATCCCAACTCCACCTCTTACCAATTTATCTCTAAAATGGGAACACAGGCAATGTCCCACATTTCTGTGTAAACCTGGGTCATCATTTCCCTTATCAGCGAAAAGGAGATAAAACACCACTGTGACGAGGCACACACACCACCCAGTGTAATGCTGAGCACATGGCAATCGTGCTCACTGAATGTTCCCACCCCAACTGCTTCTCCAAATTGGCTCTAGATGTCAAGAAGAATTGGGGGAAATGGGGGTGGGGTGTCGCTGAGGAAAATCCAGGATTTGGAATGTGGTGGCAATAGAGAGGAAAAAGAAAGGATCATGAAGGCTCTGAGACGGAAAAGAAAAAAAAAAAAATCAATGAAGAGAATAGAAAATCAAGAAAACCAACAGATAAGGAAGGGACTTCAAGAGAGTAAAGGTGTGGGCCGAGTCCGTGGCGCACTCGGGAGAGTGCGGCGCTGGGAGCACGGCGACGCTCCCACCGCGGGTTCGGATCCTATATAGGAATGGCCGGTGCACTCACTGGCTGAGTGCCGGTCACGAAAAAGACAAAAAAAAAAAAAAAAAGAGAGAGTAAAGGTGTAAGTCAGTCAAATACTGCAGAGATTAAAGATAACCAAGACTCTTAAAAATTATTAATGACCTTTGACAATATAATTTCTATTATAGTAGAATTCATTATTGATATTAGAAAACATCCTAGAGTTAACCAAAAGTTCCCCCAAAGAGTTGGCCTTTAGAGTAATACAAAGTCTTATTTGAGAATTATTCATATATAAACTGGTAAAGTTGGCTGAATATTACTTTTGTCTTATTTCAAAGAATTTCATAAAGCAAAGAAACATTTTATTCATACTCAATTTATTTAATCTTGTTTCTAGTACATAGCATCTATTTGTGCAGTTGTTGTGAAAATTACATATAATCTTTAAAGTCATTTGTAATTTAGGTCTCCACGTCTGATAGGACATTTAACTTGAAGCCCTTCTTTAGCTAAGGTGTGCTTGAAATTAATGGTCTTTTCCCTTTCCCAAAATTATATCAACTAGTGGAGTTTTAATAGAAAGCCACAGTTATGTTATAATTTACATTTTCCCCAGTTATAAAGAATTAGTGGAATTGTAATAATGAATCAGTTGAGCAGCCGAAGGTACAAAAGAGAAGCAAGCATAATTTCTAATTTAGTACATTGTTACTTATTTGAGTTGCTTTCTTTGAAGATTACATGAACATCTTTAACTTTGGATAATTTTGGATACTTACTTCCTGATAAAGCACAGCTATTTAACCCTGAAAAAACAGCCCAAGATAACATTTTTGAAAAAACTGTTTTGCATACTCAAGTGCCAGTGGTGCCAATATTTATTAAAGTACCTGCTATTTTAATTGTAGAGGTCATTAACAGTGTTTCCCAACTCATTTCACATCATGGCCCACAAAGGAAGAAACAATATTTGTACACGCCCTGGGGTAAACTGAATAGCATGAACACATTCAGGCCCAGGGTCTCAGACACCATCCAAATTAACCAATATTTCAGCTACTTGATACCCATTCTTGGCACATCCACTGGGAATTCCAGGCTAAAATATCAGAGATTGGACATGAACTAAGGTCTAAATCTTAAAAGTGATAGAATTTATCCATCTGAGATGTGATAATTTTTTGAGCAATTAAATGTTACCTCCTTCCTCGTAAGAGCATAACAGTAAACACAGATTACTATGACCAAGAAACAAGTTGCTCATTTGTGTAACTTTACATATAACACGTTAGAACTAAAGTTGTAATAATGTCTAATGTCTTGATGAAGCAATATCATTAGACAGAAGCTGCTAATGCTAAGAAATACTTAAGACTGAGGGTGACTTGTTTGGCCTTCCTTTTCCCTTTTTTCTGCTGGCGAGAAATGGGGACAGCAGTTGTAACCTTAGAAACCATGTGTGAGGCATGGCAGAGCCACCCTGCCAGCCCTTGGCTGCTCATACCTGGACGGCTCTGAGAGAAGGAAATAAACATCTATCTTATTTAAGCCATTCTATTTGGGAGTCTCTTTGTTACAGCAGTTTAGTTGGTACCATAATTAATAAAATCTACAACTACTACTAAAAAAAAAGCTTCTTAAAAGCATCTACCAATAGATTTAGCTAGACTCATTTTATAGTTAATCCTTACCTATGATGCTAGTATTTTCGCAAATACTGAAGGTCTTTCAGTGGAAGATATAAGCATAAAATAAATAGTATTTTATATTAATAAACAAACATAAATTTGAAATAATTTATAAATAATACATTTTTATTATAAATAATAAATTAATACAAGGTAGATATATATTAAAATAATATAAACAAAGAATGATATAATAACCATAACAAAGGTAAACCCTGTGAGAGACAAAATGCACTGGACAATTAAGGAGATGATTTTATTCAGGTGGTTGCAATAAAACAAAGGCTGTCTCAAAGAAAAGGAAGGGGCCTGGAGTTTTATAGAGACAGGTAAATAAGGAAGTCATCTGAGTCTTATGGGAATCAGGAGGAAGGATGGAGATGGGTCTAATCTCAGAATATTAGAATGTAAGGTAGTCCTTTGTGGTTTCCCGGAACACTAAAGAATGGGAGCGGGGGGTGCTTTAGGAAAATTAAAAATGGGGGATTCTCCAAGAGTAGGGCTCAGGGAAAGCCAACATTGTCAGATCCAAATTAGAAGGGGGCAATAAGGCATCCCTGAAGGGTTTTATCAAATGGGGTGATGAGATCAGCGTTTCATTAAAGAAAGAATCCCAGTTTCACCGAGGGTGTGCAAATGGGACTTGAGAGAGAAGAGCCTGGAAGCAGGGAAATGAACAGAAAGCTACTCTCGTCAAGAGGATTTCCAGGTGAATTTACTTTTCAGTCTGAATAGCTAGGATTGGTGTAATAAATTTAAGTATTCAGTTGACCTGAATCTCAAAAAGGAGGATCTGGGATGGAATTACAGATTTATGACTAATCAGTATGAAGACAAGAAAACCCAAGGAGAGCACATACAGAGAAAAAGGCCAAAGGCAGGAACCCGAGGAACACTAACATTTAGGGAACAGGTAGAAGAAAAGGATTGAGCAAAGGAAGAGAGCAGTACACCTTAGCTATGATTTGAAGAATAGTAAAAGAGAGGGCTACGGGACTCAAATCAAAGCTGCGATTCTTACTCAGGGGATTTGGTATATTTACTATATTCTTATAATTCTACTTCGCCAAGTAAATTTCCTTTAGTGCTTCTGAAAAGATTTACCATTGGAGCCCCGTACACATTGTTTGTCTCTTAAATTAGAAAATGAAAACAAAATTAGCATCAGAGACAATATTTCTACCTATTACTTTTAGTTGTGGAGTCACTGTTTACACAATCAAACCCACCAAGTCGCATCCCAGTAATCTCTACTTAATGGTTACTTTCCGTAAACAATGGTATGTGAGGAGGTAGTGTGTTTCTTAAATGACGTGGGTCTTTATTCACTAATGACACAATCGCAAGCAGGAGAAAAACCAGACCTGAATTACACAAGCATAGTCTGAGAGACAGTAATAACAGGGATATAAATTACAGGTCTCCTCTAAATCAGATACTGTCATCAATCTCACATAGAGCCCAGTAAAATCTGCCTTAACTGGTTTTCATTCTGTTGTTGTTGAGAGAGAGACACATCAAGACATCCCAGGCAGCATCATGGGAACTTCAGACACAGACACACACATTTTAAAGTTCCAGTTGAATACATCTAGTTTTTCAGGAAATACTAACAAGGAACAGGTTGAGCGTATTTTCCACTGGTTTAAAAATAAAGCATTTTACCCTTTAAAAAAAATTAATTTCAGAATTATAGAAACAGGAAGCAGCAGCTGGATTTATCATCTTTCATTTCCTCTGAGAGTCACAGTAAGGAACTCCCCATTGAGACAAAACCGATGGGGAGGTTAGCCTCCTCCTGCCTACACCCACACCATCCATACACTGCTGCTGTTACAACAGTAGACAATGTTTGATCATTTCAAAATCAAACTGCTCACTTTATCTTATAAAGCTTTCTGTGTCTAAGCCCTGCATTTTGATAAAACAAAAATATGACTAGCATTGAAACACACATGTATAATTGGACCTAGAAGAGCCTCACTCTCATCTTTCATGAAGGTATCTCTCTCCTGGGCTCACTCCAGAGCTTCAGGAGCCGAGGACACAATAGAAGATGATTATGACACACCCTAAAGGACTCTGCAGCCTTGTTCTGGTGGCCCTGTTGAAAAGAAGCAAGAGAGCTAGGTGGGTTCCAGTCTTCTTTCAGCCACTTGTGATCTCAGCCAAAGTACTTAATCCCCCCTGAACCTCAGTTCTCTCATCTGTGAAATGACAATGAGACCACCTATTTCACAGAGGCGTAATGAAAAGTAAATGAGATGATGAATGTTAAAAGCTTTATAAATCACACACAAATAACAGACTAGAGTAATAACATACAAGGGGTCTTCAAAAAGTTCATGAAAAGATTTGTATTATCTTTTAATTCTATTTTTCCATGAACTTTTTGAAGTACCCTAGTACCTACTTATATAAGGGGCTTTACCAGTTCTGAAGCTTTCATAAATATTATCATTTTGTTTGATCCTCAAAATGATACAGTTGGGTGGGTGGTGATGGCATTGCCATTATTATTGACTTCATCCTTATCACTATTACTGTTTTGTAAATGAGCTAGTCTAGAGGAACATAATAGGAAGATTAGGTCCTAACTCTTTAGCAAGCATTCAAATCATTTGAAATCACTTCTGGCAACATGTGAGTGATAAGTATGAGACTGGGAGTTATGAAAGCCACTCACGTTTCAGGCCTGCTACTCTGGGCAAGTCCCTTTACCTCTCCAGGCAACATGATTCATCCACTTGTCACCAGGCTGGTGTGATACAAAAATAAGTTAGACCTGGTTTCAGCTCTTGAAGAACTCACTGGGAGGTAAGGGTAGGGGATGGAAAGAAGTGGCATATAAACAGACTAACTACAAAACAGCATTTACTTAAAATATAGAGTATGAACAAAATGCTGTGGGATCACAGCAGGAAATGACTAACTTTGTCTGGGGGACTCATGGAAGAATTCCTCTAATTTGTAAACTGGGAAAAGAAGGAGATCTGACTAAAAATTCATCTATGTCCCTTTTGGGGCTAAAACTCTGAGAAAACCAGCCTAATAGAGGTTGTCAGCAATCTCAACACATAGCACACAATACCTCTTACTCACCTGCTAATAGCCAATTCGTAATTTAAAATAATTTAGATATCTTAAGTGCTAGAAAATTATTCTTTAGAAAAGTCTGAAAAATAACATTTGTCAGAATCTTATTCAAATAGAAATCAGACTTGGAAGTCTGTGGAAGCTGGGTCCATAGTTAGCCCTATGTGTAGTCATTATGAGACTAGATCCTAGAGCCAGACTGTCTGGGTTCAACTTTTTACTTCGCTAGTTACTAGCTGTGTGGACTTGGGCAATTTACTTGATCTCCCTATGCTTTAGTTTCCTCACTCATGACTGGTGGTGGTGGTGATGGTGGTAGTGGTAGTGGTAGTAGTAGTAGTGGTAATGCCCGTGGTAGTAATGGTAGTGGTGGTAGTGGTATAAGGGCCACCTACCTTACAGCCCACCTACCTTGCTGTGAGAATTAAATGAATTAATATATACAAGCATTAGGGCTGGCCCGTGGCTCACTTGGAAGAGTGCAGTGCTGATAACACCAAGGCCACGGGTTCGGATCCCTATTTAGGGATGGCTGGTTAGCTCATTTGGGAGAGTGTGGTGCTGACAACACCAAGTCAAGGGTAAGATCCCCTTACCGGTCATCTTTAAAAAAAAAAATACACACACACACACACAAGCACTTAAAACAGTTCCTGGTACAAAATACAGGTTACCTGAGTTAGCTGCTCCTGTGATTTGCAAAAGTGTGATAATTGGCATTTTTGCCTCACTATTCTAAAAAATATTCTCATAAGGTTGAAAGTTTCAGATTTGGTCTTAACCTACAATTTTCAGTTTTTAGAAATTTATAAAAGTTCAATTAGTCAGTGATGAAATGGACGCTATTTGCTTCAGAGATACGCTTACGCAGAATTTTGGGGAACGTAACATACTAATCATGATTTCAAAAATTTATTTCCAGTGGCAGATACAAAGCTAACACATCAGTACAGGTTTAAAGTGATGGAATCAGAAATGTCTGTATTTCAGAAAATGATATATCTTTAAAGTTACTACATCACGGTTCTGAATGATATTTCGGAAATTACAAAAAAACAAAAATGAGGGGGGAAAATGCCCATATTTCCACAAAGTTTAGAAATTATCTTTAAAAGATAGTTTATGGTACTTACAATTATAAGAATTCAATGCAACATTAAAGATGCAAATTTGGCCACCCACTCAAAAATACAAGCACTTAAATAACAAAGTTATTTTCAGTTTTTTCTCATTGTATTCACACAGAATTTTAGGAAATTGTATTTTAGGAAACAGTATTTTACTGTTATTACATGGTAACTGTCAGGTGAAATGAACTGTATCCAGATAAAATTAAACTTCTGTAAATCAAACTGAATGTTTTAATTGGCAACATTAGCAGCACTCACTAAACCCAAAGATTCTGCATTTACTATTTAATTTCTTAAACATCATTCATTCATTGGCTCTAAACCAACATCAATACTTACTAACTCTTGGGGCTTGTGGGTTTTGTCTTAGTCAGTAACGCTTACATTCAGGCCTCAAAATCAATCACTAAAACCTGCTACAGCAAAAATGTTTACGAGAGCCCCAAAAGAATAAAAAAAAAAAAAAAAAAAGAGAGAGAGAGGCATGGGGAAAAAGGATATTTATTATACCCTTATTATATTATGAAAAAATTGAATACTTTCAGTACAAAACAGGTTTGCTTTTGTGACTATTCTTAATGCTTTATAACATACCCATAGGAAATGAAGAAAAATAATTTAAGCTATAATTTACCAAGATCCAACAATGTGCTGGGCACATTGGAGGAGCGGTTTTACAAGACAATTTCATTTAACTCGTTCAACTCCATGAAGTAAATTATTTCTCCAATTTTGCAGGTGGAAAAAAAAGTTTAGAGATGTTAGGTAATGTCCTCATAAAGTCATACAGCAAAAAAGTGATAGACCGGGGGCCGGCCCGTGGCTCACTCGGGAGAGTGCGGTGCTGATAACACCAAGGCCCCGGGTTCGGATCCCATATACGGATGGCCGGTTCGCTCACTGGTTGAGCGTGGTGCTGACAACACCAAGTCAAGGGTTAAGATCCCCTTACCGGTCATCTTTAAAAAAAAAAAAAAAAAGTGATAGACCAGGAAGCAAAACTAAATATATGTGTACACACACACATATATATATGAGAGAGAGAAATTGTTTTTAACTGAGAAGAGTGAATCATACCAGAAAAACCAGCACTGGCTCTAAATAGACCCCAACCTACTTTAAATTCATTTCAGGCATCAAGAAAAGCACAGCTGGCCTAGAACAAGACTTATAACTAGTATTAAATTTAAAATACAATTATTTTTCCAAACAACTATCCAGTTTTTTTCTTAAAAAAAAAAAAAAAAATATATATATATATATATATATATATATATATATATATATATCTTGTATTGTTTTTCAGGTTGTCCAGGTAATCATTTTAGAGAAATATAGGAAGGCACTGAAATGTTTCTTGATGAGGGTCTACTTAATTTTATAAATTAAGTCTACTTAATTCTATGAATCAGGAGTTATAAACGATTAGACAAAATAAGCGTATAAGTGGTAGACATATGGTCAAAAATTTAGGAATAAACTTACAGGAAAAGAACTTTTTGGCACCCTTATAGGTTAAAAGGCCACACTAACTACCATCTAACCAATCCTTATGATGAGAATTAATTAAAAACAAAAAGTATAGTGATATTGTAATATTTTATAGAAAAGTTCTATAATGTTTTATAGAACTCTACCTAGGACAGCATTTGACGCTCAAATAATTCAATGATATTTATTAAATTTCTATTTGGTACCAAGATCTATGCTCAAAAAAACAGATGAATAAGATTCTTTCATTCCTTCTTTTATCTCCCTAATTATGTTGTGTGACATTCTGGCATATGTGGTGTAATGATTTATTGCTCCTAGATTACCTGGGGGCTATACACTATTCCAATTAACACAATTCCAAACTGTCCTGCCTTTTACTGTTTTTGTAATGAAATACTGAAATAATGCAGTTAGTCCAAGTACCAGGAAAGCTTCTACAAAAGAGAATTTGACAGTTAATCAATTCTTCTAAGGCAGTTTTACGATAAAGGTAACTTTATGAACACCAGGCTTTTCTGTGAAAAACTGTATTCAAAGTTGATTCCACTTCCCCAAAACAATTATTTCTAAGGGAAGAACACATGGGTGCTCCAAGAAGTTCCATTTCTAGTAGAAACAGTAGAGTTCTGGTAGAACTCTAGCTCAGATGTGGATAAGCTGTTGGATCCCAGCAATAACAATTAACATCTCTAGGTCTTAGGTTCCTTATTTGTAAAAGGAGAAGACTTTTGAGAAAAGTCTTTTGAAAAGGAGAGAAGATTGTCTCTCAGGCCCCTTCTTGATCTAAAATTCTGATTCAGTTTACACTTAAAATCCAAACTCAAATGTGTCCATCAAGGAAAGCCATTTGCCTTCCATCCCCATGCCATGGCAGAGTTAGCTGGGCCTGAGCTGCCACACTGCTGTACTCATAGTCATTAGGGTAGTCATTAGGATATAATTATTTGTTTACCTGAGAAGTTATTCTACAGGACAGACTGTGTCTTATTGATCTTTATACATTTGCTACTTAATAGTCTAGCTGCCTGATATACAAAGTATATGCAACAAATGCTTGTGGAATAAAATCTTGAAACTATCAAGCATCTGTCATTTCGCTTTGTTGGAGCCCTAAGTTATAGTCTAAAGATATACCAGTGTTCTCATCCAATAGGTACTTGCAATTAAGAAACAGGGTAATCATGTGATGGTGAATAACAATATGAGTTTAACATATTTTAAGTAATAAGTTTAAGTGAATAATAAGTTTAAGGAAAAATGTGCTCTTGGAGTTAGTTGAAGATCTCTAAGATCCTTTGGTGCTTTAACATTTTGTGATCCGCCTTGCAGAGCCTTACCATTTTTCCTCCTCCATATTACGGGTATGACCTGTGTCATGTATATTTTTAATGACTCAACTGTTCAGAAGAAAAAGTGATATAAGGATAGAGACTGATTCAGAGCTGGAAAAGACTAAAACACCTGAAGGTTGGAAAAAGGAACAGAAGGTTAACAAAAAATTTTAACAATATAGTGTAGGTAAGAATGAGGTTACACAAGGCCAGAGCAGAGAAAAGAAAAGGTATATGTTTTCTGGCCCCAATGTGTTTAGCTTTCAAGTTCCAAAACAAAACTTCATGTAGTACTTGTCTGTTCTTCGGTATTTATTTTTCTTGTTCATGCACATCGCTAGTGGTTAGGAACGAAAGGGAGTGAAGGCAGTTGGCATTCAAGTGGAAAGCCACAGTGGAAGACAGGAAGCCCAGAACCTGAAAGAAGGATGGGAAACCCTTTGGGACCCTTTGTGTTCTGAACTGACAAACTACGATAGCCTCTTTGCATGAATAAATACTGATAGGTTTGTTTGGAGGAGTTTGAGTTACCCAGTCTTTTGTGTGTCTTATAAACTAACACTTCAATTAAGATGAGCTGGGGTACATATTACAAATTCTGATACCTAGGTTCTACCCAGATCTACTCCTTTTCTACATGAACCCCCACAGACCTCCAAAAAAGAACTGTTGACAGGCTGAAATGCAATAAGCAGGAAAAGCAAACTAAATGCAGCTTGGGAGCCCTTGTCAGCAGGGCTGAGCTGAGATGACTCAGCAGGCTAGAGCTGTGACTCCAGTTCTTATCCCACGCCCACTACAAATGCATACACACGAATTGGTCTTACTCCAAAGCCCACCTGGGAACAACATGGAGTGGCTAACACATCTTGGCACAATACGAAGGCAGGTTTTTCCCAAGAATGCCACTCCCAGGTCCTGGGTGACAACCAGCTCCCAAAAGTGTGCCGAGAACACCAACAAAAGAGACAGGCATAGTAAGCAGAAACCTGGCCAGCTGTGGTCTACCTTAAATTCTATAAAACTTTGCTCTTCAGAAAGGACACAGAAGTTGGAGAGAGTAGAAGAGGCCAGGTGGGGGGTGGGGAGTAGGGTTGTAGGGTTTTGTCACTTAGGTACTACAGATCAATTTCCAGAGCTATGAAATTAGTGATGGTAATAATTTCCCTTCAGGGATGACAGTTCTACTTTTTTCTGTTCATTAGCAATTGCAATGCACTTGCTCCTGCTTGAGCTGACTACCTCCATGCAATACACTTTGCTTATATTTTGGGTAAAATTCACCTTTGGGCTGTGGTATGTGTATCATCTGATGCCTGGCAGGCAGTACTGTTTGGCACTTTATGAAAGAGGAATTGTTCCTCTCATTTTTTAGTCAAATAAGAGTTAATTTTTTAAAGCCTAAAAGTGGTACTTGAAAGAAGCTGTAGACGTAGGAAAGGAACCAGACGTGAAAAGCAGCAGGAACCAGTTAAAACACCAGGGAATAATGTGACCACCACATAAAACGTGCTCCTACTCCATAATTAAAGCCTTAGCTACAGTGTGAAGAAGGGCAAACTCGAGTTCAATCACAGCTGTAGAGATGCATTACCTTCCTTCCCCACTGAATGGCCCTGGTGAGCTGGGGCCAGGACTCATCTACCTTTGAAGACCCCACAGCATGCGTTGAGGTGAGAGGACACTTATTCTCATGTTACATCACTTTGAGAGAACTACCTACAGTAATATACCTGGCCTCCCTTCTCTACTCCCTAATGCCTCCTCCTTCCTTTTTCTTTTTGGGATCTGCCTGCCTGCAGGTGATAAATTCTGGACTCCCTCCTGTTGGGTAGCAGTTGGCTTTCCCCTGCTGGTTGCCAGCTTCTGTTGTCCTGCTATGCCATGGAAAGGGTGGGTAAGTCTATCTTAATTCAGGGATGAAATTTCAGGAGGCCCACTTGGCCATAGAACCAGTCACATTCTTCAAAAAACATTATCAGTAACAAAGATGGTATTTTGTTATCTATCAGCATGACTCTTTTATGTTTCTAACTGGTTTTGAATTCAGGCAGGGAATAGGGATTATTCATTGGGACCCCTCAAATCTCAAGAGTGAGTAGGTCTCCTTGCCTTGTGTATCTTATAGTTTTCAGTGAATATTTATTGAAGATATATGTGCAAAAATGTGATGAGAAGGAAACTAAAAAAATCTGTTTGCTCTTATTTGTTTATGAGTGGGTATTTGACCATATCCCATCCCACCAAATTCTTGGAAGGTAATCCAAAATATGGTACCCAATTTCTGTGTGAATTCTTAGAGGGAAACAATTTAAAATATAATCAAAAGAGAAACAGCCCTATTAAAAATACTATTGATGACTTAGCTCATAGAAACAGATTTTTGAACCATGCAGGTCATTAATCCCATGGAAAGTTTCTCCCAAATATTTTATAAGCCCAATGACACAGGTGAAAACCCTTAGGATGCTTTCTTTGTATGTGCTGAAATAAACTCGAACATGTTTCTTCATAAGTTCTTCCCAAAATAAAATTTTTAAAAAATTTTTTTAAATTTTTAAAAAAAATTTTTTTTAAAAATTAAAAAAAAAAACATAAAAAAAAATAATAATAAGTTCTTCCCCATCTTTACAACCAAATATTTTAAATTATCAATTTTTTTTAAAAAAGTTATTAAAAACCTTCAAGATGAAGTGTTTCCATGTAAAAATTCATGCAGTGAACTATTTGCCTGTAACTGAAAAAGCCAGCTGTGGGTAGAACCATAACAGCAAAAATATCAAACAGCTCACAAAGTGACTTTAATGTGTGCCATCATTTTAATTCATCTGCACAATCCTGTGAAATAAATGTTATTTTCAACCTCAAGTTAGGGGAGAAAACTGTGTTCCAGAAGTTCAACTCCTTGCCCAAGATTACTCACCTAATTAACAGTAGTGACACTGGGATTCAAACCCAGGTCTTCCGATAATAAAACTTGTGTGCTTTATGTGGATAATTCTGGAACTGGGTGCTAAGGTGTTCACATCCTTCCCGGCAGCTTTACAGTGTTTGGTCCTGAGACCTGGCCAGGGCAGGAGTGGCAAACAGAGCCGCAGGTAGAGCATGCCTGCAAAAACCTAGTGAAATAATCTGGAGCAGACAAAAGAACAAGTTAATTCATCAGGCTCAGATGCCCCTGACCCTCTCCTCCTGTATTCCTGCAGAGTCCCCTTAAGGAAGAAAAGTGAGTGAACTCATTTCATTTTATTTCCTTCCTTCCTTCCTTTCCCCTGACCTGACCCGAAAAGGCACAGCCCAGGAACCAGACCAGAGGTCAGCTGATATCTCTAAAAACAGTTTGCATCTGTTAAACTACAGGATGCTCCATTAACTCCAAAAAAGGTCCAACTTTCTTGAATTCACCAGTGGTCAGATGGTCACTTACAGCTGCAATGAAAACTGCAGCTAAACCTGGAAACTTGTGAAGGAGCCAAGCTAAGGGTGAAATGTTTTTGGTTTTGACAGAAGTAATGGGGGAAGGAAGGCGAGGGAGATACTTCCAGAGTGTGCAGAACAATATCTCCACGATTAGCATTTGCATCCTGCCCCACCAACCTTAATTCTTTAGGCCCCATCTTTTCCGGTTTTTCCTTGAAGTCACTGAAACAGGCTTAAATCCTGAGTACGGGGAGGTTGGGTGGTCTCAGGTTAAACTGGGAATTCCATGATGATAGTTATTCTTAAGGGCAAAAACAATGACTAAAAGGACCCTAGGATCATTAAATATCCACTAGCATCATTAAATAAAATGACATGTGGATTTTAGGTAACCAGAGTTATTAAGAGAGAATCCTAAAGGTATATTTCTGTTTTGGAATTAATTCAGAGCTGACTGTAAAATTTCTGGGCTCAACTTGAGACACCAAATTAGTCTTAAGAATTCCATTCAAAGGAAGCAGCAAATTGAAATGTTCATAAAATAAGAGATCCCCTTTTATCAATTATAGTTATTACTTCAGTTATGAACATCAGCAAACACCCCCAAAAGTAAGTGTGGTAAAGAAGATGACTCAACTTTATTTAACTCAACAATATTTAACTTTCTGAAGGAAACCCTCCTTCCTAAAGCAATCAACTCAGCCAGAATCCTGAAAAGACATTTTCCAATGCATGCAACTGTCCTTGTTTTCAGAGTAAGGTCACCCTTTCTGCTAATCCTGCCATTTCTCTCAGTAGTGAGAATAGTATCACCTGAGTGGAAATTACATGTGGGAATGTGATACTGGGTACCTCATTGAAGAGGCAATTTTTTTTTTTTTAATTAAATAACTGGTTAAAAAAAGTGATGAAGAGAATTGAAAAGATGGCATTACAGAGAAAAATAAAAAGTATTACCTAATATATTCAAGGGAAAGCATTTTCTGAAATTTCCTTGTCAACAATTCAAACAACTTTCATCATGATGGAAAGAAACTCAACATCAGTTCTCCATCTACTCAGAAAGCACTACTACTTTCCCCAAGATGTCCCCAGCCCACCATATCACCTCACCTCCTACCTCCTTTTCCTTTGAACATATAATACAGTGTGTAATGGTTAAAAGGAGGGGCTCAGAAATCACACTGCCAGAGTAAGAATCCTGGCTCTGCCATTTATTAGCTATGTGACCTCAGCTGGATTACTTAACATTCATGTTCCTATCTATCCTTATCAACTGGAATGCCAAGGTCACAGGTTTGGATCCCTGTACAGGCCAGCCAGCAAAACAAACAAACAAACAAAAAACAACCCACAAGAGGGAGACAATGGCACTCACCTCAAGTGTTGTGGTGAGGATTTAGTGAGTCCATGCAGTGTGCATTTAGCACAGTGCCTAGCAGAGAATAAGCACTCAATATGTTCAACTTCAATAATAACAACATGACTTAAACCAGACTATTAAAAAAAAGGAACCGGGGGTTACTCAGGGCTTAAGCCAAAACCAAACGTTACCCTAGGCAACCACACAGACAGAGCCCATTAGAAAAACATCCTCTTATTCTGTGGGCTCGGGGGTCTCAACCTGGTCATCCTCAGTGGCTACAGCAACTTATCAAAGGGGGCAGGCTCAAAGGATCAAAGCTAGGGCAGGAGAGATAGGAAACACACAGAGAGAATGCCTAAGTCTGAGAGAAACTGGTTTGGGGCAGCTCTGAGAATGGGTAGCAGCCAACAGTCCACAGTCATGGGATTCAGAGCTTAGAAATAAAGTAACAGGCTGTTCAGATATGCACATTTTGTTAATATGGTGAAACTTTCCACCAGCTTCCCTTCAAGGTCTCTTCTGCAAGAGCATCTTCCAGACACTGCTCTGCCTCTGAATTCCTACTGAACTCCTTCAAATATTTATGGCCACTTTTGGCATTTAATTGAGGAGAAAACTTCTGACTCAACGCAATTATAAACTCTGGAGGAGGAAGAATGTGTCACACACTCTTATGCCTCTCTCCCTGGCCTACCTCTGCCCCAAGGCCCAACCCCCAGCACGGAAAGTACACAACAAAGTGGAAGACTTGAGTGAGCTCTGAGATACATGTTACTGTATTGAAAGCAGCACACATGGCTAGTACAGAGAAAAGGGCACAGAACAAAGAAGCATGCCTGTTCCTACCTCTGGTAGGCTTTGGTTAAAAGGCTGAGTCCAAGAAGTTTGGAAGAGGAAGAAGATGAAGTCTTGAAAGGCCCAAGCAATGATAAGAATATAGTGTTCCACCAAATAGAAATTAAATTAAAATAATAGACCATAAAATAAGTATAAGGAAGTCCAAAGGTCTGCTTTTTCCTACGATGACTGCTTTGATATTTTTTTAAGCAGTGAATATCAAATTCTCTTAAAAACATTTTCTAGTGATGTCTCTGCTTTCCAGGTGCCCAAACACATGTCTAGTCTGCCTATCTGGTAATCTAGCCCTGCTTAGGCACCGAAGGATTCCCTCCAGATAGAGTGGCAGGCATGAAAGAATGGAGTCGGGCAGGGACAGGTCAGGGGGAAAGGGAAGTATGTAGGAGACAACGGGAATGAAAGGGTGGGGAAGAGATGAGGACAGTTGGGGACTAGGCAATGACGCATTTAGAGTAAGGTTAGCAACTTCGTTCCTGCCAGCTTAAATCTAGAGACAACTTTAGAAATGATCTACCCCCAATCTTCTCCTCTTAGAGGAGAGAAACTACTGAAGATGACTTTCCCAAGGCCAAGATGCCAGTTAGAAGCAGAGGTGGAACTGAAATCTGGCTTCCTGGCTGTCTTTTTAAAGCTCTTTCTACTCAGCACACCTCTTTACTTACAGTGCATGGGGAATCAGAGCTCAAACAGCTCAGAACTCAAGCAGCCATGACAAAGCCCTGCAGACCCCCTGCCCCAATGCTGCATGTTGAAAGAGTCAGTAGAGGAGGCAGGAAGAGAACAGACCCCTGGTAACCACACTGCTTTTGATGAAGCCATTTGGTCTTCTGGTAGGATTTGTTGGACTAGAAATGTATAGGCACAGTCTGTTTCCCAGCCCGGAAGAAGTCTAGCTGGTATCAGGACACTTTAGAGCACACTTGACAATTTATAGTATGACAGTATACAGCACAAGAATTATGTGCCCCTTATGTTCCCTGCCCCCTGCCTGCCTATACTCGTCACCGGAGAAGAACTGAAATCACCACTGGATACCTGGCTCTGTGACTCCTAATTCCTAAGGTGACACAACTGTGAAGGAAACAATGAAGATAAGACACATCAACCAACCAAGGCAGCTACTTTAACGATAGTCTTGAAGAGATGCTGCTGTGGTTTTACTGGCTGGAAAACTAGGACAGACACAAAACATTACTGTCGGGCTCAGCAGAAGTTCCTGCTCAGTGCTCTGTGTGGTTTGTGGACCATCTCTTGGTTTAATTACAATTCAGACGTCCTGAGCTATAAAGTTTTTCTTTATAAAAATCAGCCTCCTTTCTCTGAGGGATACTTTCTATAAGTACCACTGTGCTTCAGTGTCCACCACGAGTGTTAAAAATATACTACACCTGACCTAGACAAAGTGTCATTTTTAACCATGGGTTTTTGATGATGTACATAAACCACTCAATCTCATTCCTGTTCCATATCCCAAATACGTACCCAAAATTAATCAAAGAAGAAAACAGATGACGACTGTTTTAACCCACATTCTTTACCCTTTTTCACTGCCTTCTTTCCTTTGAATGCTCTCCAATGCACCCTACCTGATAAAAAGTAATTCCACCCAAGGGAAAGGAAGAATTGAACAAAACACCATCAGCATTTGCATCATGATGTCCTCTTCCACGTTCTCATCTTCAAGCCTTTGCCTACTCTGTTCCCTCTGCCTGGAGTATCCAGCTTTCTCTGACTGATAACCTTGTTCATCTCCCATCTTTGCCTGCCAACAGTGTCTGTGGGAAGCCTTCGCAGAAATCTGCACACCATTACCAGTCCTTCTAATCCTTCCTTGATGCTTCCAGAATATCCCGTGCATTTCTGCCCCTCCACACTCCTTTTACAGTTCCCTGGTTTTGAGCCTGTCTCCTTCACTAAGCTGTAAGGTTCTCCAAAGCAGGGATCATAACTTATGTTTGTTTCCCCAGGGACTTGTATAGCACCTGGCACACAGGAGTGCAATAAATATATAGTTCTAAGCCATTATCAGACACGTTCTTTAGCTGGATTCTTAAAGTGACACTGTAAGGCAGGAATTGTTGGTCTCATTTTATAGAAAAGAAACTGAGGCTCAGAGAGGTTTTACAAGACCCCCAAGGTCATCAATTTTGAAATCTTCTGGCTTTTAGACTAGATTTTCACTGGACCACACTATAATCCGTTACGTATAGAAGACAAAAGAGAAAGCACGGATCCTCTGATGGAGATATGTACGTAGCAACCTGCAAAACTGAAGAACAGAGATACAAAACTTTTAAATATGGGTAAAATAATTGTTCTGAAAATAGGAGTTTTGATCAGATATGGAGATGGAGTTTATATTAATTCTTTTCTAAAGGAGCTTTCCATACTAAAGCTTGCAGAAATGTCTGGGGGACATGAATTAGATACAAAGTTTATCTTGTTATAAGGTCATGAAACAAACTGTCTCCAGTTAACTGCAACACTGCCTCAGATATCTTGAAAGAGCTGAATGTGGGGCAGCCAAACTAGAAGTAACATGGATTTGGCTGATTCACCAATAGGGCTCAGAGATACAAAAAACAGGCAGCAGCGGGGGGACCCTCCATGACCCTCTAGAACACTGGAACCTTTCCTCAGCTGAGGAAAGTGGTTTTCAGCACAGCTGCACCCTTCTGTAACACGGGCAGCCTCTAAAAAGCAGCCAAGACCTCAGAGGTGCTAACTTAGGTTGGCCTAGGGTGTGGCCCTTACATCTACATCTGAATTGTTTAAAAGCTCCTCTGCGATTCTAGTGTGCAGCCAGAACTAAAGGCCTGGGTATTTTCAAATAGCTCATCTGGTTGATCCAAAATTAATATGACAGGCACAACTCGAATATCTTTTGAAACTTTCTGTATGTCCATCAAAGTTTAAAATACATAAGTAAATAGCCACTCAGCACTCTGGGTGTATACTGAAACCACTTTTGAGTTACTTAAAATCAACTTTCATAGAGATGGAAGCAAAACGTTCCCCTACTATATCCTGTAGATTTTCCAACCTCTTCTCAAACATTTCCAATGACAGGAAACTTGCTACCTTAAAAAGCACTCTGGAGTTGTATGCGTAGAACAGGTAAATGTTATGGTGTGTTAATTATATTTCAGTAAATCTGATGTTTTTAAAGGTATTTTGTGAAAAGCACTTATAACAAGAAAGTGCTTTTGGATCATTCTGTGAAATTAATCTTTCTATACTTTATATCTATGGGTCTTAGCTTTGCTGCTGGGGCCATTCAGATTTAAGTCTAATTCTTCCACTTGAGTTTGGATTCAGGCATACCTGGGTTTAAATCCATTTACTAGCTATGTGACCCATAGTAAATGGGCTCTCTCTAAGCTTCAATTTCCTGATCCACAGGAAGTGACAGTATTTCCTTTGCAGGATTTGTGAGAATTGGAAAGCACCTAATATCTGGAACACTGTAAGATGTTCAATGAATAATGCTTTCCTTCCCTTCCATTCCCTGTACAGGTGGAATACAAGTCTTTCCCCAAAGTTCTCCATTTTTAGGCTAAACATACATGATATTTAACAATCCATAAATATTTAATTATTCCTCATCGGGTTGTGGTTTTCCATTCTTCACCATCCTAGCTCTCCCCCTATGAACTGATTTTAGATTTGATGACTGTGGTGGCCTCACTTCCATAACTTCAGTGAACTCTGGTATGGTGACTAGTATACCAATGACTGCTTGCTGGCTCATATTAAATGGTTTAAAAGTTTTAGGAGTCCAAGATTTTCCCTCCCAGTATCAGATGCCTGTGGGCACTAAACCATATGCAGAGGTTTGGCCACTTTTCAGAGACATCTTTATTCAGCTCCTTGGGAGTAACTATGGGGATCAGATAGGAATTCCTTCTGCTATCTGCTGTGCCAGGAGGGGTGGCCTCCAACTATCATACCATGACAATGCTATTCTTCCTCTGTGCCAGCCACACACTGTGCTGCACCTCATCCCATCCCCAACCTCTGCTGTATTTGCCAAGCCTTTTGGCAACGTAACACTATGGAAATCAAATGAAATTTCGCTGAGGAAGATAGGTTCAAATCATGATGCTCTCTCTGAGAGCAAACTATGTGACTTGTAGCAAATCATTTTACTCTGAATATCAATCAGCATCCTCCTCTGCAAAAATGGAAACACTGCACCCTTCTAAAAGGGTTACTGTGATAATAAAATCATATACTGCAATAAAGTATCTGGCCCAATGTCTAGAACACAACAGGTATCCAATAAGCAGTAACAGTATTATCACCATAGTGTGGTATGGCAATTTCCCATTCATAGACTGGACTCTGTCTTGAATTCTAATCTATTTGGCTATGGTCCTGACCCCTCTGCTTAGTTCTTACCATCTCTGTTCTCCAGGGATGGTAAAACCTGACCCTCGTACAGGAACTTCTCCCATCCCTGGCCTGGCCCCTGTCAGCTCTCTCTCTCTCCAGGCCCCAGGGTGTGTATTTCTCAGCTACTATTAGCACCTGCTAGTGTATAAAGTGTGCTGGGAGCCAGAGACCTGCATTTTAGGTCCTGTTCAGCCACTAGCCATGAGACTCTGGGCAGGCATAGAAACATTTCACATATCTGCTTCCTGTTCTGTAAGACGATGGCATTAGATGACAATCTCTAAGGTCTCCTGGTTCAAAGTTTTATAACCCCTCCCTTTCCCACCTCCTACCCTCCTCCTAGCTGTCCTTTACCACCCCCATCTCCCCCTCTGCCTTCCCACTCACCCACAGGGGAGTCCTTAAGTACTGACCCTCTTCCTACACTCTGACCTCTGCCGTAAGCCCTAGTGTCCACATATTTACAAGAAGTGACTTAAGACACAGATTTTGGGGGGTTAGTCTGAACATCTAAAACTCATGTACCATGTTATTAGAGAATGTATTTGCAAGCAACACTGAAAGTACCTGACCAAGGCCAGTGATGATGGAACTGCTGCAGGAAGCCCCCAGGCTCCTGGGCTGGGGGTGCAGGGTGGGGGTGGGAAGGGCTTCAGCCTCCACCCCCAACCCCCCACCATCTGCACCCAGGCCCCCCTCCCCCACTCCTCTGCAACATCTTAGAATGTAAAATAAATAAATAAACAAAAACTAAAAATCTAAAAAAAAAAAGACTACAATATCTAACAATGGTCACAACACTTGCCTGTTAGAAGATAAAATATATATACTATGTAAAATGTTTAACAAACATTTACTGTCATACCTTTCTTTTCCTGTGTTTCCCTTGAAAAAGTTACCCTTATAGAGCTGGGTATCACACTCTGGAGTCTCACACTCAGAGACATTCTATCCTGGGCCTCACACATTATGTACAGATGTAAAGTGCTTTAAGAAAATATGACAGATCACTAAAATCATAAGAAAAATTAGATGTGATCATTCATTTTCTCAGAGCTCTTTCAAGACATCTAAAAATAATTTAGCTTACAAAAGTTCAAGGTCTCAACTTTTCAGAAGCTCAACTGTAGTATGAAATATGTCATATATGAAAATAGAAAACTTGCAGATATAAAGATATTTTTAAAAATTTTAAATTGAATAAGTCAAACATGTTCATGTAGAAAACTAGAAACTAAAGATAAGCAAAAAAAGGAATGAATAGGTACATCTTTAAATAGCATTTTCAAATCAGCATTATGCTAGTTAGAAGATACATGTACTATAAAGAGAAAATTTTATTATACATGTATTTATATACAGTTTTCTGAGCTTTCTCGGGGCTAACTTGTCTTTGAAATTAAGCAGATATTTGGAATAAAATTACATAGCTGGGAATTTTTCTAAGCCATTTGCTTATTTACAATAAGCTTGAAAAAAACATATCAAGTCTTCCAGGTTTGTAAATACATAGGGATTTAAAACTTGTCAAATAAGAAAAGCAAATTTAAATGACATCTAACAGACTTCATAATATATTTTATGAATACAGTAGGCTTTTCTTTGGTTGTAAAATAAAAGTCCTGAATCTGCTCCCAGTATATCCAGTTATATTTTTAGAAATATACATTTTGTTTCTTCAAAATGTACACTATAGTATCATACATGTTATTAATTATCCAGCACACCTGCCTGTCCTCAGACAAGCAAATACAGGAGTCAATTAACACTGTTCACTGTAACCACTGAAACATCAGCTTGTTTGCTCAATAAGTGATGGATGGGTGGGTGGGGTGGAGGAGGGAGACCTTAATCTATACACACATTTGGGTGCTGGAGATAACAATGAAAGAACATAAGCATGATGCAGGGAATAGAGTTTTTTCCTCTTCGAACTGTATGGTAAACTTGACAGAACTTTCTGTGCCATGTAAGCCAATACCTTTCTTACCTATAAGATATGGAACACTTGTATTCTGAGGAAAGAAAAGAACTATTTGAGTAGTTATGAAATATATCACTCATATCTAAATAGTGGTAAGTATACCTTGTTTTTCTATAATTGTTTTCTTAAAAATTATGCTGATAATGCACATGAACTTTATCTTCTTGGTTTACTCTGTTCTCAGTTCATTTTTGGCCAATTCATCTCACCAGCCTTGATTATATCAACTATCTCTAAATCCAACAGAATGAGATTCTGTCTGCTTTACTAAAGGATTTAAGTTTAACTTACCCCTCTAAACTGATATCTAAAAGAATATTTAAGATAAGGGACCATCTGAATTTCCTGTGTTCTAAAGGTTAACACTGAGAGATAAACAAGAATCACACTTGTACTGTACTTCCCAGTTGACTTCCAAGCATTTCCTTTTATACTCTTCTGCTACTGATACCAAGAATGCTACGTACTTGGCCCACTCTGATAGAAAGAATAGAAAAGTGAGACATGACAAGGAGATGTGGGGCTATCTTCATTTGGGCTGCTGTAACAAATTATAGTCTGGGTGGCTGAAACAACAAACTTTTATTTCTCACAGTTCTGGAGGCTGGACATCTGAGATCAGGGTGCCAGTATGGTTGGGTTCTGCTGAGTGCCCTCTTCCAGGTTGCAGATGCCTGACTTCCCCTTGTATCTCACATGGTGGAAAAAGGGTAGAGCTCTCTGGGGTCGCTTTTATAAGGGGACTAATCCCATCCAGGAAAGCTCCACCCTCATGATCAAATCACTTCCCAAAGACCCCCACCTCCTAATACCATCACGTCAGGGGTTGGATTAACATATGAACACTGGGAGGAAACAGTTCATAACAGGAGCCCTCTGCTTTCATCATATATTACTCCAATGAAAGATATAAGGTAAGGGTTTAGCACATTTTAACATTAAGTTGACCCAACCACCTCTTATTAGGCCCCACCTCCCAACACTGCTGCATTGGGGATTAAGTTTCCAACATATGAATTTGGGGGATACATTCAAACCATAGCAGTCCCCATCCCATATCATTGTCTTCACAGCTTTTCTAACTATTTAAAATTATTTTATGTTTTTGTTTGCTTTTGTATCCACAAGCTGGAACCTTGTCTGTTTTGTTCATACTATGTTCTCAGCACTTAGAACAGTGCCTGTCATACAGTACATGTTAAATATCTATACGTTAATGAATAAATAAGAGAAAGAACAAATTAACCAGCAGACAACGAGAAGTCATAAAGAACATGTAATTTCAAATGAACTATGTCTGATCAAACCTTATCTCTTCTGTACTGTAGTGAGGAAAACCAGAGACAGTCTACCTTGATTTTAGGAAAGTATTTAACAAAGTCAAACATAATAACTTTGTAATTTTGATAGAAAGATCAATAATCTAGTGAGTTCTGTAGATTCCTTACAGATTAAACCTAAAGAGTGCTGAACAATGCAGGGGGTGGGGGGATGAGAGGTGGAGAGGTCTGTGTACTTGGTTCTGCCTTATACTACACTGTTATCAATCATTTGGAAGATGAAAAGTTTTTAGATTGCACAAAGGTAAAAAGGATAGCAAATGGGCTAGAGAACAGAATTAGGTATCACAAAGATCTCCACAGGTTGAAAAAACAGACTAAAACAAACAAAATGATATTTAATAGGGATCAGCCTAAAGCTCTGTATGTAATTTAAAACTCAAGATTATAGAGGTGGAGTTCAAAACACCTGGCTTCACAGCAGCAGCACCTGTGGAAAAGACCCAGCATTTTAATCATTGCCAGCCTCACATAGGGCAAACACGTGGCTTGGCTACCAAAGAACCATTATAAGAATGTAAAATGGAACAATGTAGCACACTCAGGGAGGATGAACCAGGACTTCACGCAATAAACAGTCTCTGAGCACTTATGATGTGATAGGCGTTGTACATGGAACTGGAGATGCAGGGACAGGAAGACCAAAAGTCTAGTGTGGGAAGAGAGAACCCAGAGTTGACACAGAGGGCAGGGAGCAGGAGGGCAGAGAGGCAAACTAAGTTGTAGGAGGCAAAGAGAATCATTAAATCCACAGACAGGCTGGAGACAGAAAAGATGACACTTGGGGACAGATGATCTAATTCAGAGGGTACTGTGAAGAGTGAAATCAAGAGCTTAGGACAGGGCCAAGTACACAGCAATTCATAATAATGGTGGGTACTATCATTATAATCAATATTATTATTGTATTTATAGTTATTAGCAAGAATGAATGCACCTTGATGGCTCTTAGAGCAAAATTCTAATTAATACACATAGAGGGAATGACAGAAACACAAGAATCACCATTAGACAAACATTATAGTAATAATTGTTGCAGGCTTGAATCAACAATAGATGCTAAAATTAGTTGGCAAAGGAAACAGGATATCTGCATAGTTTCAAAGTATCTCTGCACAAGATATTTATTACAAAGGGAAAAATAGTAACTTTAATAGAAGTCTGCCAGACATCACCCTGACCAAGAGATCATAATGTTGCCAGTGATAAGACACATCCATGTATGACTTGGTATGATGAACAGGGCTGTATTAGCCTGCTTCTGTTGCTTTTAACAAAATACCTGGAACTGGGCAGTCTGTAAGAAAACAAAATTTACTGCTTACAGTTTTGGAGGCTGGGAAGTCCACACTCCAGGGAGCACATCTGGTGAGGTGACTCTACAGCAATGCAGGGTCTCACATGGCGAGAATGGCAGAGCAGAGAGAAAGACCCTCACATGCTCTCCTTTTAAAAGCCTCAGAACCATGCCCACGACCACCATTAAACCATCAACTTAATCACCTCTTCAAGGCCCCACTTTCAACTAACATAATAGGATTTCCCATTCTCTTGATACTGCCACAATGGGGACCAAGCCTCCAGCACATTAAACTTTGGGAGGACACAATTCAATCCACTGCATTCTACCCTGGCCCCCCAAAACTTGTTTCCTTTTCACATACAAATACATTCATTTCATACCCAAAGTCTTAACTTGTTTCAACTCAGAAGTCCAAAGTTCAAAGCCCCACCTGTGAAATCAAAACGAGTTACCTACTTCCAAGATACAATGGTGGGTATAAAGCTACACAACTATGCCAGTTATCGAGAGTAAGGTAAATCATAACTAAAGCCAAAATTTTTCATTATTTTGGTTATACTAAGTTTCCATTTATATTGTTAGTTAGGGCTCAGACCCTTCAAACCCATTGTACAGGCTAGGTCCCCAAACCCCTCACATGCCAGGCTGGGTCACCAGACCCCTCACACGCAGGTCCATGCTAGATAATTGGGAAAGATCCCAAGAGCTGTTGGCAGACAACATGAGTTCAGTCCTCAGCAGCAGCAGCAGCTTACAGGTCCAGTAGCTTACAGGGCCAGCAGTGGCCTTGCGGAGGGTCCTGTGGGCACTAGCAGCAGCAACAGCAGTAATGGCTTCCCCATCGCCCCACCCCAGGGCATCCTGGGGGTGGGGGTGGGGGTCTTGTGGATCAGAGCCACTCATCCCTTATACTTAAGTCCATAACCCAGGACACCTGGGTACACATGAGCAATTACATTAGACAATAACCAAGGAACATCTGGGCGCATGTGCATATTTATATCAAATGCTCAGCAAGATTCTGAACATCTGAAGGTCCCTGACCATTTTCCTATATTTTCCCAACAGTGGGACAAGCATAGTGTACATATTCCCATTCAAAGGGGAGAAACAGGCCAAAAGAAAGGTGTAACAGGTCCCAAATCAGTATGAAACCCAGCAGAGCAGGAATCAAATTTCAAAGCTGGCTAATCATGTACCTTGGCTCCATGTTCCACATCCTCTGCACACTGGTGTGGGGTTTGGGTCCCCAAAAGTCCTTGGGCAGATCTGCTTCTATGGCTTTCCTGGTCTGAGGCCATACATCAGCTCTCCCAGGCTGGCGCTGCATACTGGTAGCTCTACAGGTCTGGGGTCTCCATGGAGGTTCTGCTCCCACGCCTCCACTAGGCATGGCACTGGAGGAGTTTTTCTGCTCAACTTTGACCCCACATTTCTGCCTAGCATTGCCGTAGTGAAGGCTGCCTGCAGTAAATCCACTCCTACATCAAGTCTCTTCCTGAGCCCCTAGGTTTTTCCATACATCCTTGAAATACAGGTGGAGATTCCCAAGCATCCACAGCTCTGGCATTCTGGGAGCCTGCAGACCTAACACCATGAGGATGCGGCCAAGGCTTCCTGCTTGTATTTTCCAAAGCTGTGGGTCCAGCCACACCTGGGACCAATTTAGCCATGGCTGGAGCAGTAGAAGCAGCTGGAATGCTGGTATGGGGAGCAGCATCCCAAGGTGTCCCTGGACAGTGAGCCTGTGGAGGGCACCTTGGGCCTGTTCCCCAAGTCCATTCTGTCTCCCAAGACCTCTGGGCCTGTAACAGAATGGTTGGCCCTAGAAGCTTCTGCAATGCCTTCAGGGCCTTTTCCCCCTTCTTTTGACAATACCTTTCTTTTGTACTAATCTTGGCACCACTGTGTTTTTCTTCTGAAAATGCTTCTGTGCTTCTCTACCACATCGCCAGGCTGCAAATTTTCCATATCCTTACAATCTGCTTTCCTTTTGAATTCTGGCTTTATGTTATGCCTTTGCCAACACAATTTAGCATGGGCTGTTGCAAGTAGCCATGCAGCTTCCTTAATGCTTTGCTGCTTAGAAATTTCTTCCACCAAATACCATGGTTAGGCATTTTGAAGTTCCACATTCCATAAAACTTTGGGCATGAACAGAATGCAGCCAAGTTACTTGCCAGTTCATAGCAAGGGTGATCTCTGCCCCAGTTTCCAACAAGTCCCTTCTCATTTACATCTGAGATCTTGTCAGAATGGCCTTTACTGTCCATATGTTTATCAGCATTCTGATCACCACCATTTAGCCAGTTTTTAAGAAGTTCCAAACTTTCCCTGGTTTTCTTGTCTTCTAAGCTCCCACCAGCAGCTAGGTCTTTTCTAGCCTGCTCCTTCAAATTCTTCCAGCCTCTCCTCAACACTGAGTTCACTTCCAAAGCTGCTTCCATTTTCAAGTATTTGTTATAAGTAACACCCTACTTCTCTAGTACCAATTTCCTGTATTAGTCTATTTCTGTTGCTTATAACAAAATATCTGGAACTGGGTAATTTATAAGAAAACAAAATTAATTGCTTACAGTTTCAGTGGCTGGGAAGTCAAGAGAGAGAGACAGAGAGAGAGAGAGCACACAAGATATTTCCCACACTCTTAACACTGTCACAGTGGGGACCAAGCCTCCAACACATTAATCTTTGGTGGGACACAATTCAATCCACTGCAGGAGACAAGCAAATAATTTCTGTGGTATTCTTGCCAAAAATGCATAGCCCCAATCTAATCATGAGAAAATATCATGAATCCCAAGTTAAAGGACAATGTGTAAGATAACTGGCCAGTATACTGCCAAAGTGTTAACATAATAAAAGTCAAAGAAAAACTGAGGAACTATCATGGGCTAGAGGAGAACCAGTGCTATGGCGAATACCAAATTGAATCCTGGACCAGAAAAAGGAAATTAGTGGTAAAACTGGCAAAATTTGAGTAAGGTCTCTAGATTAGTTAACAGCATTGTATAATTGTTAATTTCCTGGTTTCTGTATTTGTTTGATGGCATGTAAGACAATAACATAAGGGGAAACTGGGTGAAGGGTATTTGAGAACTCTCTATATTATTTTTGTGACTTTTCCTTAAGTCTGTGGTTTGAATGTGTCCTCCAAAGTTCACGTGCTGGAACCTAATCCCCAAAGCAACAGTGTTAAGAGGTGGGACCTTTAAGAGGTGACTAACGGATTAAGGATTAGATAGATTAATGCTGTTATCACAGGAGTGGGCTCCTGATAAAAGCCCCCTTCTCTCTGTGTCTCTGTCTCTGTCTCTCTCTCACATACACATACACACACTCTCTTGCCCTCCCACCTTCTGCCATGGGAAGACACATAACACGGCAAGAAGGCCCTCACCAGATGCGCCCCCTGCCCCCCAATCTTGGACTTGCCAGCTTCCAAAATAAATAATGTAAGAAATAAATCTCTGTTCCTTACATATCACCCAATCTCAGGTATTCTGTTACAGCAGCACAAAACAGACTAAGACATTAGGACTCCTAGGCAAAACTATGTCAGGAAGATGACTGAATGGCTAATAGAGTATACAGAGCCTGGGGCTATAAATATGAAAAACTTGGCTCTAACCAGGAAAACATAGTGAGAACTGCTCTGACTTGAACTGATGGTACTTAGGGCATAGTTGAACCTGTTCTCAATGACTCAGCCCCAATATCAAGAACATCAATCAACACACTGTCTTAGTACATGGAGGCCCCTGGGCTTCTAGAGTACAGTGTACTGTTCTCTCCAGCAATGCTTTTAGAGTTTTGGCACCATTTTTTTTTTTTTTTTTTTTTAAGGAAACACTTTTAAAACATAGTTTAAGATTTACAGAAGAGCTGTGAAGCTACTGCCAGGAGTTAGAATATAACCCATTATTTGAAGTTGATACAACAAACAAACAGAAAGGACATGGTTGGGGGGGAGGGGGGGAGGGAGAAGGGAGGGAGGTTTTGGTGATGGGGAGCATTAATCAGCTACAATGTATATCGACAAAATAAAATTTAAAATAAATAAATAAATAAATAAATAAATAAATAAATAAATAAATAAATAAAGAATATAACCCATACCCAGTGTTCCCCTATTACTAATATCATACATTAGTATGGTGCATTTGCCACAATTAATAAACCAATATCAATACATTATTCTCCACAAAAGTCTATACTGTTCACAGATTTCCTTGATTTTTACTAATGATCTTTTTCTGTGCCAGGATCCCATCCAGGACACCACATTACAACTATTAGTCACATCTACTTAGGCTCCTCTTGGCTGTGACAGCTCCTTGGACTTTCCTTGTTTCTGATGACCTTGACAGTTTTGAGGAGTGCAGGTCAGGTATTCCATAGAATGAACCTCAACTGGGATTTGTGTCATGTTTTTCCGATGATAAGCCTGAGATTATAGGCTTCGGGGAGGAAGACTCCAGAGGTAAAGTGCCATCCTCATCACATCGTATCAAGGGAAAATACTAACATGACTTAACCTGTTGATGTTGACCTTTATCACCTGCTGAGGTAGTCTTTGTCAGGGTTCTCCCCCTTTCCATGCTGTACTCTTTGGAGGGAAGTCACTACACACAGCTCCCACTTAACAAGTGGCAAGTTATAATCCACCTCCTTGAGAGTGGAATAACTACATAAATCATTTAAAATTTTTCTACACAGATTTATGTATTTCCCCTCATTTATTTATTTATTCAGTTATTTATTCACATCAGTGTGTATTCATTTAAGTTATAGTTCATTATTACCTTATTTATCACTCAAACTGTTTCAGCATTGGCCATTGGGAGCTATTTCAGTTAGCTCTTGTGTTCCTTGGATAAAGCTCCATCATTGTGGGTTTTTTTGAGCACTTCCTTATCTTCCAGCACTACAAGATGCTCAAAGTTCCTCTTGGAAATTCCCTGCTCCAGCCCAAGAATCAGCCATTCTGCCAGGAGTCCTGGTTGTTTTCGTAGGAGAATGGTATGAAAAACTAAGATGTGGCGCTATGCGTGCTTTTGCTTCTGGGGTGTTGTTGCTTCTAAGCCCTCTCAGTCCACAGAGCAAAGAAATATGTGTATATGTATTAACTCATGTGTATACGCATATATATAAATATTTCCATATGCATCCATCTGTATCTACATCAGCTAAACATGAATTAATACTGGTATCTCCAACTGTAATCCATTACCTAATAGAGCATTCCTTCCTTGCTTTTCTATAACTTTCCACCCCAAAGTGAGAAACCTGGCTCTCACCTCCTCTATCCGTTTACTTAATCATTCAATTCCTGTACACATACACAATGGTTTCAGAATCATTGGCCATACCCTCATGGGAAACCACTTTATCAGCTAGAGTACAGTGCTAACATATGAGGGTGTTTCACAAAGTTCACAGAAAGATTCACATTATCTTTTAATTCTATTTTGCCATGAGCTATGTGAAATACCCAAACACAGTTTCTTTGCCTTTAGTCTTACACTCTATGCTCATTTCCAAAATTATTTAGGTTATTTCTTTTCGTTCAGTCCCTTTGTTGAGTTTATTTCATATATTTGTAATACAGTTGGATTCTTTTGTCACAGTCTGAATTCCATCCTGAGATCCTTCAACCTCCTAAATTACTTTTTAAAATTTGCATACATTAATGTTCAGTCTTTGTGGTGTAAAGTTTTATGTGTTTTGATAAGCACATAGTGTCATGTACCCCCTGGTGCCCTTTCCATCAGTTCTGTCTCTTCCTGAGGCATCAGACCACAATCTCAGGCTATGGTCAGTGCACCCATTTCTAAGAAATCTCTCTACCTATGGCCCCCGAATCTGTCATCAACCAAGAAACTAAATAAATTAGTTTTGCTAACACGATAAAGAACGTAAGAATGAGAGGTAGTGAATGGGGGCCTGAAATGTTCATCTATGCCAGCCTACGGGAGAGCCTTGAATGCCATGCCATAAGCCTCTCTTATCCTCTCCCACATTTTAGATCTATGATATTGTTACAGAAAAAGTTTTGACTGCACAAAGCTTAAGAGGACAGCAAATGGGATAGAAAGAGAATTAGCAACAAAAACACCTCAGCAGGCTGAAAGACAGCCCAAAACAAAAAAGGTTGGATTAGCTGAGATCAAGTTAAATAATTTGATTCAAAAAAACTCAAGACTACAGATCAGACTGGATTAACAGCTACTGAATCCATGAGAAGGACTACAGTGTTTTCATAGATTGGGAACTTGATATGAGGCAAAGATGAGACTTGGTCACCCAAAAACCATTGCCAGGAAAATAACCAGGTTAAGGGAGGAGATGATCCCACTAGTCTTTGCACTTGTCACATCATTTCTGCCATTCTGTGTTCAGTTTAGTTCTGGGCAACAAAGTCCAAATGCGACACAACTACTAGACGAGCCACAGCTGTGAAGAGTCTAGAAGAATTAACTAAAGCATTTAGTGAAGAGTACAATTTATACAAGATACTATAAAATGCACTAGTACCCAGGGTTGATAATGATGAAAATAATAAAGTATCTAACTTATTATATCCAAGTATTGCTCAAAGCACTCATATGTATCAATATAATTAGATCAATTGTTTCTTGTTGACTCTTCCAGATATCTGAGGCTACCAGATTTATTCCCATATGAATGATTTCTAAGTTCAATAGGTTGTATTTAATCATTTATTCTCCCATATTTTACACATTTTCCCCCCATTTTTCTTCTTTTAAAAAAATTTAAATAATAAATCACCAAATCAGTACACATCCATCATCATTTGGCATCACTTTTTTAAAAAGTGCCCTTTTTTGGCCAGCTCATGGCTCACTCGGGAGAGTGTGGTGCTGATAACACCAAGGCCATGGGTTCGGATCCCATATAGGGATGGCCGGTTCGCTCACTTCGGAGAGTGTGGTGCTGACAACACCAAGTCAAGGGTTAAGATCCCCTTACCTGTCATCTTTAAGAAAAAAAAAAAAAAAAGAGCCCTTTTTAAAAGTGCTTTTTGATTATAAAGTGAATAACACTCAACAAAGAAAATTTGGAGAATATAGACACTTGCAGTAAAAGAAACCAATTCTAACCAGGTAAGTTTCTGACTTATTCACATTTATAGGGTTGCCCTTCACTCTCTGCTATAAACAAATTTGTGGTTTTCATTCTACACTGAAGTTATCATACTGCATATGCACATCTGTATTTGACCTGGTTTACCTCATTAACATGTTTTCCTTTTATTATATAAACTGCATTCCTGTCAATTTACAGGCTGTGAATACACCATATGTTTTGACATAAAAACCAAAAAAAATGCTTCATCCCCCACTGCATTTTAATGGCTTATTACTAAGTGCTTTAAGATTTCTAAAAAGAGGTCCTTGTCCTTATAGATGAATACTAATAAAAAAAAGAGAAGCAGCCTCTTAATTGCTATTATGATTTAATGAGTACTTGCCTTATTGGATAAGGAGAAATTTTACTGAGTGAGCTAGACTACTAGAGCTACCAGAAGCTTCTTCCATTATTTAAACTTCTAAGAAGAAATTTGAAGGAAAAAGAAAAACCTAAATGCAACTTGCTATGGATTGAATTGTCAACCCCAAAGTCCATGTATTAGAAACTTAAGCCCCACTGTGACACTGTGAAGAGGGTGGGAAATCCTACTATGGTAATCGAAAGGTGGGGCCTTGAAGAGGTTATTAGATTGTGAGGACCAAGCCCAAGTAAATGGATTAATCTATTGATGGTTTAATGGTGGTCATGGGCATGTTTCTGAGGGCTTTAAAAGGAGAAGGATTGAGAAGTTAGCTCACTCTCTGTCTCTGCCATTTCACAAAGTGATACCCTGCGCTACTGAAGTCACCACCAAAGAAGGCCCTCACTAGATGTGTTCCCTGAACTTTGGACTTGCCAGCCTCTGAAACTGTAAGCAATAAATTTCATTATCCTATAAAGTACCCAGTTTCAGGTATTCATGTTTTAAGCTGTAGTAGTCCGTTCTGTGTTGCTATAACAGAATACATGGAACTGGGTGATTTATAAAGAAAATGCAGTTTACTTGTTTACAGCTTCTGAGGATGAGAAGTCCAAAGTCCATCTGGTGGTGGCAACAGTGACCCAGGGGTCTCACACTGCAAGAAGGTGGAAGCAGAGAGAGCAGAGCAGAGACAGAAGAGCAGAGACAGACAGACTCTCCCCTTCTTTTAAAGCCCTCAGAAGTAATGCATTCACTACTGCACGGTCCTACAATCCAATCATCTCTTCAACACCCCACCTTTCAATTATCATAATAGGCTTTCCCACCCTCTTAACAGTCACAGAGGGGGCCAAGTTTCTAATACATAAAACTTAGGCGACACAATTCAAGTTCAGGGAGTTTTGGGGGGACATAATTAAATCTACTACATACACAACTTCTATCTCTTTGTTACAAATTACCACCCATCTTGGCCTCTCAATAAGAGCACCTCCCTGCCTTAATTAAGGTAGTCTCTCCTACTCTTCAGAGATTAAATAAATTGGCAAAAAGATAAATCTCAGGATATTTAAGTTCCTACTAACTGCCATGAATGGGGCATTACACTCTAGAAAATGGAAGAGAAAATTGAGACAATGAGTGAAATTCATCATGGAAGAGGTGTGACATGGAACAGAGTCTCTCATTACTATTCCTCTCCCTTCCCTCACCTCAACTTTTCATTATGGAGATAATGGGATAAAAGCAAAAAATGCAAGTCAGTGAGGTATAAAGAATCTCAACAAACCAGAATAATTTTACATTGTGAAGATCAAGCAAAATAGCATTTGTCTACATGCCCAAGAAACACTGGGTTACACTGTAAGAAAACTGATGTGAAGGGAACCAGGGAGTGAACTTAAAATGACTTTTTGACCATTCTCCCTCCACAGCTTGTGGTTTGAAGCCATGGTGTGAGGAACTGAGGCTCCCGTGAGAGGCAGACAGCAGGGCACTCCTTCCTATACAGAGCTCTCTGCACACCAGGTCTTCACTAATGCCTGAGCATAATGTGTTTATTCCAACTACGTAAACAGTTAAGGAAAGACAGTAAATTCCAGAAATAGCAAAATAAGGCTTCTCTGGTGGGTTTAGAAAAATATCTTCTAGTGAACATAAATATGAAACTTATATTATCTTCTTGCCCTTTCCAAACACCTTAACTCGAGAACACCTTCCTCTAGGCAGTTAAATACTCTGCTACTATCCCTACTAGGATGTATTGAGGTCATTATGAAGCTAATGTATTCCAACACTGTCAGAAAATTAATTATCAAGGCAGAAGGGTATGTGCCCAGAAATGAATTTTCTCATTATTCTTTAGAAGGAAGATATGCTTCTGGACCCTTATGTTTCTTTCATGACTAACAATACATGCATATATACATGCATATTTTTAAGTATAAATCATGCTACATGTAGCATTTTAGGCAGGAAAAGCATCATGATCAGGAGCAGGATTGAGATCACTAAATGTCTGTGGTTAAGATGCCTGCAGTGATGGGTGCAAAGAATAAAGTCAAGGGGTAATGCTTAGCCAGAGTACAAAGGGTCCCAAAATCCAAAGGAACTTTTGTTTTATTTAGTAGACAAAAGAGAGTACGGATTCACAATAATGTAAGATAGAGATTTAGCAAGTACAGTCACCCCATGATATATGAGAAACATAGTGGAGGCGAGGGGAGATGGGAGAATGAGAGACACCGGTGATTATCTGGGAGGTTGTTGCCCTCATTCAGCTGGCATTGAGGTCAAGCATGGTACCAGTGGGACAGAGGCAGCAAATGCAAATGTAATGTCTCGAAAGGAGAAATGTATTTGGGACTATGACTGTCTGGGTATGGGGAACAAAGGCGAGGAAAGGTCACTGGTGGTGAGATCTAACAGCACAGCCTCTAAGTACATAACTGCTGTTATTAATGGTCAGTTTCTATGCACCTCTCTAGTTCAGGCTGTGTCTGAGAAGTTTTATAAACCTAACTTCTTTCCGTTATCACATCGACTCTGAGAGGAGTTACCATTCTAGCTCACAATGAGGCAGCTGGGACGTGAAGACAGTAAGGAACTTGCTGGAGGTTGGCCTGCGGAAGGGGGATTTGAACCCATTCTCGTCTAGCTCCATGGCACTTATCCACCCCACTCCTGCCCCAGTATCAAGGCTTAAAAACACAGAAGCAGCCTGCTCTTCACCACAAACCCTTACCTAAATAAACACATTCCCTTAGATATCCCACACCTATATCTACTTTCATTCGTTAGAGTATAATACCACTTACAGGATTTCTGATATTTGGATGTGAATATATATGGCACTTGGGAGCTCTAAAGTGCTGAACAGATGTTAGGTATTATTTTTATTATTATGTGGGCGTTTTCCTTCAGTGACTAATGTCAGGAAATAGAAAGGGCTCCATTACACACAGAGTCTACCTCATCTACAGCCCATCCTAAGGCTTACTTTGAGATCATTTTCCTTTATACCAAGATATATAGAACAAATGAAGGTTCTGTGTTCACGTGCTTAGGATTCTTGCAGAAAGGCCCATCTGCAATTTTAGGTACAGGCTGTAACACCACCAGATGCTGTTCAAACAACATGCCCTACTTTCTTCAGCAATGAGAAAGGAAAAAAAGGTTAACATGAAACACACTCTCAACTAGCTGGTGTGTTTTTCTATAAACTTCACCTACAAAGTATCAGTAACAATGAACAAGCAAGAAATGGATCAAAGAGCCCACCCTCTGTAGGATTGTATGTCCTCTCTGAACCAGATGCTGGCAGAGGATGGTTGCCTGGGCTTTCAGAAAGCACCCAGCTTTTCTAAAGTCCCCTATGTCAGGGGCTGGCCCATGGCTCACTTGGGAGAGTGTGGTGCTGATAAAGTCCCCTATGTCTCCACTGACACATTCACACACTGCTAGTGTCGAACAGGATCTAAAGGATTATTTTATCAAAGAGGTAATTAAGGTCCCAACAGATGAACACTCAGAGTTCTGCACTTTCTGCCCAATAGTCAATATTTCGATTACATCACTTGTACAACATGTTAGATACTGTGCAGCATATCATCAGTCCCTTGACGTTTTTCCTTCTTGTAGCCCCACAAAGCTAAAACCCCCAGTTAGTCATTTTTTTTTAAATTTAATTTTATTTTGTCGATATACAATGTGGTTGATTATTGCGGCCCATCACCGAACCCTCCCTCCCTCCTCCCTCTCCCCCCTCCCTCCCAACAATGTCCTTTCTGTTTGTTTGTCGTACCAACTTCAAGGAATTGTGATTGTTGTGTCTTCTCCCCACCCCCCGTTGTTTGTATATGTATTTATTTATTTTTAGCTCCCACAAATAAGTGAGAACATGTAATATTTCTTTTTCTGTGCCTGACTTGTTTCACTTAATATAATTCTCTCTAGGTCCATCCATGTTGTTGCAGATGGCAGTATTTCATTCTTTTTTTTTTTTTTATCGCAGAGTAGTATTCCATTGTGTAGATATACCCCCAGTTAGTCTTTTTTAACAACAGCCTCAAAGGCCCAGAATCTACAGCACAGGCCAGATCCTCCAGGCATCTCTCTCCAGCAGGGACTTTGCTGAGGGTGTCCTGCATCTGTGCTATCAAGCCGCATGAAGGCTGTGCTACTCATCTCCTCCCCTCTTTTACCATCTCAGAGTGACCCTGAAGCATGAGAATACCCCACTGGGTCCTTCCTCTTAGCTGGCAGTCTTCCCTCATTCTAAAAAATAAAACCCTATTTTGATTCTGCAACCCCTCTAATCTGCTCACCACACTGCCATCAAAAAGTTTCTGAAAGTACCCTTGAAATATTCCTTTAAAAACTCCACTACCTGCTAAAGAAAATCTAACCTTACTTGACTGGCAGTCAAAGTCCCATCCACTACTGGCCCATCCTTTCTCCCATCTCTCCACATTTCCCCATCTGCCTTATGTTCAACACCAAACAGAATCCCATGTTGTTTCCTGGGCTTAAAGAGTGGCTCGTGCCATTTCTGGTGCTTGGCATGCCTCCTCCTCTCTTCTCATGTGGAACCGCCACCTATTTTCCCAGCCCTGTCTCAAATGTCACTGTTTCTAAAAGAACCACTCTCTTTTACAGCAACATGTCAATTTCTGTCTTACAATACAGTTACTTACCCACTAATTCAAGTAACATTTATTAAGTACCTGTGCACCAATACTGTGCTAGGAATACAAAGATACATGGAGTCTGAAATACCAATAATCAAACAGGGAAAAATTTAAATAGGAGTATGTGTTTCTGGAGGTAGTATTTTTTTTCTCCCAAGTAGACTAAACTCCCTAAAGACAGGGAATGAGCCCTTTTCTTCAGTATCTCCCACAGCATTTACCATCTGTGGTCTCACAGATAAATGGTATTATAATGTCTCTGCTTATCCTTGAGTGAACTCTCATTAATTAATTTTTAAAAATTCTCAACAGCCAGTCCAGTGCACGGTACATAGTAGTCACACAGTTAATACGATGAATGAATGAATGAATGAATGGAAGCAAGAAAGAAATGACCATGACAGCAAAGACTGTCTGCCTTGTTCACCTTTGTGTCCCTGGGGCCCAGCACAGGGCTTGATACATAATGGGGACATAAACAAATGCCAAATAGCCACAGCCACTGTTCTAGAGGAACCTGTCTCCCAACCAACTGCCAGGGATTCTAGTCTCCTGTCCCAGTGCACATCCAAAAGAAGTTTTGTAGGTAGGCTTATAACAAGAAATGGAGATCCTGGTACCAACTCTGATGGGAGCAGGGCTCTATCTTCACCCTTTCTGGCAGCTGCTCTGCTGGGCAGGGCCTTAGGACTCCCTGCCCCTCTTAATACATTACTCCATCACCAAGGTAGGGGGCATGGATAACTACTTCCAGATGAAGACTCATGAACAGCTCATAGTAGAAACGCTTAAAGTTAGCAGTACCAACTCCATCTCTTAGTTCATGGCCAGGGCCACCTCAGCATGGACTTGCTACTCTGGGCCAAGGGTCATCAGGCCAATGGCCATCTCACTCAGCTATCAATTTGGAAATTGTATTAGTCAGGGTTCTCCAGAGAGACAGAATCAATAGGATATGTTATAATTATATAAGAGGGATTTATTAGAGGAATTAGCTCACGTGATTATGAAGAAAAGTCCCACGATAGGCCGTCTATAAACTGGATGCCAGTAGCGTGGCTCAGTCCAAGTCCAAAGGCCTCCAAAACCAGGGAAGCTGATGGTGTCCTTGGTGTAAGTCCTGGAACCCAAAAGCTGAAGAGTCTTGAGCTCTGATATCCACGGACAGGAGAGAAGAGTGTATCCCAGCTCCAGTGGATCAAGAGCGAGCTTCACCTCTTTCCTCTTTTATTCTCTCTGGACACCCAGTGGATTAGATGGTTCCCCACCCACATTGAATGTGGGTCTTTCCCACCCAGGCCACTCAGACTCTCATACTAATCTCTGCTGGAAACACCCTCACGGACACACCTATAAAGATAGCTTTACCTGGTTTCTCAGCATTGCTTCACCTAACCAAGTTGACATCTAGAATTAACCTTCATAAATCCACCTGTTGTCAACTTGGTAGCAACACAAAACGGACTAATACAGAAAATTGGTACCGAAGAGCGAGGTGTTGCTATACAGATACCTGAAAATGTGGATGCAGATTTGGAACTGGGTAATGGGCAAAGGTTGGCGGAGTTTGGAGGACTTAGAAAAAGACAAAAAGATGAGAGAATGTTTAGAAGACTTTAGAGACTGGTTAAATGGTTGTGACCAGAATGTTGATAGAAATGTGGACTGTAAAGACCATGAGGATGATGAGGTCTCAGATAGAAATGAGGAACTTATTGGGAATTGGACAAAAGATAGCCCCTGCTACACCACTGCAAGGAATCTGGCTGCATTGTGTCCATGCCCTTGAACTTTATGGAAGGTGGGATTTAAGAGTTGTGAACCAGAATTTTTGGCAGAAAAAATTTCCAAGCAGCAAAGCATTAAGGAAGCTGCATGGTTGCTTTTAACAGCCTACTCTGAGTTATGGCACAAGGGCATGATGTAAAGCCAGAATTTAAAAGGGAAGTATAGCTAAAGATTTGGAAACTTTGCAGCCTGGCCATGAGGTAGAGAAGTGGAAAGCAGGAGAAAAATGCAAGGGTGAAGTAGATAAACTGTTTGCTAAAGACACTATCTTGGCAGTGAGGCAGCCAGATGCTAATAACCAAGACAATGGGAAAAATGCCCTAAAGGCATTTGAGAAGTTTGGAAGGGTGCCCCATCCATCACAGGCCCTGAGGCCTAGAAGGACTGTTGTCCTGGAGGACAGACCTGGGGTGCAGTTGCCCTCGGGAACCAGCTCCCTGCATCCCAGCTGCTCTGGCTGGAGCAGCCCGAAGTGTGGTTCGTGCAGCAGCCCTGGAGAGTAGAAATCTGAAACCTCGGTGGCATCCCCATTGTGTTAAGTCTGCAGGCCAACAGGATGTGAGAGCATTGGAGGCGTGGCAGCCTCCACCCAGATTTCAGAGAATGTATGGAAAAGCTTGGGGGCCCAGGCAGAGACCTGCCACAGGGGTGGAGCCACAGCAGAGGCCATCTACTAGAGCAATGCTGAGCAGAAAAGTGGGGTCAGAGCCCCCAAGCAAGGCCCCCACCAGGGAAATGTCTAGTACAGCCAAGGTAGTGGAGCTGTCGCCAGGACCCCAGAACTGTAGGCCACTGGTAACATGCAACACAGGCCTGGAAAAGCCACAGGCACCAGCACAGCCCACTGGACTGTGCCTGGCAGAGCTGTGGGAGTGAGACTGCCTGATGCTTTGGGGGCCCAGATACCCAGTTTTGCCCAGGATGCAGGACTTGGAGTCAAAGATTATTTTGGAGCTTTAAGACATAACGTCTGCCTGGCTGGTTTTGGACTTGTTTGAGGCCTGTTTTTCCTTTTTTCTGGCCTATTCTTCCCTTTTGGAATGGGAATGTGTACCCAATGTCTGTTCCACCATTGTATCTTGGAAGTAGATAATTTGTTTTTGATTTTTCAGGTTCATAGCTGGAAGGACTTTTGCCTTTGGTCTCAGATAAGACTTTGGACTTTGGAATTTTAAGTTGGTGCTGGAGAAAGCTAAGACTTTTGGGACTGTTGGGATGAAATACCTGTATTTTGTATGTAAGAGTGACATGAGTTTTGGGGGGCCAGAGGCAGAATGATGGAGTTTGGATCTGTTGTCCCCATCAAAACTCATGTGGAAATCCGATCCCCCATGTTGCAGTGTTGGAAACTGATTGAGTCATGGGGGTGGATCCCTCATGAACTGATTACTGCTCTTCCCATGGGTGGGGGGATTAATGAGTGAGTTCTCACTCTATTAGTTCCTGGGAGAGCCGGTTGTTTAAAAATACCCTGGCACCTTCTCTCTCTTGCATCCTCTTTCTTGCTTCCTCTGGCCATGTGATCTGCTTGTACCCACAGGCTTCCTGCCACTTTCTGCCATGAGTAGAAGCAGCCTGAGGCCCATGCCAGATGCAGCTGTCCCAGAATCATAAGCTAAATAAACCTCTGTTCTTTATAAGTTACCCAGTCTCAGGTATTTCTGTTATAGCAACATAAAATGGACTAATACAGAAATGAAAAGCCGACAGTAAAAATAATGTACAGTGAAACTGTTCAAGGTTAATGGGATGGAAACGACAAAGAATTCATGCCTGAGAGCAAGGCTGGTGGTTCTGGGAGGTAGCACATGCTCGTCAGCACTTGTAACCTCTCACATGCCCTCCCCAGCACTGCTCTAGTGTCTGTGGCCTAGGCAACATAACTTAGTACGTGGTTTGTCTCCATTTCACATGGTTTCAAATTCTTTCTTGAAAGTGAGGTACAGATGCAGTTTCATGTATGTAAATCTTATTTCCCTGATGGGAAGGAATGTTCTCAAGGGAAAAAGCAGGGTCTAAACACAACCTGCTATTGTGTTTAGTTTTTTTTTTTTTTTTAAGTCAGCATTTATAAATTGGAAGATCACACACTGAAATCCTGACGCTGTTTTTAAATACTGGAAGATCTAGAAGTCTGGGATCCACATATCTATTGTAATAACAACAACTGTGGCTGGGCTGCTCCCCTTCAGAAGGACCATGTGTCTGGCAGTTTACCACAGTCCTCACCCACTCCTTATTTCCTGATACTCTTACCTGCCTGGCCCAGTGCAAATCTGAGCTTGAAAACCATATTTATCTAGTCACCCCAAGCTAAAGTCTGAGCATTATCCCTGACGTCACTCTTTCCCTCATTTCTCTTATCTAATCAATTAGAAACTTCTACTAATCTTTTAAACTTTTCTAAAACTCTTAATTGTCCAAATCACTCCCTCTGGTACTCACTCTAAAGATTTGTTAATGCCTCTGGGACTAACTTCCACTGATCCTATACTTTTTGGCTGTCCCTCAGCCCCTCTCTCCACTTGCCTATTATCACAAACACTCCCTTCCGTCCTTCTGCTGCAGTTCTCCTTGCCTCTTCTTTTCTTCATCTTGCTCATCTGGCAAACCACAGTTCCTGTTCAGTCCAAATCTCTGCCTCCTCTACTCTGCACCTGTACCTGGGCTACTGAATGTGGCTGGAGAAAAGCACTAATCACACTGCCTGACAAGCCCTATTTCAAATTTATGACCACTAATCTTAGGTGGGTCCTCAGTTTAGCCTGGCAATCCTACTATATTTCCTTAGTCCACCATTCTTCCCTTTTCCTAGATGACTATTTCATACGTTTTCTTCTCTAGAAATCACTTCCCCACACTCAGCTAGAAAACCTTACACTTTGCATTTCCCTGAGAAAATATAATCGAAAGAGAATTTCCACATAGTCCCACTTCCACTTTTACCAGGCTTCCTGTTTATACCCACACTCTCTGTCTTTCCTTCTGTTTCTGTGGATGAACTATCTGCCTTATGCAAAGCATCTCCTGCATTTGTATATTGGATTCCAACTTCTCTAACATAGGCACCATCATTCCTCCAGCAACTCTCTTCTCTCCTAAATCACCCATCTTCTCCTCTCTACTGGAATGTACCTATCAGCACACTACATGCTATCATTTTTCCCATCTTTAATAACCCTCCCTTCACCTCACATCTTCCTCCAGGGTCTGTTTTACTCCTCTGCTGCCCTTTATAGGAAAAGTCCACAAAACAGACATCTATATTCATTCTCGTTCTCTTCAGGACCCAATTTAATCAGGCTTTTACCCCTTCTGCTCCAGCTACCCAGGCATCCTCACTGAGCCTCCAGCATGCCAAGCATCCCTCTGCCTCGGTACCTGTGCAGAGGCTGAACTGTGTGTGCTGGACACATTCTTCCTCTAAGAAGTAGCCACACGGCTCATGCCATCGCTTCCACTACCCTCTCACTTCATGCACTTATCATTTATTTTTGGCAAAAACATTCAAAAGCCTCTCCTCTAGCTACTATGTAATATACAAAACTGTTAACCAGTCATGCTACTGTCACACACATATCTTTCCACCCCCTAGTCCCATTGCTGTGTTTTAGTTTTCTCCATAACACTTATTGCCACATAACATATTAGAGATTTGTTTATTTGGTTGCTATCCAGCTTTCTCTCCCCTCATTGGCTTTCTAATTAGTAAGCTTTAATGTGATAATGTGTATAGAAGGCTTTTACTCTATATGACTTACGGCTATTCTAAGATCACAGAATACTTCCTAAATTATCCAGAGGCTGATAATTCAAAGTACACAATTTGCACTCTCTAGTAGTCTCCTTTCTGGGGGGAGACACGTCTGCAGCTCTTATACAGGTGGCTGGGAAGGCTGCTAGGAAGCACTTTAGGTGTGTCACTCCAATGAGGTAAACACTTATAACTGAAGGCAAGTCCTCAGCACATTTTGATGCAATGTATTACACATAAACCTGCCACTTAGCAAATCACACAAAAGTTTGTACTGAGCTTAAAAAATTTATTTGATCAGATGCTTATCAACAATATTTTCAAGATTATTTCACAATCATTCACATGCTAAAGTCACTTGGTGGACAAAGGTATAAAATTAATTTTTTCCCAATATTCAAGTTGTGGTCAGTGTAATATATTCAAACTATCATTTGAATAAAATGATGCTGTCATTTCTTCATTAATTGTGCAGGGAGGGGATACATTGGAAGAAAAATAAGTATTATATTTTGAACAAACTATTCCATCAAATGGTTCTGCTGTTATTTTTAATATTAGAAGGAGAACAGACATTTTGGAAATCTCACCTACAGAAATATGCTAAAGCCTAGGAAGAGCTATAGGCACACAATGATCAGCATTACATCTTACAGCATTTTGCGCAAAAGTAAAGCATTACAAACAACCTGATTTTTCAACCACAGTAACGTGATAGTGTGCTCTCGAAAATGAACATTATGTAGTCACATAATAGTGATAGTTTTATTTTAATATGAAAGAATATAGTATCTCAAATGCTCTGTATATTATAACTTTAACTACATTTTTAGAAACAGACCGGAAAGAGATCAAGATATTAATAGTGATTGTATAAGGGGATTTTTTTCACGATTTTCCAAAATTTATAATATAGCTTTTATAATTTCAATGTGTAACTAAATTTAAAGTTAAGAAAATACAATTTTGACATACACACATACCAACATAAAAAGGTTCAAGTGCATATGCTATTTTGTGAACTACTTAGTCTCGAGACTTAAGCCTACATCCTGTTCCAAGTCCCCACTCATTCCTAACTTCCTATTTAAATAGTTTCAGACAACAGTCTCTACACGGCAGCTGTGTTTTAATTTCCAAGTAATGTAGATTTCTATTAAGTTAAAACCTAAATACATACATAGAAGGTAACAGATATCTTAAAATGTTATCGCTTTCAACAGACTGAATTACATATAATATAAATACCCATTCAATACCACTTTTTTGTGTGTGAACAATGAACAGCTATTTCCTTTACTGCCCATGTTTTTAATTATGAAGGAATGATACACTCATTTCATAAATGCAAAACTGAGTAGCTTACTGTATAACTGAAAATTCCACGTTACATCTAGAATTTTATACAAAAGTTGGAAAAACTGTGAAAAACTAACATGAATTCAACCATTTATTCAACACATATTTAGATGTCACTAATGTAAGGTGCCTAGTGCTACATAAGGTATAATATATAGTTCTAGTTCTCAGGGAGCTTAGCTTATGTTCTAGAAGTAGTGATAAGATACACGCAACTGTAAATGACACCAGGTGAGTAAAATGAGTACATGTGTCCTAGCAGTGTGTGTGACACATTTCAGGTCCTTAATAAATGTTGGCTGAAAGGCCACTGGATAAAAAAAGTCATAAGAGACATAAATAACAATAAAGGGAAGACATATCAATTTGGACTAGGAGGATTAGGTATAAAAATGGAGCCGGACATGAGAAGAAGAAATTAAAATTGGAACAATTACAGCCAATAGGTAAGAACCTACTCTTCATTGAAGATTTTTAAACTAGGCAATAACATGATACTTGTTATTCTTGAAAAAAATCAATCTGACATTCTGCATTCAGGATGACAGTGCATAGATCAGTTCAGAGACTACTGCAATTAGCTGGCCGGTTAGCTCACTTGTTTAGAGCATGGTGCTGATAACACCAAGGTCAAGGGTTTGGATCCCTGTACTGGCCAGCCACACACATAAAAAAAGAGACTACTGCAATAGTACATGCATTAAGAAAAAAGGTGCTGAACCTAGAAGGTTGAAGAGGGAATAGAAAGGAAATTCAAATATATATACACATACACACACATATACCATACATACACACATATAAGTATCTAGTTGGCTGGGTAAGAGTTGCTGCTTTAAATCCTATTTTCTGGTTTAGATTCAACCAATACTTATTAATCCCTTCCTATATAGATATAAGACACAAGCCTGGAACTTTCACATACTCATGGGGCAGTTTTATTACCCCTCATGTTATGGAAAAAAAGACTAAGTCTGTAGGACATTCAGCAAGTAAATGGCAGGAAAAAAAAAACACACACACAAAAAAACAACCAAGGTCTCTTAACTACTAGCCTACTGCTCTTTCTAGTTTATGATAAATTTTAACTGCATTATGGTCTAGGACTGGAATCTAAAGCACATCACTCCAATGCCAATGTATTTCGCATTTTGTCTCTGATGGTTCTAGAAGTGACTCAGGAAAGCCAACATTTTCATTTGGATTAGATAATTTGACCTCAGTCTACCTTTCGCATCTCTTATCCAGTTCCCTGTCTCTATAAACCCTACATTCAGCTACACTAGACTACTCAACATTCCCTCCCTTACACACCTGAACCAATTTCCTCATCTGTAAAATAAGGATAACAGCACCAAACCTCATAGAGACATGCAGAGCACACAGAAAAATGACTTACACATAGTAAATACCAAATAAATGTTATTATTATTATTGCCCCTTTCAGTCATATTTATCTTTTAAAGTTCAGTCCACACGGGCGGCGTTGGTGGTATAGTGGTGAGCATAGCTGCCTTCCAAAGTTCAGTCCACACCACCTCTCTGGATTGATCCAGGAAGAATTCAATGGCCCGTACTTCATTTTTTAAAAATAATTTGATTTAAATGCTTTTCATATTCTCACTTACACTCTGGCTAATTTGCATGTGTCTGTGTCTATTTCCCCAATTAAAATGCAAAAACAGCATCTCATTTATATTTTTATCCCCCATGAGGCCAGCACAGTACGATGGGTATAGTAGGTCCCAAACAAATAACTGTTGAAAAGAGTCAAGTACTGTAATCAGTAAATTGTTAATTAATTTTAAAATGAATTTGCAGGGAAGATACAACTGCAAAACACACATCATTGGAACAAAAGTATATACTAGAGTGCCATATTTGGTAGTTAGTCTCATTTACCTAGGATTAAGGAAAAAAGAAATAGTTCTTTGTATACAATATTACAAACAAGGTGACATCACAAATTTAGCAGGAAAATATTAATTTTTGTTATAATATCTTCGAAGTGTGCACTATCACAGCATAGAAGACCATCTCACCAGGTTCCTATCCACTTTAACATCCCTAACAGAACAGTCTGACTGAGCACATCCAAGGTCTTTCAATAGCAGAATACTGGCCAGGTCTAGTTCTCAACAAATATATTGTCTTCTCATAACTGCTATTCATTAATTCTAGCTCTGCAGTTTGTAATAATGATATTTATACCCTCGCAAAATTGATAATGGGAACCATAGTCTTCTTTTTTTTTTTTTTTTTTTTTTTAAAAGATGACCGGTAAGGGGATCTCAACCCTTGACTTGGTGTTGTCAGCACCACGCTCAGCCAGTGAGCGAACCGGCCATCCATATATGGGATCCGAACCCGGGGCCTTGGTGTTATCAGCACCGCACTCTCCCGAGTGAGCCACGGGCCAGCCCGGAACCATAGTCTTCTAAACTGCAAGCTGTATCCCCTCTCAACAGTTCAAGCAAAAGAAGAAAAAATATTGAATTTATAGCAGAGGAACACTTTTACTGCTTACTCTCTTTTAGCTGAAGTGATGCAAATAGCTGTTAATGGCTGTAGATAAGTGTGCTAGAAGAGCAACAGATAAAGTCTAGCAGGTAAATGCAGCAGGGAGATACCCATTCAGGAGATGCAGGGATATGCCCAGAAAAAAACAGAGCCTGCAGCCAAACAGCTGTGCTTACTGAACAACCAAATCCCTCATGGGCCACATCACCTCAGAGATTTCCATACTTCCATATCCTCCCTCCCTAAGATGACCAGTTTCAGGCTTGTACATGGTTTTAAGCTAGAGGATCTTAACAGTTGACCATTTTCTCATTCTTTCTGCTCTATTTGAAATGAGCCCATGAAAACTCTCAGCAGGTGCAACGCATCTCAGATACATTCAAACACAATCTAGAATTAGAAAACAGAATGGACACAACACTGTGACATAAAGGTTGGGACTCCTTGCAGAATAAAACAATCCTTGCCATCCAGGCAAGATTTTCTTCTTATATTACTTGCTAATCAAGGAGTGTCACAACATGATATTACAGATTGAAAAGGCAGCTTTGGGGAGGAACTGTTGAGCACACAATATTTGCTGAACACTCTGTTGTTCCAGCGTTGGAGAACAGAGCTAAGGACTAAAATGTATTGTTATATTTTTGCTGTCTCAGAAAACCTAAAAGTAGATTTTTAAGAGGTTCATTCATTGGCTTCTGAAGTCTTTAAATGATATTATTTATCCATAGCAAGTATATAGTAAAAAAATGGATGATTAGTAAAAAAAAAAAACTGAAGATGATAAAGTTAATAAGTAATCACTCAATTGAAAAACCCATAGTGATATGATTCTGAATATTTTTTTCTCTTTTCAATTTCTATCAGTTACCATTTACACAAGCAAATGCTGGCCTTGCTCACGCTTCTACAAAAGGGAAGACAACAAGCTTACTCATGTTAGGAGATTCTGACATGTCTCAAGATAAAAGGGAAACATACTTCCTTTCAAATATTACTACGATTTCTTCTGCTTAGGTACAAGTACCAACACTAAGAAATGTTCTGCTTCTAATTAGGTACAGCTGGTTTATTTTTGAAGAGTTTCTGCAAAATAACCTGGCCATCTATCGATGTTTACAGTGACCATGTAAAACCAAGACAATATCACATGGCATATGTCACATGCTGGACCCAACTGGGAAACTGTAACAAACCCTCATGGAAGGATACTAAGCAAAGCTGTTCTCCAAATTAGGAATGGACTACATTAGCCAGGTTAATGTAAAAATTACCCTGGAATTCAGAATCCACTTTCTTTAAAATTAAAAAAAAGGGGGGTGGGAGGGGATAAATTTAAAAGGATTACTCTCCTAGACTAGGCCACAGAAAACACATGAAATAATAATGATAATAAGAGCAGCAAACACAAAGCTTTTACTATAAGCAAGGCACTTTTTAAGTTCTTACACACTTAAACCTCATAAAAATCTTAGATGGTAGGTACTATTACTGTCCCTGTTTTATAAATGAGGAAACTGAGGTAGAGAGAGGCTAAGTAAATTTGACCAAGGTCAAAAAGCTGATAAGTGGCAGAGGTGGATCCTAACACAGGTAATGATTAAAAACCACAAGAGAAAAAATGAGAATTATTTAAAATTTCTCCTAAAATACATCCTTTCTAGATGTTCCTTTCCCTACTCTCCCTCCTCCCAGAGGCCTGAAGTGGACATCTGACATGTCCCAGGCAACCACAATCTTTGCTGTAGTCCTGCGTTATCCAACAAGGTAGCCACTAGCCAAATGTGGCTATTTAAATTAATTAAAATTACATAGTATGAAAATTTCAGTTACTCAGTCACATTACCCAAACTTCAAGTATCAGTGGCAACTATAGTGGAGATGGCAGATAGACACATTTCTACCTTTGCAGAAAGTTCTGTTAGAGAGTTCAGCTGCTCAATAAACTTTTTCTGTATAGGGCCAAATGGTAAGTATTTCAGGCTTTCAGGCAGTATGGTTGCTGCAGCAATTATTCAACTCTATTGTAGCACAAAGTATCCACAGACAGTACATAAATAAATGAGTGTGGCTATTTTTCAAAAAAAAAATTAATGCAAAAACAGGCAGCTGTCCCAAGAGCCACAGTTAACCAGCTTCTATTCTAGATGATTCTGGAGTTTTCACTTGGATTTTCCCTTAATATTTGATTTCCCACTACCCTGTAATCACTCTTCCCTAACCAACAGAGAACTGTAGTAGGGTTATAGAATCTTCCTGCACTTTCTATAGAGAGAAATTTGTCTCATGTAACTCTCTTCTCTATTTCATCTTTCCCCTCAATAGTTCTTAAGAATCTTAAAATACAGATTTTGGGGCCCCATCTGCAAAATCAGACTTAGTGTGTCTGAGGTAGAGCCCAGGAATCTGCACGGTAAATGAGCTGGTCGTCTGTGGACCACAGTATGGAAAATACTGCTTGCCTTTTAAATAGTAGGTGAGAGATGGGATGAACAGCAAGGCGGCAAATCCCCCTTTAGTCACTGTAATCCCCCCAACTAGAGAGAGAATGCTATCACTTAACCTCAGCAGACCCAGGAAAGTCCAAGTGTCAACAGAGCAGATGAGGCACAACTGAAGCTTCAAATGGGTCCAGGAGGCAAGAGCTTTGGGTGGAAGGAAGCCTGTGGAACAGTGGTATCTATCTGGCCTGGGGGGCTAGGGAGAAAGAAGCTTTCAAGAAGGAACTCAGGAGCTGACATGCTCCGCTCCCACCATATGCCCAACTTGTGGAGTCCCACCCTGTCTAATGTTTCTGGAACCCAGAGTTGGCAAAAAGAATATTCATGTCTATCCTTCTTTACATTATTTTTTCTTCCTTTATAAATGGTTTCATTATTAGCTATGACTCTGCACAAGTTCAACATCTTAATACCCAAGTTTCCTCATAACATGAAAGAGTACACAAAGGGCTCTTATGAAAATCAAATGAATTAATACTTACAAAACACTTACAACCCTGCTTAGCACAGAGTAAGTGCTCTATAAGCATTTATTAAATAAATAAAAATGCCACTTAACATTAAATAAGCACCTTCTATGTGTCAGGAACAGTGTTAGCAAGATGAAAAGATATATAAACAAAGTGAACCTCCAAAGAGATGAAAGTTAAACCAAAATTGTGTATGAAAAATCTTCTCTGACTACCCCTTCTTCCATTTCTCTGTCTCCTTATCCTGCTTTATGTTTCTTTTTAGCACTTATTACAGAACATCTAGTAGATATCAATGAAATATATGCCTGCCTATCAGGTTCATCCACTAGATAATCTTCACGAGGATAAGGACTTTGTTATATTCACAACTGTATCTCTAGCTTCTAATACAGTGCTTGGCATTTAGCAAATGATAAAAGACTATTTATGAAATGAACTAATGAGTGAACGAGAAACATTTAATGGACCCCGATTTATGGTATTTGTAAAGGCCGGGAGGTCAAATGTTTGGAAGCCTCTCACTTCTAATCACATGCGTATTTTCAAACTGGTAATCCATAAGCTCCCCCCATAATAAAAAAATCAAACAGCAATATCTAACTGTCAAAAGGACATTTGTATTTTGAATGAGGTCCAAAATATTCTAACTGGCTACTCAACCTATATAAAATAACATTGATGTATAGCTTCATTTAGGTATTTTCTTTATCTTTACAATGTTCTTGGGGGGTAAGGATGGGATAGATATTTCCCCCCACTTAATGTGAAAATAGGCAAGACAGGTTGCCTTGTCCACACACAAACAGAAACAAAGCTGGAGATACAGGCACCTTTGCTCCATTGCAAACTCTGATGAATCATTAAAGCTGAATGATTCAATTTCCATGTATGAGATATTCCCACTATAGGAACTATTGAAACGACAATCATGGCAAAGTCTTACTAGAACTAAGAATTAAATGGATATATGAATAAACATTTTCACTAACCAATTCAGCCAGACTCTTCTTTTGCCAACCTCTAACATCTTTGGATTATTGCCAAGACATTATCCTTACTTTTATCTATGAACAGCAATTATACTCTTTAATACCACTTTTTGGCTACAACTCAAATTTAACATCTACAATTTAGATTATTGCATACTTCATCATTACTAGATGATACTGACATCCTTTGTCAATACATACTATGTGGACAAGAAGGCAGAATCCACAGATAAATGGCAACACATGGCCCCAATCCCCACTGAGCATGTGTTTTGGAGTTTTTTAGGTGCTAAAGTCACTGAAGTATAACAGTAATCCTTATTACTCCTGATATAATGAGACACATCCACGTATTCCCCCCCTCTCAATACTCATGGCAAAAACAATTTTTTACTTCTGAAAGAACTAAGAAGGAACACAGATTCATCACCTAACATTCATGTAGTCCAACTCTATCTCATTACAGATGAGAAAACTAAGGCCCAAAGAAGTTCAGACTAGTCCAAAGCCATATAGCTAGTTTCTGGCAGCAGCAGAGCTAAAATTCTGGTATTCTGTCTCTCAATCTAGGAATCTGCATTTATGAGCTTGATAATCCATATAAACTGGCACTTTCTCCTCTTAGTTTTTCCCTTTAATGGTCTTTTCAGTTTTGTGCAGAAGAAATTTAGCCATTAACCAAAGTACCCACAGACCTTTTGACGATAAGTGCCCCATAAATATCTGAGTGAAGCGAACTGAATCTGGATATGACTTATCTCCATAAGAGGCAGAATGCTTAATACTTAAGACTGTGCCATTTGTGACTTTTGGTTTCCATAGTGATAAATAACATTAACTGCTACATGTGGTCTTGCTTATATCTATGAACAAGCATTTCCTGATGAATGGCAACTCCCACAAGATACAATTTCCTAAATATTTTAGACAGCTGATGAGAAAAAAAAAAAAATTCCCCATAGAAAAGATTAATAACTGATTAGGTCATTCAGCATCAAAAGGCATTCTAAATTTGCTACGATAGAGCTGATAACTCTGCCCTTATAAATTTATTTTACATAAGGGAAAACATTTGCACGTTATTAACAATCTTAACAGGATTATAAAATTTAGGATTATGAGAACCACACATCATAAATTTGATTCAATAGTTTAAATTATAATAGTTTTCAATCCTACACAGTAACAAATATGTATTTCATATTTTAATTCATCAACTGTTAATTTCAAGTTTTATATGAACAGTCCTGTTTTATAGTAATCAAAGTAATACCCCTCTCCTACTGTTTCTATAGCATATTTGGAACACATCAACACCGTCAGTCCATCGTGGACACAAAGATGAAGCTATGCAAAGGAGAAGAAGCCTCTGAAAGGAAGCCAGGAGCTTTAGCACCCACCCAGTCCTTCATGGCCTCCAGCTGGCTTTTGTGTTTGGTAGGGCAGTGTTTCTATAAGAACTAAACTTATCAAATGTTCAAGGTATTAAGTCATTAAAAATAAAAGGGGAACCTAAGAAGGGTATACATGCAAACACACATTTAAAACATTTTTTTCTCTTAGCATCTTCCTAGAAGGCTATAACACAGAAACTGATTTTGATCTCTTTCTTATTTTGCAACCTTGTGTTGACAGCTTTGAGGGGTTGTTGAGTTAGAGGGGAGGGATCAAATATTTTTCAAAAATGACAAGTTGAATTACTATCTTGATGTTCCCTGGATCTCTATGATCTCTCCCCTGTACAATTCCAGAAGCCTGTACACAATGTTTCTAAGAACATTTCAACAAAATTGCCTTTGGTGAGAACAAGACAACTGTTCACAGTCTGGGCAGAATAAGTGAATCTTTTGGACTAGAACGTGGTTGTAGTACAGTTTAAAAATCAATCTTTATTCATCTTGGGTCACAAACTATTTCCACCTAAAAGTCCTAAGATTCTATCCCAATTTCAACTCTACACCAATCCTTTCCCAAATTTGTGTAAATAGGCAAAATATTGAGTTAAATCTTTTAAAAATATTCATTCATGCGAGCTCTGAACACACGTTATGAAGCACTTACTGTCTCCCTGGCACAGTGTAGGAGGCACATGGTGCAGGTGCTCTGTTACACACATTCACCTAAGGCGCAAGGGGCACAGTTGGGGAAAGATGACAGAAACACACCAGCATTCACTTTAGGGTAATGCATTTGCATTAAATAAGCAGATAGAACCCAGAGGAAAGTTAAATAACTAAATAAACATATTTCATCATCAATCAGATATATTTCTGACAACATGGTTATCCTTAAGGAAATTTTCTTAGAGATGTGGAATGGAGAAACCAAAGCTGGGGAAAGCAGAACAGACTACTAATATGTTTGGTACAGAATATGATTGGGTTGTTTCATGTCTTGCCTCCTCTGTAATAAATAACAGAACAAAGTATTGCTCAATACTGTAAAAGGACACCCCATAAAGAGTAAAAAAAGAAAAAGCATCAACAGGTTAACTAACTCTACTCCCCACCCACTGGGCAGTTTTAGACCTTATGTCTTGGCAATGAGTGGTTTGGCCTGGAATGAATTTGGCAACGTCTTTGAAAACAGCTGGCAGAACACTCTCCATGTTCCCCTTCCATCATGCACCCAGGGCAACTCAAATCAAAAAGCACTTACTGAGAAAGCACCATGTGGTTAGCACCATGCTAGTTACTGTTGGTGGATAATTTATGTTTAAACTACGGCACTTGTCCCAAAAGAACTTGCACTTAAGTTGGAGACAATATACTCTCAAGAAAGTGATATGATAATTACAAAATATAAATTTGAAATTCTGCAAGAGATTGCCAGGTATGGAGAAAGAGATCATCCAAGGAACTGAACAAATACTAGGTCAATAGAAATATGATGGCCGCAAGGCCAAATGAAGGTAAAAGCTATAAGTGCCCAAAGACAAAACTGGAGAAATAGGATACAGCATTTGAAAGCAAAGAAAAGTAAAAAAAAGAAGTATAAAAATCACCTCATAAGATTTTCATTTCAATGGACTTTTACTACAGAAAAGAGCCACTGAGGGTGTTGAAATAAATCTGTCTGCCATCTGTACCAAGGCATAAGTAATCAGGTACTACGGGCTAACATTTTCCAACTGTAAAATCACCAAGAAATTTTATAATAAAGTTTATTGACTTAAATCATTAGCTCCAGAGGTGATAATTAAGGTGACTTATTAGTACTCCTGTAAGTAACAGAAACAAGAGTGTTCATGAAAAGAACAGAACTCTTCCTGCTATCACAGAGAGACCTAAGAGTAATTATGCCCTTTGAAAACTATGTAAATGCAAACAGTCTAAGAATCATAAGCTTTGCATTCTATTCAAATATATTTTAAATCTAAGAATAAATATATCTCTTTAGGAGTAGTAAGAGGGTATTTCCTGAATATTTGAACCCCAAAACACGGCTATGTACTGGCGCTTACAAGAAAAGTACTTCTGTGTGTCTTCAATTAATCATTAATGAGGCTCCAAATACCAATTCAACCTCAGGTAATCATCTACTCACTGTCTTTAACAAAGAACAAAACATAAACTTTGTTACATTAGATTACCCATGAGACTGTGACATTTAACCCTAGATAGAAGTAAGATAATTTGACTCAGTAAACATAAGACAGCTGCAAGAAAAGACCAGAGATAGTCATCATACTAACCGCTTGGGGTCTGTACCTTCTAGCAGTGGCAAATGAACTTTTCTTCACCAGCATTTTACTGTAAACAACTTACATAACTTTGCAACCTTAAGGCATGAATGAAACGACAACACAGGAAGTAACTTCATCATCTACCACTCCAACACGACATTACTAAGTACCTCATCACAGAAACAGTTTTTGAAGTACAATTATTTAAAGTTGAATTTTATGCTAGGTTGAAGGTATGCAGTGTCCTATAGAAACTACTCCAATTTAAATCTTCCAAGAGTAAGATGCCCAGAATACTATTAGTTCACTTGAAAATTACCAAATTGAACAAGTGTTCATAAAGCTGAATTGGGAGGGATACCTAGTTCCAGGATGTTACTGCTTTCTACAGTGTCTGATTTCCTTAAAGTTCAATCTTGAGCAATCTTTGAGCCCGTGCTGAGATTGGACAACTGTGAAGGCATCCTCACCATCTGGCTGAATTCCTTTGGGAATGGGGGAGGGGGGGGTTAAAATGGCCTCTCACCTCCTCAGTGACAAAATGCTTCCTGAGTTTCCCTTCTAAATGCACCCACTCAAGAGAAGATTTTGCAGAAACATAAGAACTTTGGTAAAAGAACATATGGTTTAACTAAGCCCTTTTCTTGCCTTAAACAACCTGAGGCCAGGAGATGCTTCAGTGTTCATCAATTTTCTAGAAAAATTAAAAGGCAGGCAAATGTAATTTAACTTCTTTTATCTTCCAATTAAGCTGACAAAAGCAGCCAACATCCAGAGAACAACAGTTCTTACACCATCAGAGTAGAGTCTACCACTGGTTTCTATGTTCCTCACCCCATCTCTCCCCAAAACCCTATAAATTCTGCATCAATGATGGCACCTCTTCCATGTCTCCCAAGCTAGAATTCTGGAAGCCATGTTTAAGTCCACTATCCCACAAGCAGGATACCAAGTCCTAATAGTTTCATCTTAAAGATCTTTCACACTGGTCCTCTCCTCCCCACTTCCTAAATCTAGGCTTTAACTCAAACTATACTCCCTGCGATGCACCTCCACCCATTCCAGTCCATCCTGCACAATACCACAAGCCATCTTTTGTTGGAAAAGAAAATCTAATTATGACTCTCCCCTGGTAAAAATCCTTTGCTGGTTCTAGGATCAAGTGCAACCTTCCCAGATGTGCACAAGACTGCAGGTACCACTTCAGGTACAGGCATGGCCACACACCCCGGGAGGTTCCTGCCACACTCAACTAAATGCACCTGCAGTGAGAAGGCTAAGGTAACAATAAAAAAAATCTCAGTAAAATAATACAGCATCAATATGTATACAAAGTTCTCATTCCACATCTTCCCAGTTCCTGCTACAAAGACTAAGAAGGGTAAGGAAGACATATTTGACTGAGTACAGTGGTTGAGAGCACTGGCTGGAAGCCTAGAATCTTCCTGTACTGCCTCGTTACAGTTGGTGTGATACTGAGCAAGTTACTTCATCATGCTGAGCCTGAATTTCCTTTTCTGGATTATGGGAATAAGAGTAGGATCAGCATCACCAAGTTGCTATGCCAGTTAAGTGACACAATGCCTGGCATCTAGTTAGAACTCAACAATTAGCTCTTTATTACTGAAAGAGTTGATTTGTCTTATTGGTGGGGAAGGGATAAAGCATATTTATATAAATAAACCTCAGTGGCATCATAGAATTCAAGAATACCTTTCATGAATGTGTGGTGGTAGTCTGGGAGAGAGTAGGCAGATAGTTTTGAAGAAATTGGAGGGGCCCAGTTGCTTTTAAGAACTTAACTCAGGGATGCTTTGTTTGGCAAACCCTTTTATTTAACAGAAAGTTCCCTGCAGAACTCGTTAGCTTCTAATTCTTCCATTTTATGATTCTTGAATATATGCATTCAAGGATACATCTTCAAAACTGAGATTAAATACTCTGTGCCAGACACCAAACGAAGTACTGGGGAGTATACGGATAGCTTTTGTACTTTCCCACCATTTGAAGGCCACTCTTTGTCTTGGTTGTGCTGCTGGTAATTTAGTACCTTGAAAGGGAATCTCTTAACATTTGGCCCATCTTCCACATTTTCTTCCTTCCTTTGCTTATCACAAACAAGTACTCTATTTAGTAGGTTCCTGAAAATGAGAGATTGTTAAACTGCTTCAGTCCTTATAACGAGGGTGGCCGTTTTCTCACCATCTTCCAGTCCTTGTAATTTGGGGTCACAATTTGTATCTTTCAAGAATTACCAAAGGATGTTCCTTTCTTAAGTTGTAACCCTGAGAATCCAGAAAAACTTTATTTTAAGGAAAGAAACTTTAATTAAATGTCTTCACATGAAAAGATGCTCTATATCCTTAGTCCCTAGAGAAATGCAAATCAAAAGCCACAATGAGACACCACTTCACACCTACTAAGATGGCTATAATAAAAAAAATAGCAAGTGTTAGCCTGAATGTGGTGAAATTGAAACCATACATTGCTAGTGGGAATGTAAGATGGTGCAGCAACTTTGGAAAACAGCTGTGCGGTTTGTCAAAATGTTAAATAAAGAATTACCATATGACCTTATCAATTCCAATCCTAGGTATACACCTCCCTAAAATGAAAAAATATCCCCACCCAAAAACTTGTCCACAAATGTTCATAGCAGCATTACACATAACTGCCCAAATATGGAAAACAACCCAAATGTCCATCAGCCAATGAGAATGAGTAAATAAAATGTGGTATGTCTACTTTCAATTTTGCAAGATGAAAAAATTCTGGAGATCTGTTTCACAAAAATGTGAATATACTTAACAGTACTGAATGGTACACTTTTAAAAACCTGGCATATTTATACAATGGAATATTATTTGGCAATATAAAGAAATGAAATACTGACACGTTACAGCATGGCTGAACCTTAAAAACATGCTCAGTGAAAGAAGCCAGTCACAAAGGACCATATATTGTATGATTCCACTTATATTAAGTGTCCAGAATAGACAAATCTACAGAGATCCGTGTTTGCTGGGGGCTAGTGGGATTGGGGAAAATGGGAATGATTTCTAATGGGTATGGAGTTTCTTTTGGGGTGATAAAATATTCTAAAATTGATTGTGGTGATGGTTGCACAACTCTACGAAAGCACTAAACATCATTAAATTGTATACTTTAAATGGGCCAATTGTATGGTATATAAATTATATCTCAATAAAGCAGTTAAAAATACATGCAAAAAAATTAAGTAAACTGCTGCTCTGATGTTACGTTTGGCTTAATAAAATGCCTTCAACTTTGGGGTTACAACATCATTATTTTTCTTTTTATGTTAAGTATAAGGATCTGATAATACTTGAAATCCTCAATTTCTCCCTTAATTCTCTTTGTTGCCCTGCTGTGCTCTTACTACACTCCCTCTTCAATAGGGGTAGAGCTGCAGGGTTACCTAGGTAACTAGAAATAGGCATAGAGACTCCAACAGACAGCCTATATCCTTAGTGAAACCAGAAAGCAAAACTTCACCATCCCTCTAACCAAGAAGGGGTTTTATAAAATGCAGGGATAGGCTAGGAAGCTAAAGAAAGGTAGAGAACTAAAGAAATAAACTATAGAGGCCAGAACACTTTCAGAAACACAATGACCTGGCTATATGTTTGAGTGTGTCTGCTGTGAGTGCTATAGCAAGAGTCTTCAAATGGGAGTCTAAGAATCTTTAAAAGACCAGAGACACTTTCAAGAGTCTATGACTTCTCCAGAATAATTTTTCAATTTTGTGTTTGCATTTTAATGTTAATCAAAAAGAGCTTGATACGAATAACACACTGGACCATGTGAATGACCCCCTTACCAACAAGTGTCCAGGTTTGCATTTATGACTGCAGTAGCACTGAGAATTCATCATCAAGGATAGTACTCGTGGAGTGCTGGTAAGCACACATGGCAATGATAAAGTGCAATTTAAGATGCTTTCATCAAGCAATACTTTGATGTCATGGCACCACAAAATGACAAGTAGTAGAGTAATGTACTATATTAACTGCTTGCTATAGGCTGATAAGGAAAGGAGAGAGGCAGACTTGATACATAATCCATACAGTCACACCAAGTAAAGGTCAAATGACATGAAGGTGTGTTCTCTGCATGAAGGTACTGCAGAACAAAGATTCTGTTTCAGGGGTTTGAAAATTACAAAGAGGCAATGATAAGAGTAAGTTATGTTCAAGTTGTTTTCAGAATAGTGTGAGTTATTTCTATTACCAATTGACTTCCTTCAACAGTCTTCTAACACTTACCTGCACAATGAAAACTTTAAAAATTTTCCACATCTGTAAGAACCAGAATTAACAAACATTCGTATTCTTGATTCTAGCAGTAGTTGAGTTAGATATGTTTGATGTTGATTTCAATAACTTTACTAACCTTATCTTTGAATGAACAAAATATTTAAGCTCTAGCAAAAAAATTATGAGTTATTAAAACCATCAAAATTGTAACTCGAGGACTTTTCACCGGCAAAGTTGTGGTCTGATGGGGTCTGATAATCCTGAGCTAGGAGGCAAGCGCTTCAAGTCCATAATGTATTTCTGAATAATATTTATGCAAAAAAATACTCTCTGCACTACTACCATCTAAGTCAAAAGACTCATATGCATTATGTATATATTTGGACCCAGGGCAAAACTTTATGCTTAAAAAACAAAATCAACATAGGTAATTTAGTTTTGGCAAAAAAAGCATTCGTCATATTAATGTTAATTTAAATTTTAATGGTTTATTTGTGATTTTCAAATGTTTTAATAGTTGCATATGAGCTATAAGCATTAGAAGTATATATCTTATTTCATGTTTCTACATATGTAGTACAATTTAGTAGTAAAGTTAATTTAAGTCAACGAAAGCAGTTTGTTGAAAACACTTTTTAAAGGAAAGAATTCATTCATAGGCTATTTGATAAGCACTACTATAAACAATAATATAAGAGTGATTTGAATCATGTTCATATTCAAAAAATATTTGGGATCCTACTGTGTGCTAAGCACTAGGATACAGTAGGAAACAAGACAGACATATTTATGCTCTCACAGGGCTTGGAATCTATTAGAAAAGGCAAATAAATGTAATATGTGAAATGTTAGGGATGTACAAGTGGTGGGAAAATAGAATAGTTTGATCAGGGCCCCTTGCCTTAGGCCCAATTGGGGGTGGTGCGGCGCATTCTGTGTAAGCAAATTGTGTGTGGGGATGGAGTTAGTGCACATGGGCCGCACCACGACCTTGGCAGGCATCTGCCTCAGGCATCCATGCTGTGCAGCCATGCTCTCGAATCTACCACTTCCAAGGACCTTTTTACCGGTTACCTAGCCCGGTGGCCAATTTTCTGCTGACCAGAGCCTGGCTGCTGCTCAATGCTGCAAACTGAGATTTGCGGCAGAAAGCAGAGTCATTGGAAGCACAGATAAATGTCCTGGAGGATGACATGCAGCGACTGGCCACTCCTGCCTCTCACACCAGGGAAGATGACCAACCCAGTGGTGAGTTGGGAAAACCGTACATGTCCAGGCAAGACCTGTTGTGCATGAGAAATTGAGACAGTAAAGCAGCAGAAACAGGGAGAGTCCCTGGCTGCTGCAACTATGGGAGCTGAGGGTGGATGGTGTAATGTGCTCTGGAGAAGATATAGTAAATGCATGTCACATTTATCCGAAGGCAGATGGCTTGAAGGGTGCCACTTAAACCTGATGGCTGGATGGGTGTCATATAAATCTGAGAAAAGAGTGCCACATTCAGAGGGGCAGATGACCGGAGGACGGGTGCCCCTGCAGAATTTCAAGTACGTTTTCACCTGGTGGAAAGGTGGAAAAGTTAGTCTCCATTACTACGTGCCTGTCTTGGTGGCAGCAGTTATAGGAGAGCCACAGACATGCAAAGGGGCAGGGCAGCCACTCCTTGATGGACTGGGTGAATGCAGCTGTTTGAACTGTGTGGGCAAACTGCTGAACTGCCTGAGACTGAGTGAATAGCTGGTGTAAGCTGAGCTGATTGAAGTAATTCAAGAGCCAGGGATGGGGCAGCCAGATGCTAATAACCAGGACAATGGGGTAAAAGTCCTAAAGGCACTTCAGAAGTCTGGAAGCGTGCCCCACCCATAACAGGCCCTGAGGCCTAGAAGGACTGAGTTGTCCCGGAGGACAGACCTAGGGCACTGCTGCCCTTGGCAAACTGTCCCCTGTATCCTAGCCACTCTGGCTGGAGCAGTCCTGCCTCAGCACCTCCAAACAGCAAAAACCGAAAACCTTGGTGGCGTTCACGTGTTAAATTTGCACGCCAGCAGTATGTAAGAGCAATGGAAGTGTGGCAGACTCCACCTAGATTTCAGAAGATGTTTAAAACAGCTGGGGTACTCAGGCAGAGAACTGCTGCAGGGGTAGAGCCACTGTGGAGGTCATCCACGGAGCAATGCCGAGCAGGAAAGTGGGGTCGGCGCCCCCACAGAGAACCCCCACTGAGGAAATGTCTAGTGGAGCCAGGATGGTGGGATTGCCACCAGGAGCCCAGAACCATGGGACTGCTGGTACTGTGCAGTGCCAGCCTGGAAAAGCTGCAGGCACCAGGGCAGCTCAATGGGCTGCATTTGGTGGAGCTGTAGGAGCAAGATTGCCCAACGCTTTAGGGGTCCAGGTGACCCAGTGTGCTTAACGTTTGCCCTATTTGGGTTTGGATTTGTTTGGGGCCTGTTTTTCCTTTCTATTCCTCCCTTTTGGAATGGGAATGTGTACCCAATGTCTGTCCCACAGTGTCTTGGAAGTAGATAAACTTGTTTTTGACTCTTTACAGGTTCACGGCTGGAAGGACTTTTGCTTTTGGTCTCAGAGGAGACTTTGAACTTTTGACTTGGTGCTGCAACAAGCTAAAGACTTTTGGGACTGGGATGGAATGTGTAATACGTGAATGTAAGGGTCGTCTATCCTTGCTAAGGGAACATCACGGAAGATTCTGAACACACAGATTGTATGGCAAAGACCCTGAAGGGATGGACTGTTGGGAAAATAGAATAGTTTTATCAGGGCCCCTTGCCTTAGGCCCGATAGGGGGTGGTATGGTGCATTCTTTGTAAGCAAATTGTGTGTGTTGGTGGAGTTAGTGCACATGGACTGTGCCACGACCCTGGCTGGCGTCTGCCTTGGGCATCTGTGCTGTGCGGCCATGCTCTTGAACCTACCGCTTCCAAGGACTTTTTTGCTGGTTACCTAGCTCACAGACTGGCATGTGAGGGGTCTGGTAACCCAGCCTGGCGTGTGAAGGATTTGTGACCCAGTCTGGACAATGGGCTTGAGGGATCTGTGAGCTCCAGACCCAGCCCTAGCTTGACAATTGGCCCAGTCGGCAGGATTACAGGCAGGTAAAAGAGCCCAACAACAAGGTACAATGGAAACAGTAGGGGTACCTAATCTAGTTTAGGGGTTAAAGAGGAATTCTTAAAGAATATGACATTTAAGTCAAAAGGAAGTGTCGGGAAAACATAGGAAAATGGTCAGGGCCCTTCAGATGTTCAGAATCTTGCCGAGCATTTGATATAAATATGCACGTGTGCCCAGGTGTTCCTTGGTTATTGGCTAATGTAATTGCGCATGTGCACCCAGGTGCCCTGGGTTATGGACTTAAGTTTAAAGGACAAGTGGCTCTGATACACAGTGCCCCACCTGCCCCTGGAATGGCTACACGGAGGCTGCTACTGCTTCAAGCTGTTGCTGCTAGGGCCCCCAGGATGCCCTGAGAGGCCACCACCGCTGGATCTGCTATAAGCTACTGCTGCTGCTGAGGACTGAGCTCATGTCGTCTGCCAACGGCTCCTGGGATCTTTCACAATTACCTAGCATGGACCTGTGTGTGAGTGGTCTGGTGACCCAGCCTAGCGTGTGAGGGGTTTGTGACCCAGTCTGTACAATGGGTTTGAAGGGTCTGAGCCCTAGCCCCGCCAATACAAATGGAAACTTAGTAAAATAACACAACGTTTGGCTTTAGTTATGAACTGCTTTAACAATACTATTGCCTAGCCATACAATTAGCATAGTTACAGCCTTAACTAGACAACTGGCATAGTTGTGTAGCTTTACAGGAATAAACAGGAGTTAGCCAGGCAAAAGTGAAGTAGTAATGGGGGAACTGTTCTATGCATGTGATATGCCCCGTTTCAAGGCTTGTCATGAAAGCTGAGGTGATTAAAGGCAGAGAAAGAAGTTCTGTAAGGCTGTAAATGGAGTGTGTGTCTGGAGGATGGTGGGGGAGGGGGAGGTAAAGCGACAGCTCTAGACTGGAGAGGGAGGCAGAGTCTTCCTCCTGCAAGGTCTGAAGTCTTCTTCAGGAGTCTGGCTTTTAACTTCTCACTAAGGAGTTCTGAGTACAATAAGTCACTGAATTATGTTAAGCAGGTCACTGACATATCACATTTCAGTTTTGTAAAAAAAAACTCCTCTACATATTGAAGAGAGCATTGGAGTTCAGAGGCAGGAGGGCAGCTGGAAATGGCTGCAGCAGTCCAGGCAAGACATGAGGGCGGCCGCAAGTGGAGTTATATACTGGAGCAGCATATCAGGGAGATTCAAGAGATGTCAGATAAAATTGAAGAATACAGGCTTCAGACAATATTGAGAAGACTTGTTAATTCAGTGCAGGTGGGATTTAAATGAGAAGGATATATTACGGAAAATGCTCAAGTGGTAACTCGTGGAGAGTTGTGTCTCACAAAGTAGAGGAAGAATTACAAAGCCTCGCAAACAAGACCACCTGCATTCAAAGACTGCTTTGTACAAGAGGCTTGAAAAAAGTATTTTTGTTTTCCTTGTAATTTCATATCTTTGCATCTATTATGAACAGCTTTTTGAAAAAACAAAAATACTACTGACTTTAATCGCTCACACCCAGAGGCGGCAATATTCAAAACAAGTTTGTGTTTTTGAAAAGTCTTGGTTCAAAGACAAAAACCAGAAGAGACAAATCTTTTGATCTTTACTAACTGACACGGTGTTTCAATGCAAAACCAAGCACTACTTAAGACTTCTTTGATGGGACAATGGGCAAGAGCTCAACGTAGCAAGCATTTAGGTCTGCTCTGGGCTTTATACCATAGGAACAGGGATTTAAATATCAAAAGAACTGAGAACTCGAGTTCAAGTGACCAGTGCACCTGGCAGAATTTAATCCAGTATAAAACCTCTCCGTGCAAATTCACAATTTTCTAAGAACAAACAACTCTGGGAAATTTTTCCCATGACCGACCCTCTCATGAACATTTTTAATATTTCAAAAATGCTTAAAACCGGAACAAAGCAATTTTTAATCTCAAAGGGTCAGAGCAACTGGAATTAAAGAATGCATTAGACATGAAAGACACCAAAGCTTTACAAACAGGGCATCTTTTTCACACCAAAGCACAAGAAAACAAAAGAAGAATTAAACTAACACAGACCACAGAAAATATCACATGAAAGGAAATTCATGGCTGGCCTAGCCCGCAACAGAAAAATCTCAAATAAACAAGCTTGGTTTCCATAAGCTCTCTAAAAGCAAGGAGAAGCACAATCATTTTTTAGCATCTTGAAAGTGAGAGGCAGTAGAACTTTATTAATATTCCAAGTTTTTAGGATTATTAAGGAGGCAAATAGGAGCAGAGGGTCCTGGGCCACTGTCCCCTACCTCTGTCTCCACACAGCTCAGCCCCTCACCTGCTTACTGCACTGCATGACCTACATTCTGGGTCTGCCTCAACCTCTTTCTCCAGGGGCCACAGGTGAGAAGACTCTACATGAGTGTCCACTTATTTTAATAAATAAACACTGTTGCACTTACTATATGCCTGTCACTGTTCTAAATACTTCACAAATAAGAATCCACTTAATTATCATAAAAAATATGAGGCAGGCACTATTATTATTCTTGCTTTACATACAAGGAACTGAAGCATGGGAATGCTGTAACACTTGTCTAAAGTCAAACAGCCAGGAAGTGATACAGCTGAGATATGAATCCACTCTTTATCATCTGACTATGGAGCTATAAAGGTTATTTTGACTTTCCCCTTTATTTTCTGTATTTTCATATTTTCTTTAAATGAGAATTTAATAATAACAAAGAACGAAAAGATCATTCTTATTTTGAAAGAACAAACCAAAAAATAAAACAAGATCTTGCATACCATATCCATTAAATCACAGGAAAAAACACCTTACCTACTGGAAGCCAAGGGCCTAGGCCAGGTGATCTTCCTTGGATTGTTTGTCACAGTAAGAGCTTCAGTTTCCATGCCCTGTGCCCCCATTACTCAGACAGAAAACATAAAGAAGGGCAGCAATTATGAATATGTGCTCTGGAAAACCTGCCTGGGATCTAGTTTGTTTACAAGCTGTATAATCTGGAACAAGTTGCTTAAGCTTTTCAAGTCTTAAGTTTTCTCACCTGGCAAATGACTATAATTATATGTCTCCTAGAGTTAACTAACATAAAGCACTTAAAAACATAGAAATGTTCGGCACAGAGTAAAAGGTCAAAAAAGTGTTAAGCGTAGGAGAATTAAACTGTTCAAGTATGTGACTACTTAGATTATATCTGAGCTAGTGCAACCAAACAAACCAAAAATTTCATAAAATCACCAAATGTGAATGAAAGAAACAACCCGAGAAAGAACAAAGGAAGTTTTTCACTAAAGCCTTAGTAAGCAATAAGGGCTAACAGGGTAGAGACTATCTTTGAGCTATAAAGAAATGACTCCCAGATCCAGAGGCTGAAGTCATGGTGTTGTACTGGAATGTAAGAAAATAATTACAATGTTAGGGACTATGTCTCCCTTCTTTACATTTTTTTTTAATATTGTTATGTTTCAAGAATCAAGTTATTTTCTCCTCTCTGATTCTTCATTTCATTGTTATAAAAAGAAAATCACTGCACTGAGTGACCTGAAAAGTTCCTTCTAACTCTAACAATCTTTATTTCCCGAATGGCATAACCAGATCTTTTTTAGGCATGAAGTATATACTAACGAGATTCTATTACATTTCTAAATGACATCACTCTGCCAAGCAAGTGAATCTTCAGATAGTTTGTAATGAATAAATTTTTTGTTGTTGCCATTTTAGTATCTACAGTTATTCCTTCAAGTTATGTTAAATGTTCCTTTTAATGAGAATGAATGCTTCTGGCCCTCTTCAACCTGCTATTATTCTCTCTCAAATACGACGTCTGCTATTAGGATCCTGGCTCCAAAACAGAAACTTAAAGAAAATTAAATATTACTAATATAGATTTCTACATCCATAAATCCTTGCATAAAAATATTATTCTCTATCCATATCTAGCTCCTATCTGATGCTTTCATAACCCTCAACTATGAAGCAGAAAGTGTTATTGTACAAGCTCCTAAGAAAGCTAAAGTAGCAATGTATTTTAGCTTTATTAAGGTCTTCAGGGCCATCCCGTATGCCACATCCAGAGGACACAGAGAATCCATACCTGTTCATGGACTTACCCAGGTTTCAGACAAGGATGGTGATGCTACCAAAGGAGCTCAAGGAGTCCCTGAGCACCACTGGTAAGCCCTAAAGCTCAGGTAGAGAAAAGGACAATAAAAGGTGAGGAAACCATTAAAGGCTCTAAAACAATGAATGAGATGGCAGAAAAAGAAGAACAAAGAGAAAACAAAAGGAACAGAGAGTGAAAAACTACAGAACTACAAAGTCAGGTGGAAGGAACAACTATGCTAAGCTCTTCGTATACATTAAATTCACACAATAATCTGCACATCATTTTGTCCTTAGGTGGAACAGGTTTACAGAATCTATTTAACTTTTCTAGAGTCACACAGCTAGTAGGGGCAGAGATTATATTTGAACGTGGGCTTTTCTAGCACATGGCTTGTGACTGAATAACATATGCACACTCTGTGACCTCAGAAAGCATCTCTGGCCCATGCTCCCATGGGAGGTTTCAAATCTCTCTACTCCCTTGGCCAAGGATAAACAGCCTCTCAAAAGTGCCCTCTGGATACTTCGAGGCACTTTGGTCCTGCTCTGCATGGCTTTGAAGATTTGTTTCTTGTATTAAGTTAAAGTCTGTCTTCCTAAAACTTCTACCTACTTTTATCCCAGAAGATCATCACATCTGCAGCAAATGAGGTTTCCTGTCAAAGCCCTGATCAATATCTTTAAAGGGAAGAATGGAGAACGTTAAAAGAATTAAGGAAAATATTTTTTCAATCCTATAAAATATAGGATTTAAAAATTGGACTTGTAAGAATAAAGAGCCCTGGGATTAATAAACTTACTAAAGGGAAGGAAGCAGGTGAGCATCTCTTTGGTTAGTTATTTCATGGAGGATGATGTATATCTATTTCTGTTAAGAATCAGAGTTGCCTTAATTAAGTTTTAGCATAAGAAATTTAGTTTAAAATGTTATCGATTTGTGAGAGGTTTGAAAGTGCAGAGGTTTTTATTTCTTCCAGAAAAGCTTAAATTTTACATTTTCTTTATCTTGGAATGGTTCAGCTATAAGTCTGCCTTAAGTAGGAAATTTGTAAGCTTTTTTGCCCAGCACTTATGAAAACTTACTTAGGAATGAGAGACTCATCTAACAAGTAGCCTTCAACTCAAACTAACTACTTGGCTTCTGGGTTCCATCTATAAAATGGGAATAATATTTGGCAAATAGTACTTTGAGACTGTTGTAAAAATGTTGCTTTTTGGCTTTACTGTTACTGCCCCCAAAATGTACTAGTTACTCATCTAAAATTAAACATCAAAAAAAGGCAGGGAAATTTACTTTTGCAAATACAGAAAACATTTCATATATTTTATACATTGTTTGTAAATATTTATTAAATGTATATTAATATAGCAGTTATATAAATATTATTTTGGTGCTCAGTATTTTTACAAAGTACCACCAAAGTAATTTTTGTCATTTTATAATTTTCACTTGACTGTTTATGACCACATCTTGGAAGCAAAAAATTGGAGCTAGCCTCTCTGTCAAGCACAGCTCTAATATCTAGACCTTATACTGGGCATTTGTGGCAGGATTGACCAGAAGCTCTCACCTCTTTCAAAGAGCAAGTGATTAGGAAACATAGGGTAATCATCATGAAATAAATGGATGAAAACGCAAGTCAAAATTAGTGCCTACCAATCTTCTCCTACAAGTAGTTGTTAAAGCATTATAGTTTACATTTATAAAAGCAAAGATAACCTATTATATTATCTGTTCTTCTGGGGTGAAAGCTCAGAGTTGCAGATAATCCTTTCCCTGTATTTAAAATAATGAGAAGATAATTTCTTTCCTCCATTCACACTCCTTAACCACAAATCATTTCTCACTCAACTAATTTTCACAGCTGTTCCTAAGGAGCAAAAAGGCAGACAGAATGTCACAATGTAGGTTTTGACAAGTTAAAAACAGAGGGAAGGAACACAGCAGGTCAAAGGCAACAAGACCAACACAGGTAAATGCTTAGAAAAATAGGCTAAGACAGGAACAAACCTAGAATTTCTGTTATTGTTCCTCCACTACTACATCCATGTATCAAGTCTCTCATTCAGAAATGAGTAAAAAAAGAAGCGTCAAACTACCTACCCTAAATCCTCACATTTACTGCATAGTCTATTAACATTTACTGAATAGTTAACTAATATGATTTGTACTGTAAATAATAAAAATTCAATAACATTTCAAGCTTTTCTTAATAAACATCCCCAAAATTTTACTTCTTATCTTTCTGCTTCTTATAAAATATCTAACATCAAAATAGTGTAAAGAAAATTTGTTACATTTTACTCATAATCCCTTAAATAGCAATTGTTTATTTTTGTGTTCATAAAATTTGTTTAGACTTTAAGATAGTTGCAATAATCAATGAATTGTGAATAAATTATTTACTATATATGCTTATTTCATGAGTTTTCTGTTTTTGTTTATATCAAAATGTTCAATTTTATTAGTTTTAAACAGAATATACTACTACATATCTTACCTTAAAGGAAATTTCCTTGCTTTAATAATAAGATATATTAAAACTGAGACCTATAATTTTTCACCTAGAAGTACAGAAAAAAGGTATTTGTTTTCACAGACTCTCTTCTTTCAGAAGACTCAAAACATTTCATTTGTCATTTGTTTACTTGAATGCAGCAGGTAGGTAGCAAAAGACAATAGTCCCAATTTTAGTCCCTCATAAGCTGGTATTTACAAAATTATGACTTTCTTCAAAACACCTGGAACGTTAGTTAAAACTAAAACCATTTTTTAATAAATCAACATTCCATCTGTTTGTACTAACCCATGCCACTTTCTCCAACCTTAATTCGGGTTTGGTTTACACATGAACCCAAATAAATTCAGAAGATAAAATGAACGTCTCAAGAACAGTAACAGTAATTTTCTCTAATATTTCACAAAGGGGGCTGAGTTCCCTGAAATCCAGATGGACCAACAACAACCTCACATGAGTTTACAATCTCTTCATGTATTACCACAGATACTACACCCCTGACATCCCCCCCATGCTCCATCCAAAAGGAAAGCAGGTTTCATACCAGCAAACCAAAAAACTATTACAATGTTGCATGGAAAGCTATACTTTAGTTTTCAAGTGCTCATATTCTGCTCAACATTTTTTGAAAGACATTGAAGAAGCAAAAAGACATTCCACGTAGAGGAAAACCTCAATTATACAGAAATAGAGGGGTCAGGTTTACTCTGTATTAAGTAGAAACATTTTTTATGTCAAACCACAGGGTGGACTGATTCCAAATCATTCTGAGAGAGTTAGTTCTCATTGTGTAGGCAGAGAAGGTACAGGACATGGTCTGACAACCTTTCCAATGCAAGGTGAAAAGCAGCCAATGCTTTCCTTTTTCCTACCAGTGGAGTCCACGGAGTTGCTTGCGGTAGAATGTGCTTATCACATGATAGAAGCAGAGATAGGGTATAAATGTTAGAACCATAAGAGATTTTCAGTTTGTTTTGCTGTGATTTGTGTCTTTCTCTTCAAAATGAACAGTTCTGTTGTTTCTGATTATAAAAGCAATACTTTCTTGTTATTTTATTAAAAATCAGATAATACAGGAAACTATAAAAAAGAAAGTAAAAGTCATCTATAATCCTACCACGCAGAGGTACTACTCTTAATGTCTTAGTGTTTATCCTTTCAAATTTTTTTCTACGCATACACACAGATACAGAAATATGTTTTTGTTTTTTCCTTTTAAGGAACAGATCAACTATAAACTCTAGAGCAACCACAAAAACAATTTTTAAAGGAAGCATAATTATTACGCTAAAAGAGGAGATAAAATGGAATTATATAAAAAGTTCACTTATAACTACAGAAGGCGAAATAAAAATAAGGGGAAAAAAAGAAACAGAGCAAACACAATGAACAGAAAACAGTTACAAACACGTTAGATATTAATCCAACTATACCAGCGATCACTTTAAATATGAATGATCTAAATACACCAAAGACAGATTGTCAGAGTGGATTAAAAAAATTAGACCCAAACATGTGTTGTCAACAACAAACTCACTTTAAATATAAATACTAAGGTTAAAAATAATGGGACTGAGAAAGAAACGGAGATCATAAGCTGTTTACTGCTTTGAGATCTCCTTTTCTACTTTTCCTTGAAAGACAAAGGCAGAAAAAAATTTAGTCTACTGAGAAATTCCATAAAGTTATCAATGAATACAATGAATACAGTCCAATATTTCAAAATGTTGACCTATTTTACACCATTGGAGAATACAGAATCATATATTATTTGACACAAATTAGTGACAGATGAATAATGAGTGCTTATATTTCTCCCTCATCTTGCCTGTATCCCACAAATGAAAATCTGCCAACCATAACAGAATTGACTTCCTTTCTTTAAAACAGCCTCTCATACCTTGTTACTGGAAATAGAGAAATATTAATAAATGTCCTTATCCATACCTGAGAATATATATAAAATTATTGGCAGATTCTTTTTTCAGTGCAGTTCAGTGTTCAATATGAGCTGCTAAACTTTCCTTTCTAGCACAGCTATGAAATAATTTATTGACCTAGTGAGTTTAATTTCAAGTTTAGATGCTACATGGATGCAGAAAGTCAGTTAGTTTTTCTCTATTCTTCCCAAATTTAATGCCCAAGAAGGATATTTTTCCATTGCTTCACTGTCTAGCATGTCCAAACTGATCAAATACATCTTGGAAGTGGACTCTCCTGGACATACAAGATAGTCAACATTTAGGCTAAGACAATTTCAAATATGCCAAAGGTATGTTTCTGAATTGTCCGTATACATCCTAATGCCTCATGCAAAAATAACTAGTATTAGACTTAATTTTTCTGAGGTCAGAAAAATGACTGAAAATTTCCCATTGTGTGATGATGCTGGAATCTTTGATCTCTACTGCTCTGACCAGTAGTTTATTTTGAGAAAGCAAATCCTTCCTGTTGTTTCTCAGGAAACAGAAGAACACATTTATAGACTACGTTTTAAGTTCAAGTTTAAATGATTTTAATTTTCTAACTATGTTTCACTTTGAAGACTATTTAATTATGTGGGGAAATTAAAACTTTCAGAAAGAAACTAAAGCACTGAGGTAGAGAGAATGTATTCTCAGACTAGGCTAAAAGGGTAAATTTTTAAAAAATGTCTCACAAAAACTGTTACACCCTGTTTTTTCCTGTGAAGAATTTTCCAAGCATTAAGTTGTGTAATAGCTTAAAGGGGGAAAAAAAAGAAATGCCCAGGTTTCTCTCAAATCTGTAAGAGCATGGAGAAAGACTAGAGGCATAATTTTAAAAAGAGTGCCCTATCACCTGCTTAGGCTTGTTAAATTATTACAATAATCTCTGGAGCCACTTACCTTGCCTAGATTTACCTTTTAATGCTAATCATACCTCTAGGGTTTTAAGATGTTACCCCTGTTTGTAAAAGGAGACACAGAGTGTTGTTAAACATCTTTGAAGAGTAAACCTTCCAAGAGAAAAACATACCCAACTCAGAAGAGTGATAAAATGCTTCAAACTCTTTCTGATTTTTTTATGGGCAAAGAAAATCAAGGTGCGGTGAAGGGGGTAGAAAGGAGAAAGGACTCTTAAGATGCTATAAATTCTTAGCCTTCTCCAACTGTTTAATTCTACAATGCTATACTTTTAACTAAGAGGGAGAAATGAGCCCAGTGAAAAGAAATGCAATCAGAGAAGAAGAAAAACAACAGAAAGATTAGTGCAAGGACCACCATTTCCCTTATGAAATAACCAAATCCTCTGCTGCCAGTGACTTCTCAGGGAACTGTGGCGCACAGCAGGCAGGGCATGTGGCAAATCCAGCCTATCTGCCTCATGCACAACTCCCCTCCCAGCGTCAAGCTCCTCTCCTTCCCCTTTTCTGACACTTTGCTACCTCTCTCCCATTGTCACACACAGCCACAACAGTAGACACTTGGGGACAGTTATATTACAGCTCTCCCGGTCTCATGTTATCAACTCTCCAAAGGCACTGGCATTAATTGTTGCTATCAGAAGAACCCATAAATGATAAATAACAGGAATGTAGTTACTCTTATTCTCTTATCCACTCATTTTTGTCTGATGGTGTACAAGTCTCACACAAGTTCTGAGAGCTACAGCAGACTTGAGAGGACGGTAAGTATAACTTCCTCCACTGAAGGATGGGGAAACTGAGACCCAGAGAGACTAGGTGACTTCCCTATTAGGTGACTCAAGTTCCTTAATAGTCAATCTACTTCTCCTTCTATCCTTCTTTTCCTCCCTTAAATCATTATCTAAACAATGTTTCAGGCAAGGACTGTGTGTTCTATTTTAAAAGGTCATTCATGTTATTAATGTTACTCTATCAACCATCAGCACCTAACCTTCACTGACAAACCCTCAAAGCTGCACGACTATTACCCATCCTAAATCAGTGGGCTCCTTTTTCTAAGGTAACTGTTACTAACTTATAGCTGTCTGCTCAAGGCCCCTCAGCCTCAGCAGATTTCTCCCTTCCTTTACTGCGAATACCCAAGCCATCAGGAATGAACTTTCTCAGCTTCCTTCCCTTCTATGTGAACATTCATCACAGTCAGACCTATCTCTTTCCCCTCCTCTCCTGTCCCAATGGAATGAATACCCCAATTCCCTCTCTATGCTCCAAAACTTGGCCCCCGACCTTTCCTAGAACCTCACTCTATTAGTTATTCCCTCTTTCACCTTTAGTCACTTTCTCTTCACTATTCTCAACCAAACTATAAGCTCCAGTCACCATCACACACACAAAAAATGCCTTCACAGATAAACGTGTACCTTCTCTCCGCTCCCCAGCCCCCATGCCCCCACTTCTCAATGCCTACTCTTTCCTCACCCGTGACAGTCCAGCTTCAGATTTTAGGACTCTTCTGACTACCAAGTGAATACTTAATTGCCAAATCCAATGTCCTATATTCAGTCTTCACTTAACCTGACCTTTCCGTGGCCTCTGACAGATCTGATGGCTTTTCTCTGTTTACTACCTGGGTGGACTGGCTGGTCATCTCAGTTGGTTAGAGCATTGGGCTGATAATACCAAGGTCTAGGGTTCAATTCCTGTACCAGCCAGTCACCAAAAGCAAAACAAAACCTACCTTTGTGACTTGACAAGTTGCTCACCTGAGCTTTAGATATCTTGTCTGTAAAAGACAATAACAATAATTATTTCTGGGAGGATTGTTATGAGGATTACATGACATATTATATAGAAACAAAACCAAAGCAAAGCACCTGGTGTTCAATATCATTATCATTTTTTGCTTCTAGATTTTCCTGATTCTATCTCCTTCTGTCTGCTCAGTCTTTGATTTGTTGGCCATCCCTGCAACTACATTAATGGCTCCAAGATCAATTCCAGTTACTCCCCAATGCCTCCAGCCCTGCCTTCTCTCCTGGGGCCTAGACCTCTCCAGATCAGAAATATGTCCCACAGACACCACAATTTCACTTCAAATTGAACTCACTAGTCTCTCCAAACTTGTTCCTATGATGTTTTCAATCCTCACTAATGACACCTTCAGACAGTGAATTTCCCAACCAGAAAAATTGACAGTCATCTTTCTTTTTCCTTCCTCTTACTCCCTTCCCACTTTCCATCTAATCAGTAATTAATTCTTACTTCTACATGTTTCACCAATCCCTTCCTTCTTTTCCTTTCTCTCCATCATCACCTAAGTTCAGGTCTTCATTATCGCTGCCTGGATTACTGTAATAGCCACTGGACTTCTCCCTGCTTCCTTTTCACATACCTCAAGATAGTGATTTGAGCATTTATTTTACCTTTGATGATCTACAATGCTGTCAAGATAAAGCCCACAATTCCAGAAATGGATGCATGGCCCTAGACATGGACCTAGATGTAGGCTGGACCAGGAATATGAACTGAGAGACACCCCCAGCCCCTTCTCCCCTCTGCATACCATCTCTGCTGCAATCACTCATACTCGTGCTCTTCACACATTGAGCTCTTTGGGACACTGAACTTAGGCTGTTTCCTTTCTCTGGGCTTTTCTCCTGCTCAGCCTGGTAAATAATCTTATCCCTCCGATACACAGCACCAATGTCACCTCCTTCAGCAATTCTTTCCTCACAAACAAGAACAAACCACTCCCTCCTTTGTGCCCCACTCTCTATTAATATTTATCACAATGTATGGCTCTAAAGTACTTTAAATTCTAAGTTCCAGTTAATAGTTTATGTGTCTATCTTCTGATTGTATCCTCAGAAATTAACACAGTGACTGGCACACAGGAGGTAGGAGGAAGACAGAGAGGGAACTAATATTTAATAATTTGGAGCTCAGCAAATGTCTGTTGAATGGATGAACTGGGTTGGCTGTCAATTACATTAGAATAATTGAATAAGAGAGGAGGCTGGTAGGACAGGTGTATCTGACAGCTGGTGAGGGGGACACAGAGCAATCTGAATCAGAAATGGAAAACATCCGTACTAATGAAGTCCTCTAATGAGTATGTAAGTTCAGTCAGGTCACTAGCTGGGGCCACTATAAGCAAACTCAGGTGAATACATAATAAATCCGGTTTAAAGCACAATAGGAGAACATTTCCAATAGCCCACAGACATCAATCTTACCCGTCTAAGCATGTTTCAGACTTCAGAACATTCTATGTTATAATTTTATCAGCCTTTGTGCAAGCTTAGTAAATATCGGTAGTTAACTAAAAAGACAGCAACTCTCTCCTATATCCATAAAGCACTTGAAGAACTACAGAAAAAAAAAAAAAAAGGAAAACATACAGCCTATCACCCATATAATCCCAGAACTGTTGACCAAGGGTGACATCTTTGGCCTAGGCTAACTCTGTCATGCAGTATCCATTTTAAGACCATAATTTGTCCCACATAATGATTTCAAATTCATTTAAAATAATAAGGCATATTAAGCACAACATGGTTTTATCACATTTTATAAACTAAGGGAAAAGTATATTGTACTCTGTGCAAGCATGCAAATGCCCTCTTATCAAATAAAGTGACCTAGCATTCCATGTCACATAAATTGGAGACAGGAAGAGGAATGAAACCCAGTGAACTGAGAACAGATTGCCACGAAGTGAACTTGGAGAAAGCCAAAGCAGAAACTGGTGAAGTTTTCCCAATAACAAAGAGACATCTATAATTAACAGGCTTTCAAGAGTATTCACCCATGTATTATGGCATCACACCTCATAAAACATTCATTCAAAAGCCATACCAGGAATGCACATCATAGTTCCATAAGCACATACAGAGCACTGAAGAGAAGCCTTTGAAGTGAGATACCACTGCCCTATATAGATGACCAGGTATGAAAGGGAGCCATAACTGCTAGCAAAAGAAAAAGAAAAAACACAGACAAAGATGAAATGTCAGGAATGTTAAACTATGTTATCAAATAAGCAAATTAAAGAATGTTCCCAGATTAAGTAGACACATTTCTAGAAAAAACATTTATAGTTGTGAAGAGTTAATGCATGCAAATAAGAGCAAGAGATCTGCCTGAAATAATCTTAAACATTTTTGAATTTTTAAATTTACATTTGTATATCAATCATACTAATAAGATCAAGTTACATAAATGTACACATAACAATTAAAACAGTGTATCAAAGGCCCAAGAAAACATAAATAAGTCATTTGAACAAAATAGAGATCTCAGAAACAGACCTCTATATATGTGCACTTATATGCTGGAGATAACACCAAAAATCTGCAGAAAAAAAGTATATTATTTGATAAACAGTGTTGGGGAAATTGGCTCACAATATGAACAGTTTTTTAAAAATAAAACTCAGATTAATACTTCATCTCTCAAATAACAAATAATTTAAAAACCCAAATGATAAAAGTAAACCTATAAAGCTAATAAAAGGAAATGAGGAAAGATGATATTGTGAGCCCAGAATAGGACAGGATTTCTTATATGACTCAAAATGTACAGACCATAATAATATTAAAAATCGGTGGGTTCAACTACATTAAAATTAAAGATTTTTGATGCTGTTTTGTTGTTGTTACTGAAAGGAACCACAAAGTTATCAGAGAAGTGACATACAAGAAGAAAGTATTTCACAATACCTAAAGACAATGAGGTGATTAATTTCTAGAATATACGAGGAGTTCCACAAAAACTCTTTCAAGGCATTTCTTGCAAGAAAAAGGCAAGAGACCCAATAGAAAAAAGGGGGAGGAGGGTAGACAGGGGGGAAGGAGGCTAAACATATAAAAAGACAATTCATAGAAAAGGGAGACTGAGTAAATGAAGAGATGCCCAACCTCACTAGTAATCAGAAAAAGGCAAAATTAAACTATTAGTTATAATCAAGACCTATCAAGTTGGCAACAATCATGAAATTTGTTGATAAAAAAAAAAGTTGTTATACAGTACTGGTGGAGGTATAAACCTCACAGCAATCTCTGTAGTTTCTAGTAAAATTAGCAGGCATACATCCTGTGATCCAGCAATATTGCTTATGGACAATACTGCCTCAAGAAGCTCTCATGAAGGCCAATAAATTCCATACCCCTAGGCTCCCTAGGAAAAAAATGATTACATACTACACGAAAGCCAAAAATATTGATAAAATGTTGACTCTTTCATGTACCTGTTCTTATGGTCTTTATATTCTCTATGGTTTTAAGTTAACTTTTGTTAGAAAGGCAGGTAAAACTACACAGACCATGATCAATTCTTTTCACAGGTTAAATTAAGGACAGAGATAGCAGGAGATGCGGTGAGAGAAATGTTGCAGTGTTGGGGATTGCACAAATCTGGATCCAAGTCCAGGCCTTAGCTGGTCCGTGTGACTTTGATAAGTTATCCTCTCTGCCTGCCTCCATTTCTTCATATAAAACAAGGATATAACCCACACCGCACAATACCAGGAGGACCAAAGAGAATCCATGCAAAGTATCTGGCAAATACGAGGCATTCAATAAATAGGAAGTGATTTTTTTCTTTTAACAAGGTAAAAGAGCCATATTGTGAGCCAGTTTCCCCAACACTGTTTATCAAATAATGCACTTTTTCTCCACCGATTTTTGGTGTTATCTCCAGTATATTCATGCACTAACCCTAATAGATTCCAGTGCCGTCCTTAATCCATCTTAAATAGAGTACCATAGTCATAACAAGAGGAATGGAAACCAGAGAGACTGACTCAATATGAACTTATATATCAGATTTTCCCACTGCAGAACAGGGATAAATAATATCTCTCCTTCCATACACTTACCACACACTGTAAAGGTTCAGATTGGAAAGCCCCTTTGGCTTCTGGGAAAGGAACACAAGGCTGCTAGTGGTGGTGGGTGGCTAGGACAGTCGTGATTCTGCAACTGGTGTCACAGTCCTGACTTTCAAACACAAGGAAGGGATATTCACAGAAGTACTGTAGGGAAAATGCTCTTAGAAGAAATCCAGTTATACACGACTGAGTAACTGGAAAGATCTCAAAGCTGATCATCAAAAACAACCCAGAAACAAGATCAAATCCAAAGTCAGGACTTTACACATGACCTACTTAATGTACAACAAAGAGGAAACAAACTCCACCTGGGAATCTTTATAACCTGATGGCTAACGTATTATACCTTTTTCATCACCATTTGAGCATTTTCAGCTTGAAGCAGTTGTTTTCCTTTGGCCCTGATTCCCAACCTGTGGACTCTGGAGTATTGGAAGAGGTCTGTAGACTGACTATTTACCTCACACATATACACACTGTTTTACAAACACAGGAAGATGCTGTGGTCATTATTTGCAATATATATTCAGTTGAGTGATAGTAAATAACTTTGTCACAAAATATTTGCAATCACCAGAGATAAAAAGGAAAACTCTGAACAAGTCCAGATCTTTGAAATCTTTTACTATGAAATAAAAAGTTCCTAATTTTTGTTAAGAGTTAACAACCAATGCTTTACAGTTTATAGTTTCTGACCGAAAAGGTATTTTTTATTTCTTAATACAAATGAAGGAAAAAGAGAGAGGGTTTTGAAAAAATGAACATCTTAACTTGCATTTATCTCCATTCCTAGTCCTCTTTGGCCATTACCTTTTCCTTGGCATTTAACATCAAAGCTAGCTACCCTTTTATTCTTAGCCTCTCTATTGGGAGAGACACATGGCTAGTTCACAAGCCACTGCAACTCATCAACAGACAGAAATGGCAGTACACTGTATATTTAGGAAATACACATGTATCATTTCATTCCTCCCTTATAAAAGAAAGACCACTTATTTTCTCTCTTATTTCCCCCTCCCTGACCTCCTCTTCCTCTTGTTGTTTAGACACAATTTTATAGAGGGGAAATTACAGACCACTATAGACACTCCAGTTATTGAAAAGAAGATAAATATTTTATCCAGCATTTTCAAATGAAAATGTACTCCAAATTTTAATTTATGTTGTTCTAGTTGCAACATTAAAACCCTAGCCAAAGAGAACTTCAACTTTAAGCACTACAATGATAAAAAAATAAACTTATTTCCACCTGAGGAATATTACAGAAATATTTAATATATAATTTAAAGTTATATGCGTTTGCCCACATTTTTCTGTAAAGTGAAATTTTCAGTGGGTTATCCTGAACTGGGGTGAGAGAGTATGGGATATGTATAGTGGCAGTGGTAGTGGAGTGTGGGGAGAGTCACATACTGTGCATAATTTATTAATTAATTTACTTTCTCGGGGCATAAACTGTCCTAGGTGTAAACCAGAGGTTTTTTTAAAAAAATTTTTAAAAGTTAAAATGCGCTAATCTGACCCCTCTAAAAGATACTTGCTAAGACATGACAAAAGATAACTGTAAATTAAAATATACAATTAGAATTTTGGCAGCTGAATACAAATCACACCGATGCAAACACAGCTAAATCTAGTCATTGACACAGAGTAAGTGTAAATTTCTAACATTGAAAAGAAAACAGAAAACAAAAAACAAAAAACCCAAGCTCTGGGCAGAGCCTGAGTGGAAAGGAGTGGGAAAAGATCTGGAGATCTGGTGAGAGTAATTTTGCTTAGCTCTCTTTTGGAATGGCAAAGCACCACCTGAATCAGTATTGCCATCTATTCCTTAGGCTGCAACTTTCCAGAATGCAAAAAAGCCAAGGACTATAAATCAAAAGACTCTTGTTCAAGTACCAGCGTTTCTATTTACTAATGCAACCATTGACAAGTCACAGCTTATCAGCCTCAGTTTCCTCTCCCATAAATTAGAGTAAATGAATCCTATTTCACCACACTGTTGAAAGGAACATCAGTTCAGTACTGCGGAAAGGAGTAAACAAGACACAGAAAATACACTCTGTAAAGAGAAAATGACAATCTAAAGGCCAGTTATTATTATTCTTGAGCTTAAATTCCACTAGGGTGTGAGTAGATCCTGTTCCAAAATAGGGGGACAAGCTTGGAAGGTCAAAAAGCCCTTCTACCATATCTTAGAGCAGAGTGACAAATGCTGAAGAAAATCCTCAAATAAATTAATGAACCGGAGGACAAAGAGTATACCTGGGTGTGAAAATAGAGGCAAGACACTATGGTTGCACAGGTCTTTCGATAATCTCTCTTGTTGACTTGTTTTCACCTTTAATCATGTGATATATTTGTCAAGAAGAGAAGCATAAACACAAACATCTGACAGTTAAATTCAGACTTAAGAAGCCCATGCCTATCTACATAGTAAAGATGAAATTAATTGCTCAGATCTCAGGGTATCTTGGCTACTTACTGCTACTCAATTATATCAATTATTGATATTATCACAATGCTCAAAGCAGCTGCATTTTAAGAGATTAAAGTTCTGAAAGACTACTGGAATAATGGGATCTTATAATTCAAATTACCTCCACACACTGCCAATATGGAAAAAAAGGAAGAGGAGGGGGTGGTACAAATTTACCAGTCTATCTGAGTACCAAAGGTTTTCCTCTCAAAATTAATTATGTAGTAGATATATTTTATTATAAAATTTTCAGCATTAGAATGCTATAGTCAGCATCCCAACTCATGAATTTAAATTCTACAACTAACCCTGCCTCCAGAGAAAGCTTGGCTGCCCAATAAGGTGAAATAGGCAAGTATATGTAATACTGTGATTGTGTACTTTCCCTCTGTGCTGCAGAGAGACCCTTCTTTGGCAGAGTCTCACTTTCCTCCCCTCTAGTCATTTGCTCACATCCCTTCCTCCAAACTAAAGAGTAAGAAGATGCTGCTGGCTTTAATACTGTTCAGACATTTAATTTGAGGCCATATAATCATCCCATCAAACTGATTCTTCTCAGCCATCCTACTTCCCTTAGTGTCCCTCCACAAGACTGGAGTTTCACCAGGCAGATAAATACAGGCAGTAAAACAAGGCCAGGCTTTCACTGGGGGAGAAGTCAATTTGACTTAGTCTCCAAAGACATGCGCGCAGCCAGGGAAAAGAAGCAGCAAAAAGTCTGAAGCATAAAGCCAGCCTTTTCCCTAGCATTTTGTTCTCCTCCTAGGAACATCTGAGATGGAGCAAGATATGGAAGTGAAATTATAACTTACCTGGTGAAGTTGCGAAAAGCTATTCTCAATTTTGCTTTGATGGCAAAGGGAATTTCATAAGGATGCCTGGTACATACTTTTAAAGTATGTTCTCACTCAGCAAGGGAACCAGGCTAAGAAACCACAGCGGAGTTAACAAGCCAGACAGCCGAGTAAACACCTCCGAACTTGTTGCTGTCCCTCATTCCTGGTCCCTACCTTTCCGGTGTGTCTGTATCACTAATTCCTTAGTTTGTGATGGCCTGGCTCTCCTGTTTCACCAACTGAAGAGGTGGGATTTCTGAACCAAGACTCTTACTCCTGCCCCCCTTCCACTTCACCCACAACTCATCCCCCTTCTTCTCCCTCCGTCCCTGTCCCCACACCTCACCCCAGACCAGTGAGGGAGGAACAAAGAGCTGCTGCTTCAGGCAGCAGCAGGAGGAGGAAAGGGTGGAAAGGGCAGCTGGGGACTCCAGGGAGTCCCCGGGCACAAGCCCCAGAGCAGCGCAGCCTGGAAAGCGACCGGGGAGCCCGGGCAGGTCCTGGGTGCGGTGCGCTGCCCGCAGCCTTCCCGCTCGGGTCTGACACCCCGGGCAGCGACAGCGACAGAATTTGGCAGAGCCCCTCGGGTGAGAAAGCGGGGGATAGGGAGGGGAAACCAAGAAAATACAGGCGAGCGAGGCTGCGGCGCAGCTCTCCAGCCCGCCGGCCCCGCGATCCCGCGCACCTGGACCAGGCGGCCACCCTGCTCCCTCAGGGGGCTGTCCGGGGACTCAGCTTCGAGCGGGCGCGCTGCGGGGGCTGGAACCGCGGCGACGGAAGACTTCACTCCTCCATCCTGGGAGCCGGCAGCACGTTACAGACAGCCGTGCACTTCCTGTTTGAAAACACAGGGGAGAGAAAGAGCGAGGGATCCGAGTGTCGGCGGCGGCGGCGGGAGGGACGGAGGGACGCAGAGCAGCGGCAGCGAGGACGAGGGCGCTGCGCTTGCAGAACGGCCGCTCGCCTCGCCAGGGTCGCCACGGTCGCCAGGGTCGCCGCCGGGCGCTCTCCCCAGCGTGCGGCGACCCGCCACACCGCTACCCCGCAGTGGCGGGCGAGCCGGCTCGGCCTCGGCCCGGGCCTCCCCCTACCGGCGGCGTCGCCGCCAGCCGCCCGCCCGCCCGCTCGCTCTCGCAGCCCTTCCGTTTCCAGCCCCCGCCCAGGTTCTCCGCTCCCCACACGTCCACATGTACCTAAATCAATGGACTCCGCGATTCCTCGGCTCTTCCTCCCCGCCGCGGGCGCCCGAGTAGCAATCGGCCTTCTCCTCCTCTCCTCACCTCCCCACTCCCGCCCCCTGAAAAGAATCACCTCGGGGAAGGTGCAACGAGGAGACTCAGCCTTGCCAGGGGAATGGAGGCTGGATCTATGCAAATTTTAAAGTTAATGGCCACATCCTACTATAGCCAGTACAGTCGGCAGCCGAGGAGCTTCAGGATGGGAAATGACTTGTCTTGTGCCACACCGACTCAAAAGAGAAAGCGTGCACACTGCTGCCACAAACTAAGCCGCCACGAACCGCCAGGGGGAAAAACACAACTGTACAGTATTCTGAGTCCCTGCTCAGACCAACCTCATCCTCACAGTCCACCAACATTGACATATACCAGTTCCACACGGAACATAATCCTGTACACAGTGCGTTCTTTCAGAAAACGATTCCTTATTTCTCGGTGCATATGAAGCACAGAGAAGTTCCAAAGTTCTGTCATTAGGTTTATTTTGTTGAACTCTGCCTCAGATGAACTTCAGGATAGTGCTAGAAAAAAGAGGAAACAGATGGTTTAAGAATCTGCCATATGCAGAGTGTGCCAGCTCTAGGAGTTAGTATTTGTAACCTGCTCGCCCTTGTACCCAGGATCTATCAAGTTACAAGGCACTTAGAGCACTGTCTTTGACAAACAGCTCCTTTTTGTCATCAAGCTGTTGGCTTAAGTAAAAGTCATTCATATTTCCAAACTCAAAATGGAGAACACAATATAAAGAATGATTATTCTACATAAAAAGCTATCTTTTGGCTGAAGTCGAGAGAAATTGATGCATATTAAGCTCCTACTCAGCACTAGACAGCATCTCATCTTAATCTCCTCTTGGCCTTAACATTTCCCAACAGATCTGCAAAAGTCCTATTCCCATATTCCCAAATGAGGAAACAGGATCAGAGAAGTTAAATAACTGTCCCAATGTCTCAGCTAGAAAGTGGTCAAATGGAGAGTTGAATACAGGTCTTTCCTAAGTACAAATGCTGGGCCATGTCCTCTATACACTGCTAACTCCTAAAACAATAATGAATTCTAGAAGAAAAGTCAAGTCCATTGGACTCTGTAATTCATTCCTTCATCTCTTCTGAATGATGCTGCTATTCACAAGCTCATCCTGTTGAGCTAGCTAGGTTCTTTACCAACCTGAAGAATATGTACCTTGATTACTTGGGCAGAGGACACTGTGCTCTTTTCATAACCTACTACTGCCTCTGTCAGCCTTTTCAGAATTACTTGGTGGCAAAAGTTCAAAAGATTCTAGGACAGACACTCGTATGCCAAGGTACAAAGTCTGTCCAGTTCGGAACCTAATCAGCTGACTAATATTTGTTCCCTGAGTTCTTTTTTTCTCTAACTGGGTCTTTTTAAGAAAAAGTCAAAGGTCGTTCACAAAAACACACACACAGCCTCACCTTTGCTAAAATGCTGACATTCTGTCATTTTCCCTTTCCTTCTGCTTTAGCACTTAGTTCACGCTCACCTGTTAGTAGCGTGCTGCTATTAGCCTCCTGATGTAGGACAGAAACAGTGCATATTAAATGGTGATTAAGGTTCTTGACAATGCTGAGACCTCCAGACACTTATGGAGAAAGTGAGTGAGATGAACCCCATCTCCCCCACCCCTTCCCATCACCTCACTAGAGCAGCACAGACAGATGAACCAAAAGGGCAGGGGCGGCCTTCAAGTATGGCAGGGGTTGGGCAGAAGGGCTGTAAGAGTCAGCAAGATGCATTACTATCCTTCAAGCACTCACAGTCTATTGAGGGCTTATTACTGAAAACTTCCTGAGGGATCTAAGCATCCTTTTAGGATCCTGCTCTTACCACCTTTTCCTTCTCTCAGACCCTTGCTTACCCTGGACTTGTCACCTCTTCATCCCTTCACAAACGAAAATGTTTCTTCCCAAGGAGCTACCATTTCTACCCAGTGGGAGGGGGAGCGCAAAGGAGAGCATTTAGCTCAAAACTACTGTCATTTTAAAAACTCTGTCAATAATTACCATGTTTTTAAGGACACAATTCTATGTAAAAATATCTTTTGGTATTCTTGCCTTCATTTCTGTTACTCATTACAACTCTAACAGCCCAGAAGGAAGACATCTGAAGAAAAATAAGATTATTAAGAAAAGGCAAGGAAAACACATTTAAATTAACCTGCAGAGCCTTAATCTCTGTATGTGGGAACTTGTGAGATTAGACTACCTAACTTTAAAAAATCTCCCTTAGTTCTGAAAAATTAAGTCATTCATGTAAAAAGTCAACAGTAAACTATTCCTACTTTGTCCTAGTACACTAGTGCTGAGTGATAATTTTATGAGATGTATTAAAGTTTGTACCATTTACTAGGTAACAAATTGCATTCATAATACTCTCTTCCAGAGTACTGGCCAGCTTTGGGAACAGGACAACCACGTTTCTCTTAGGCTCTCTAAAACTAAAACTTTTCTCCTCACTGAAAATATTTAATAGCATTCACTCTGTGTATAGATCTCACCGAGTTTATAGTTTGGAGAATACAACACAGTTCTTAACATGTTTCCTAATCCTAAGAACCATAAGACCTAAGCTTCACATCACACTTTCCATCAGGTATTCTCCCACTCCTGTACTTCATGAAGAAGTGTTTCTTTTTCCTAATGCTGAGCAAAAAAACCCAAAAAACAAAAACAAAATTAAAATCACAACTTCATAAGAAGAGAAAAAAATATGCTCCCAGGTAGGCACATGATACCACAAAAGGTGAAATTGATCATGGAAAAATCTGAGGGGGTTCACTCTGAATGTCTCTACTCCCTAAATTGCAAAGGTCATGGACAAAGACAGCAGCACTGTGAAGGCCATTTTAGAGGCTCCAAATTAAATTACAAGAGATAGCTTGTCTGGACTAACAGTGTAGAGAAGAGATGATAAACTCATCTCCAACAACAATGCTGCTGCTGGTCCAAAGGTAGTGAGTTATATCAAGTGGTTGCTCACACAAAGTTACAGATGGAACTCCTTTCCCTTTTCCTTTTCCCCCCTTCTCACTTCTGCACGTGACTAGTCAAAAACATAAATAAATGAAATAAAAAGACAAAAACAATGCTGCTTATCTTCATCTGAAAAGAGAAAGATCTTACTTTGGTGGTTAAAAATGTTTGCCACAAGATTTGTGTGTGTGAATATCAGGATTCTTGGCGATTACTACAGATGGATTTTGCAAACAAGAAAATGAAAAATGAGCAGCTGTCTGGCGTCTGTACTAGATGGCCTCTCTGCACCAGCATCCTTCACAGCTGACTGTCCTTAACTTCGTCTTCACTTCCAGAGTAGCACATGCAACAGGATTTTCTGGGAAGGAGGTCTCTGGCACTCATGCTTACCTCCTGGCCTCTGCAAAACCTGGGCTGTGACTTTCATGAAAGCCTTTCTCAAGAGCCAACTGGCTGGCTTGATTGGCATTTACCCACAGAGGGTGATTAACCATCTTCAAGAAGCCAGAGTAAGTGTCATTTCCCACGGCAAAATGTAGCAAGAGGCTGCAAATCATCTTTTCTAAAAAATCTGCCTGCAAGATGGTTTAGGCTCCTTTGGGAGCACAAAGTTTCCTGACTTTGAGCAAGTTGAGAAGAAAAGTGCTATTTAAAGCACTCCACAGCAGGAAGTGGAAGACCCAGCCATAAGATAGAAACACAGGGCCAGGGTGGCTAAAAGCCTGAGCTGGCATCTCCCTAAGCTCAGTGCCTCATTTTCCTCATCTTCCAAACACACACATCATGAACCCACCCACCTTGCCCAGAATTACTAACATTTACATACGACAAACCCTCACATGCCCTACCTCATTGAATTCTCAGAACTGCCTTTGCAGGAAGGAGTCATTATTACTGTGTTACAGAAGCAGCAGCAGGGGCTCACAGATGTTAAGTGATTTTCTCAAAGCAGTAGGTAATGGAGCTAAACCTCACCGTGGGTCTGTTCTTCCACCTTTTAATTAAAGAGAAATGAGTGGGTGCGTTTGGGCTATGGATTTACGATTCTGTGCTACATATCTTTTACTCAGAAAAACCTCACTTTTAGAACATAACTTGTAATGCTGTCTCTCAAATGCATCATGCTACCTTATCACCTTGCCAAATTTTGGTAAAGTATAAAATGTATTTTGCAACAGGCCAACTGATATAAGTAGATATCAATTAGGCTAAATATGTTCTTGGGCCGCAGCTGAATATTATTTTATCAAATAGCAAATAAGACAGATTCACTGGTCAAACTGTGAGAGACATAATCTTAATACATTTTTTCCAAGTTTCTGTTTTCATTCTTCAGTTAGTATGCAAATATGTATGTGAAGTGAGCCATGCTGGCTGATGTACTGTGATTTAGTGAGCATAATATGAAAAGAGGGTAAGACACCAAAAAAGCTTGATCAAATGCAAATACCTGTATGCAAGTGACACAGTAAAGATGTCCAAAATGTTCCTGATACAGATTGCTGGCAATGGAAAGCCTTGGGTTATTTACTGACTGTTGATAATGATGTGTATTGTGTAGACCAAACACTGTACTATAAGACATTTTTCTTTGGAAGGCATGTTTTGTCTGTTCATCTTCTGTAGTTGGTATCTCTGCTTCCTTATTTAAAAAATTGTTTTAATTCTCCTTGGGCACTATTATCTTTTTAAAATAATATACTAAAAAGCCCAACAACTTACAAGGATTTGTCCTAACAAGCCAAATAAATATGAAGGGTTCTCAAAGTTCATGGAAAGAATATATTATCTTTTAATTCCATTTTTCCACGGACTTTTTGAAGTACCCTTGCATAATGTTCATTATTAAGAAAAAAATGCTCTTAAAAATGACTTTAAAAATATATAAGCATCTGTAACATCACACATCTGGAAGTAGCAAAACAGACAGTGATAAGAATAAGTCACACACATCACTACCTTGAATACATCAATTCTCAATTATCCATTATAATTGTGCCTAAAAAAAGAAAAACAATCTGAACAATTTAAGGTAGAAAACAGGATACTTTGACTTTCAAATCCTTTCTTTTGCCTGTAGTGGAATGGCCAAGGCAAATAGCAATGAAGAGAAACAAGGTGACTGGAACATCCAGAACATCTGAACTTCTGAAAGCTTATTCATCGACTTTTAAGCTAACCCTAGTGCAATAAATGCTAATCACTTTCCATGTATTAACTCAATTATTCCTGAGAACAACCCTATGAGGGAGTAATTATCATTATCACCACAGTACAGATCAGGAAACGGACACAGCACACTGCTAGCAAATACCAGAACTCGGGCAACCTGGTTGGCCACAGAGTTTACTTTTAGTCAACACATTTTATTACCAAGAGGGCACAATTAGATTGGGTTTGCTTTCTCCAGCATGAATGTTCATGGGGGTACAGTGCCATGGATATGACAGAAGAAAAGGAGTAGAGTGAAAGGCTCAGAGATTTTCCTGTTTGCAGCAAGAATGTAACCACTGGTCACAGGGCACTAGGCTGAAAGCTTCTGGAGTTCAGGGACTCGGAGCCTGGTACACACAGCAGAACAAATAAATGCTGAAAAGAAAGAAAAGATATCAACAGAATGGAAAAGCCAGGAAGAAGGGCTGCTTCTTCACCTTGACCAGAATCCTGGATTTCAAGGCTCCAGGATTTCCTGACTATAGCACAACTGATTTAGCAATGGAAGGGAATGCAATGAACCCTGTGTACTTTGATCTCGGTAAAGCAGTTGATACACTGTCCTATGAAATCAAGATCACTAAATCAACTGAAACTTACGTGGCTACAAGAACCACATAGGAGTTAAGCAGGCTAGAAAGAAAAACACTGGACACATCTACTACCATTATAAAGAAAAAAGCCACAAGAAACAGCGTTCAGTCTGTATTCAAACGTAACTTAGATACAATTCACACTGTTATAATCAAATTTGCACATAACATTAATTTTGGAGGTGTGAAAAGGGCAAAAGAGGGCAAGCCAACTTACTTAGTTAAACTAACAGAGAATGGAAGAAAAGCAAGATGTTGAGTTTCATTTTTATGTTCCCTTTAATTTGAAGGGAGGGGCTAAAGATGACAATGAGAAGTAACTGCCTCTGGACCTGAAATGCCATGACTGAACTCATGTAAGCAATAGCAAACTGGATATGTCTAAAACTGTAGGACCTCAGGCCTGAACTTGACAAAGTATGATCCTATTATTTCATACACCATCAATAAAGTCCCATGAGAAATAATATTCATTTCAACAAGAAGACTTTGTTAGCAAAACTCAAAGAAAAGGGGCTCAAAGGCTGAATTTAGGAAGTCAGATGAGAAAGTCAGCGGTGTATGTATAATCTGGCCACACTACAAATATGCTGCACAGGCAGAAGGTCATGAGAATGGTTTGCAAACACATGGCAGGATTAAGAACAGTGAAGAAGGGGCAAAGACAAGAATTAAAGCTTGTACTAATGTTATTATTTTAAGCATAAATTATAATTTCTAATTTATTTAATGTTGAGAAATAACTTCTCCCTTGGTAAAACCATTTGTCTTCCCAGCAAAAATTATTTTTAAAAGTTAGCAGTTGATTTAGAACTGAAGAAATGGGAGTAAGAAAGATTTGTAACGTTTGAATCAAAATGGCCTATATTCAGGCTGGGTTCCAGGGAATGTACAAGTGAGCACCATATCATGCAACTCCTAAGAGACTGAAGAACTGAACTATTAGCTTTGGAGCCAACATGTAAGGAAAGGTTCTTTCCCACATATGGGCTTTAAGTATATCCTAGCAGGCTTGTTTATGGAAGAAAAGTACGCTTCTAGAAAATAAAAAGCCTTGAAAGGAAATAGGGGAAACTGCATAATTAAAGCTTCCTAATCTGTCACCCTACTACTCTCAACTGCAATTTGTACAGTTACCTTTAAAACAAAAGCTCTCAATATGTAGGGAAGGAATACTGCTGGGTATCTTCAGAATTAATAACAATAACAACAGCAAGCAGCAGCTAACATCTGAGTGTTAACTATGTGCCAACAATTGTTCTAAGCATTTTATATAAACTATCCTTAAAACTAACCTTAGCAGGTAAATACTGTTATATCTTCATCCTATAGAAAGTTAAGTACCTTTCCCATGGTCCCATAACTAGTAAGTGAAAGAGTACAATTAAAACCTAGGCAGTAGACTCCAGAGCTCATGCTTTATGAGAGACTGTCAAACAAAGCACATAGCCAACAATGAAATCCTACATATTCCGTTTCCTTCTAAATCAAAAAAAAATTTTAAGAGAAATTCAGCACAAAGGCATAAAGATCATAGCCATACTACATTCTAAATATGAATGGGAAAATGTACAAAGGTACTTCAAAAAGTTCATGGAAAAGTCTGTATTATCTTTCAATTTTGTTTTTCCATGAATTCTCTGAAGTACCCCTGTATGTAAAAAACTTCAAATGACAATGCTCTAAGATTATTGCTTGATATATAGAGAGAATAAAAAGCAAACCATAAAACCTAAACAGACAGATTTTCCTCAAGGTTTGATGATTGGTCCCCTCCCATTTAAAAATCATCCACATAATGACAAACCCAAAATTAGCCTCAGCCCAGATCCTTCTCTGGAATGTCCTAATGCCCTCAGGAAACTTCCCGTACCTGGCTGCACACAGAATCACCTGCAGAGCCTTTAGACACAACTTTCCAGGCCCCACCCCAGATTTGCAGCATTGGAATCACTGAGGGTATGCTCCTGGAATCTGTACATTCAGGAAACGCCCAGGTGACCCCAAGGTGCAGCTCAGTGGAGAACCCCTGCTTTAGACATTCTACTCTTTTCTCTAATCTACCACCAGAATCATTGAAGTCAGAGATTAGAGTGAAGTATTACCCTTCTCAAGAACCTTCAGTGGAGTAACCTTTGATCAAAGGCCATGGAATGAAATCTAAATTCCTTAGCAGGACACTACAGGCCCTCTGTAATGTGCCCCAAACTACTACTCTGGCCTCCATTACTCCAACATCCCTTGCTCTCTCACACCAGTCCCCAAACACATTACATACTTTTTATATCTCCACACTTTGCTGCTCCAACATCCCCTCAGCTCTCCCACCAGTTCTCTGTCACCATCTTTCTCATCCTTCAAGGCCCTGCTCAAGTTGATTGTGCTTGTGAAACTTTCCCTGATCTTTCCAGAATCAGTCTCTCCTTCCTTTGAGCAAATGTCCAAAAAATTTAGCTCACGCAATAATTACAACATATACTGCACACTGTGCTGAATTATACTAAGCTGTTTACATGCTGGTCTCCACCTCAAAGCAGGGGCATATCTTACTCATCCTTCATACCTTCATAACTGATATGAAGATAAAACATAAAAAGTCACCCGGTGAACCACCTAAAATGCAGTAACATGACAGCTGTTGTTGTTATTACTATGTATTATTAACTTTCATTTCCAATCCCACTGAAGTGCAATGCAGACATAGTAAGTGCTCAAAAAGCACTTGCTTTTACTCAAATAAATAAATAAAGAAAGAAGCATTTGTTTTCAGAGTAATAATAGTAACTTATCAAAGCCCTTTCTCTGTACCCAATTTTGTTCTGCTTTGAGGAACTTTTCATAATATTTCTTTTGAGAAATCATCTCTTACTCCACTTTCTTTCCTTTAAAAATCAATGTAGAAAATTCTAACGCACAAGAGCTGTCAGTGTCCCTCCCACTCCAGCTAGGCTTTTTCTTTGAACTACAGTAACTGCCTGCAGCCACAGTGTCGCTGCCCAGAGAATCGCCTGCTTCACTCTTACAACAAACAGCACTTTGTAGGCAAATTGGAGGCGAGCCCAAAGTAGGAGGGGGAAAAACCAAGGAAAAAGAATTTGGGACAGAAACTGAGTCGACACCCACACTATCGTCCACACTATAATACAGGTAAGAAGAGAACAGGAAAGGAAAGGAGTTCAGATCAATACAAACCTTCCCCAACCACTCCCAAGTATTGACCTCACCACCCACCCATGGAAAATGCATTCCAAGACTCACAAAGAACATGCTGGACAACTGACTGCCTAACACATATGGCTACTATTAATAAAATATTCCATATATAATAGTTTCTTATCCTCACCAATTATATTGCCATTATCATCCCCTCCCCCATTTACAGGAGATGAAACCAAAGTCTTGAGAAACCCAAAGGCACACATCAAGTTTGTAAAAGAGAGTGCCAGGATCAAAGCTCCAGCCCTCTACACTTCAAATCCTAGGTCCTTCCCTATATCAATTGCAAAAAGCAATTTTAAAAACGCTCTTAGAAGCTCACCAAACCTCCCAGCTGTAAACGTAAAGGTGAAACAAAACAGGTTTTTGTGATCTTAAAAGCAATTCTGGTGCCAGGGATGAAGGTTGTCACAGCAAGAGTCTCCAACTATAGCCCTTAAAATGATCAGTCCAGTATTTCAGTATAGTGTTCCAGGAAGATCCTTTAGACAGCTTTCGGTTCCTAGATGGAAACTGATAATTTCATTTGTTCAAAGGAGGAGGTATTAGAGAAAGTATAATTTTCTCTTTTTTTTAACCAAACCTTGATGCTGACTTTAATCCTGAGGTGATGTGGAAGGCAAAAGAAGTTTCTAAAGCAAATTTGTGATCACTGTTGTTATGAGAGAGTACAAGGGGGCAATAATGCAGTCATCAAAAGCACAGATCCTAAAGCCACAGCTGCTTGGGTTCAAACCACAGCTCTGCCACTTACTAGCTATGTGACCTTGAATTCCTTGGCTGCTTATGGTGACTGGGAGGAACAGCCATTCTGGAGAACCCAGCCTTGGTTTCCTCTGTTACAAAATGGGGCTGCTGTGAGCAGTAAATAAGTTAATATACGTAAAGTGCTCCAAACAGTGCCTGGCACAAAGCAAGTATTCCATAAGTGTTTCCTATTATTATTTCCAGATTAGTCACCAGGATTGGGTTCTTTTTAAAGCATATTTTATAAGAATGTTAAAGAAGACTTCTTGTACAACTTATTAATTCATAATGCCCAAAACCAGCACAAAGATTATTTACAAGTTTCACTTCCTGATAGGATCTTCCAGGATTTCCATCCAAGGACTAGTCTCTAGAAGGCCAAACAGTGGAATCTGAAGAATTCTACTTCTTCCCAACAACAGTGCAAGGAAACCTGCATCCATTTATTCAAAAACCAAAGATCCTTATTGCATTAAACTAATAATATGGGCACATTTTTAAATGTGCTTATTCTAAAAGCAACAAAAGTGTTAGGAATTTAAAGTTACATCATTTGAGAAAGACATGGTTCAAATATATTAAGTTATATCAGTTGAAAAGGACATGGTTCAGATAACACAGGGATGACAGTCCTAAGAAATGGAATAAAACCTGCTGATGAATCAAAAGGTTTCCTTCCCAGAAAATACTGAAATCCCAGCAACAATGCACTATATATTTGGGATGATTAAGAGAAAAATGCTTTCAAAATCCCCTCTCAGATTAGTACTCTAGATTCACCTAGGAACAGAGATCTGTTTAAATATTACTACTCTCTTCTCTTTCAAAGAGGGCATATGTATAACAAGTCACACTTAAATGATGTTAGGATTTTTTTTCCAGAAGAGCAGACACAACATAAGACAGGAGCACTAGCAGGGTCACAATACAGGTCTGAGGTGATGTCCTGCTGTGCACCAGCCCGGGTAGAGGGGCTAAAACCCAGCGGGCACTGTTCTCTAAGCAGTGTGCACTGCTTCATACAAAGGGACTGCGGGGCAGGTCCGGGTGGCACTGAACACACCAGCCTCCACAAGCAAAACAAGCTGGTGTCCCCAACCATCTTCCCTCTGGGGACTGCTGTGCCTACCCCCTCAGACAATGTTGTAGTTTGAGAAAAAGTGTTGGTTTGTACTCTAACATGGTCAACTTGTCACAGTGCAAACATTTTCCAGCTTTCTTGGTTTACTTTTTGCTATCAGCTGTTCTACAGACCCTTCTTTTCCACTCTCCATATTCTCTTTTCTGATAGAAGCCCTTTCCCCTCCTGTTTCTTTTTTTTTTTGTCGTTTTTTCGTGACCGGCACTCAGCCAGTGAGTGCACCGGTCAGTCCTATATAGGATCCCAACCCGCGGCGGGAGCGTCGCCGCGCTGCCAGCGCAGCACTCTACCAAGTGCGCCACGGGCTCGGCCCGCCCCTCCTGTTTCTTATAATTCCCCTTCTGCAGAAGCGGCAACACAAATGAACATGAACGCACTAGGAATCGCTACATAATAGCACCCTTTGCTTCTCTCACATAGGTTCTGCACTATTTCTAAATATGCATCAGATCACTACTTTCCCTTTCTCATATAAAGGACTCTTCTTTTCTCTCTCTTTCCCTTTTACCCCAAATCAATTCCAAGATGTGAACAAGTATTTTTCCCTTATCTTCTGGGGTAAATGATCTCTTTACTCAACTCCAGTGGCTCTGACCCCTCACTCTCTACCACTGGGCCCACCTGTCCCCTCCCCTCTCATGTCCATACTCTACATGTTTGTCCCTGAACCTGTTACTTTTCAGGAAGCACACCCCTCAAAAGCATCCACTCCAGATGTACTATACCAAATTTAAAGGTCAGAAATTGTTACCCTCACAAGTATGGTGTTGTGGGTGTGCTTTGTTCTGCTTCGTATGTGTTGGGGGGAGGGGTACAAAAGGATGAAATCAAGTTTTGACTTGTTGCCTTTTAAATTGATTTTTAAAAGTGTATTCTGTGTTTATTCAGTTTCTATGCTTCCGTTTATCTGGCCACTAAAGGGCTATCTACTTCTAAGGACCTACCTAGGCTCAAAGGCTGTTTCCAAACCACAAAGCTGTTTTGTTTGGTCTACAGGAAGTTTGTACTGAAAATGAGAATTACTGAAAATGTTTAATTAGCCAAACTTTTAAAACCAGATTTTACATTATAATCAAGATTTCTGGCTAATAGTGAAAAATCAGAATATCTGGCAACACTGGCCGACATTCCCACATTGCAACAATCGGCTAATACCAAGACTCTCTTTAGACAGGATCTCCATTTTCCAGTTCAGCCCAGGTCTACCCCCAATTCCCTCCTGATAACTCTATCCTGAGGGGTAGTACCAGCTGCCAGGAAACATCTTATGTGAGGCCCACTTCAGGCACTGTTTGGTATTTGCTTGAGATCCCCAGGCTATAGCTAGCATCAGACATCAGACTCTAAAACACTTTCTTTCTCTCCTCTCTCTCTCTCTCTCTCTGTCTCTCTGGTTAGTGCACAAATTACAGATGTAATTATAAAGTTTCCGCTTGGTACAGAATTTGCCGGGTACATATACTTCATAAAGAAAAAAATTTAGAACTAAGTGAAAGAGAAAATGTTTCATGACAAAAATATTTTAAAAGAACTAAGTTAAAGAGAAAGTGTACCTGTATCTCTCTCTCTGTATGCATGTATAGGAAGGGAATGTATTTGTGCAAGATGTATAACACTGTAGCCCATTTCCCAATTTGTACTTTTTTATTGGCTAAATGTTAATATGAAAAATAAAACTGTTAAAATAGAAACTTTAACAGAAAATAAATGTATAAGTAAAACAGACTATAAATATGATTAAAAATATATGGATATTCATTCATTTTTTACTTTGAAGATATTAATAATAATGATTTGTTTTATTGTATATATTTGTTATAGCATTTATTAAGAAAATAACACCGTAGCAAACATTAGCTACATCTCTACATGATATATTTATGTACAGTAGTTATTGCAGGGTAAGATCTAATTAGGAGGAAGGTGCTTAAGAGTACTATTAAAAGTGGCATGCTACGCTATTCACAATAGCCAAGAGATGGAATCTATCTAAATACTCATCAATGGATGAATGGATAAAAAAAACTGTGGCATATATACACAATGGAATACTATTCAGCTATAAAAAGAAATGATACTCTATCATTTGCAGCAACATGAATGGAACTGGATAGCATCATGTTAAGTGAAGTAAGCCAGGCACAGAAACACAAATACCGCATGATCTCACTTATATATGGAATCTAAAAAAAATTTTAAAAAGTGGTTCTCACAGAAGTAGAGAATAGAATAATGATTACCAGAGGCCAAGAGGGGAGGGGATGTAGGGAGGAGAAGTGGTGGACTAACAGGTACAATACTATGCGATATACCCTAAGTGAATCATGGTGCAGTATATGCATGTATTGAAACAACACACTGTACCCCAGAGAAATGTACAATATTAAAATTTTTTAAAAAACTACGACAAAAAATAAATAACGAGTGCAATTCTATCATCAATATTGGTGGTAAAAGAGAATAGGGCTAGAGAAAACACCAAAATAATTAAGTGATTTAATATTATCCTCTCAATTCTAGGATAAATTTTCACCCTAGTGATTTTACCAACAGGTTGATATTTTCTAAAACCACCACAGGATGACAAGAACACTGGCTTGGAAGCCAAAGACCTGGGCACCACTATAGCTCTCATCTTCAGATGGGAAGCATGAACTAGATGAGTCGTAAGGTCCCTTTACACTCAAAATCTGATTCCCTTTTTCATTTAACAGAAATACTGATATGTATTTTAAAATGAACACAATGAACCCTAAATAGAGAAATGAGAAGGAAGAATACCATGGATAAGAGAATGGACTTTGAGATAAAACAAGTCTGGTTTCAAATTCTACCTCTACCACATCTGTATGTTTTTGCAAATTGTATAACCTCTCCAGGCTCATTACCTCATAAAGTAGGAATAAGCCCATCTTTCACTCAGGATTATTTTGAGGATTAAACTAGAACGCATGTAAATTCTAGCGCATAGGTTTAGACAATCAGTAAATGCCTAATAAATAGTAGTTGTTATTATTGATAACTTTAGGAATTCCATAAGTTGTCCAATTACTTCTTGACCAGCTAAGTTAAAAAAAACAAAAAATTAATTATATCTGAGAATAAACTAGTTTTAAAAGACAGTTCAGTAGTGTGCCATTGTAAGCACCACGGGGGGCATTTTCCCAAGAATTTTAATTTTCAAACATATCTTAGAACTAGGCTGGGAACAATCAGTGAACAGAATTTTGACCAATGGCATTTCATACCCAGTCTGATGGGTTCTGTCCAATCTACTCAGTGTGAGATCTCAAGAGGCAGCTTTCTGGCAGCCAGCATCCCTTAGAGAGAAGAGTGTCTTGTACATTCTTTATTCTCCCTGCTCTGTAAAACCCATTGCAGTACTGGCTATCTGTTGATCCTAAGATTTAGCAATGGGATTTATGCATTGCTGGGGAAATGAAGCCTTCTCTGGCAATGTGCCTAACTATTACCAGCAAGCAGAGGAAGAAAAGAAAATAGTTTTTAAGAAAAGAAATGCTTGTAATAGAATTTAATACCATATTTGTGATCCTTCCCCAACAGCAGGTGTCAAGGGGAGGATACAGACATTTTGAGAACCTCAGAGCAATCATAGTTCCCAGACTTTTGATTTCATAGGCAAGTAAAATTTTAAAAGAAAGACTGTCACAAAATGACAGGTTAAAATCTGCCCACAAAATGACACCAAAACAACAACAACAAAAAATCAATCACCATACCTTCATAAAAAGAAAAAAAGAAAAAAAAAAAAAACCCTCACAGTAGGAAGGACAACCAAAGATTAAAAAAAAAAAAAAGATCCTTGAAATTGAATAAATGTATCACTGAAACTGAAACGATTGCTCTCTTCATTTTTCTATGGGAGGGTGAAATGGTCATCATGGACCCAACCTGGAAATGACTGGTTGAGAATGGACTGCTAGTTGGCCCCACCATACCGTCCAGTCCAGGAGACAGCATCTCATGGAGGCACCAAGGGCCATACTGTAGACCATCTGCTGTCTTGGTCATCACCTCTAAGGAGACTGATGTATACTTAAGGCTCCTTGTTTGTCCTAACAACCAATTGTGGGCCTCTCAGCCACCAACCCCTCACAACCCTTTTGAAGGTGTCTTCAGCATACCCAGCCTTTGTGTACAGCTATGTATGATGGTGGTTCTCAGCCTAGGCTGCACATCAGAATCACTTGGGGGCAGGAAGGGCTCTTTTCAAAACTAAACCCCACCTCTAGAGATTCTGATTCCACAGGTACAAGGAAGGGTCTAGACACATGTATGTTTTTTTTTAACTGAAATGTATTGATCATACATATTTGTGGGATACAGAGTTGACTATGAATACATGTACACAATGTGTGGTGAACAAATCAGGGTAATTAATATATTCATCATTACAAAGCTTAATCATTTCCTTGTGATGAGGATATTTGATCTCCTCTTTTCTAGCCATTTGATAACAAGCAGTAAATTATTGTTAATTATAAAAAGATGCCTAGCTCGACTTTATACCTATAGAACTTATTTTTCTTATCTAGCTGTTTTGTGGACACATGTATCTTTAAACTATTCCCAGACTGATTTTGATGCCAGCCAGTGTTAAGAAAAACTGGTCATAGTTCTCTGCATTCACCCTGAAGTATACTCCCTTTCCCCTATACATTTATTTAGATGATAAACACTAATGGATGACCTACCATGTGTGAGGCACTAAAAAAATCAGTGGAGAACTAGACAGATACATCCTTGCCTTCAACACACTGATGGAGTACCAGAGCATGGAGAAAAGAGGCAGGCAATTAATATGCCACATTCAGGTATACTGGAATTAAGTAAATAACCAAAGCTTCCTATGTCCCTATCCTGGTGGTTTCATGGACTTCAATAATATTTCCTCTCAGCTGACTCTTTTCAGATACCAGAAATCATATTATTTTTATCAGAGAATCAGATGGGCAAGGACACTGTCTTCATGGAGACTACATTCGAGCAGGAATGTTCAAACTTTCCAGGTACCATTACATTGGTCATTCCAGCTCTAATGTGTTCCCTAAGGTTAGATATCCATGACTTTGAACAAAGTACAGTGGAAACTCAATTAAGTTCCCACACCCCCAAATCTTTTTGATAAAGCTCACCATTTCCTGTCCTTTTCTACAACAGCAAGTTGGGACAACACTGTGAAAGTATTTTCAGAGCCCTTCCCTGGGTTTTTCCCAACAAAACAACATCCTATGGTAGTTCTATATTTTCCCTTAATACCAAACCTCATATTTGCCAATAAAGAAGCTCACCTGCAAATCTTCTGATGATTAATACATCCTACTGTGGTTTCCCTGGAGGAAATCCCCATAGGTTAGATATTTCATAATCCAGAAAAGCTTGTCATCTGTAAACCTAGAAATTCCACTGTGTGCTCCTTCTTTTAGATCAATTATGTAAATAAGACCCCAGGGACCCCACTGTTTACACACCTCTAAGCAGAGGCAAAATCTTTAGCCTTCACCTTTAATTGTGGTCTTTAAGGCATATAGATTCTAATGCCTGCTCTGTCACTACATAGCTAATCATATCACCTGCCTGCCTAGATAGTCTCATCTATAAAACTCAAGGGTTGATCCCTTCCAGCTGTCATATTCTATCTTCCTATTCAAAATAAAATAACTGCATCCTTAATTCCAAGGTCACTTCAGCTTTGACATAGTCTTTGAAAACATAAAAGGACAATATCTAAGTGTTTTCAATTATTTTCCCCCTCAAGAAATCTCATATATTCACAAAACATCCCTTCTTCTCATAGAAATATCCTTCATCTCCAGAGGATATAAACAGATTTTCCGTGTGGACCAGGACAGAAGTGAAATTGTACCAACACACTAGCAAGGGACTGGGACACAATGGACAGTCATAACAAAGAGGCTGTCACAAGTTAACTACGATATTTAGAACTTTGCTCTAGCAGTCCTCCAACATTGTGGGATGACTACAACTCAAACCAAGTAATTTATTTAAATGTAGTTTGTTAGATAAATCTGCAACATTTAGAGAACCTGGCACTAAATCACCTGAGATTTCTGACCAGTCTTCTTCAAAAGACATCTGGGAATGGTAATTTCTTAATGTCTTCTCAGTGAAGGCATGTGAAATCCAAGTTAAGTATGAAATTACACCAACGACAAGGTAAAGCCCAGCTCTCAGAAAAAGGTTTGTTTCTAAGCCTCAATCCTCTCTCCTCCCCTAAATGTAAAGCCATCACTAATTAAGTATTTGGGACATACTGGAGAAAAGAAAAGAAAGCAAAGCTTGAGTGAGAACCAAGTTCATACATGGTTTTTGCCAGTTACATTGTCTACCTCTTCACAAATTTCAAAAGCAACTCTGGTCCAGCAAGCTTCAGATTTGTATAAAACATTACAAACTCTTCCAGATGTCTAAACAGAATTACCAAGACCCCAGAGGATGGAATACAGATTTCAGAAGCTTGCAACAGACTCAATTTTGAAATGGCACCTCAGGTGCAAACATTGCAAGATCTGAACGCAATGTGGTTGGCCACGAACACAGATTCCTCAGACGCCCCCAAACTAAGGGCTCTTCAGACCTGGAATTCACCTCCATCACTCAGCACCCCCAGCTTCCAGAAAGGACCAGCAGTTTCCCAAACTACTAAGTTTTTATAGTACTACTTAAGTGACTTATAATTTTTGGCAAAGTCACCCTCCTCACCTCTCTGATATTAGAAGGAAGAATCAAAATTCAAAAATCTCGAAAGGCTCGAAGACTGGATCAAAATGAATAGGATAACATTAAAAAGAAACAACAATAACAAACTTCCACTCAACTTCTCGAAAACATTTGCCCAGTGAATACAGGGTGCAGTATCTCATACAACAAACATCTGCGAGTTCTGACTATCCATAACCAGTATGTGAGTCTGTGCTAGATGCCATTTAAAAGAATAAAACAAGAAACAAGGCACTTGTAAGCTTAAGCTGTAATAAGTAGATGTTTATGCCTGGGTCTCAGGAAACAGCTACTGTACTTTATTGGCCAGATCACATCTCAACTACCATATTCACTTCCAGAATCTCCATGAGAGATGCTGACAAACTGAGAAAACATCTAGAAACCATGTCCCATGCAGGACAGTGAAAAGAACTGGGAGTACTATGTACTAGAAAAGGGGGGTCAGGGGACATCATACTGTCTTTACATATTTAAAGGGCTGTCCTGTGGAAGTGGGCAGCTCCAGAGAAAGAGTCAATGGAACAAAGTTTCCAGGAGGCAGTCTTCAACTCAAATACTAATAATACAGTCCAAAAATGTCTTCCTAAGTATGAACGATTTCATACTTCCTAAGTATGACATGTCTCCATAAATAGAGTTTACCGTTCCAGGGGTATTTAAACAGAGGCTACCTAGCACGTATAAGAATTTACTAAAGTGAAGAAGTTAGACCGGGGGCTCCCTAAAATGCCAATTCTGATTCTTTCATTCCCCACTTATCCCAATATTATACTGTCCTGCTTAGCTCATCTGCCACGATCTCCCTGGAAACTGCCCCTTCCTGTTAGGATTTTTCCAGACCCTCATCATTTCAGGCCTGAGCACAGCAAAAAGTCTCCTAGGTTGGCTTCCTAACCTCAGTGTTATTTTTCATCACATGTCAAGAACCACCTCCCTCAAGGCCTACTTTGAGATGTACCTTCACTTCTCAGAATGCCACAGTAGCATTCACAAAATGCACTGTCTAGGACAGGGTTTCTCAACCTCAGGACTATTGACATTTTTGACAAGATTATTTTTTGTTGTGGCAGGGGGGAACTGTCCTGGGCATTGTAGGATGTGTAACTAGCATCCTCGGCCTCTATCCACAAGATGCCAGTAGCACCTGCCCCTAACCAAAAATGTCCCCAGACATTGCCAAATGTCTGCTAGGAGGCAAAATCACCCCGTTGAGAACCACTGGTCTTGAGGCAAATGACTAAAACCACTGACGAAGTTTTTCACTAACTAGGTTCCAAATGACTAAAACCACTGGTTAAGTTTTTCACTAACTAGGTTCCTTCTACCTTCCTCCAGTCATACTTTCTGCTCCAGCCAGGAGAACCTATTGACTGTTTTTGACCTATGACACATCACAAAGCATCCCTAATATGCACTTCTTCCCCCTTCCTTTGAGGCAACCACATCACTGACCATTGTCAAAAGTCAATTCAGATTTATGTCCCTCCCCCAACACACACAATACTTTCACCTGGCTCCAAACACCCCAGACTCTTAGACAACTGTAACTGTTTGCTTCTGGTAGTGTCCTCACGTGTACCTATCTTTTCTGCCCTCTGTGATTACTACAAGAATCCTCTCCTTCCTTGTTAAGGTCCCATAGCACCCACTTTAGTTCTCTGCTTACTGCTGGTACTCAATAAATATTAACTGGTGTTTCTTAGAACTTCAAACACCTGCTCCAATTATAAATAAGTGAAATCTCTTACAAACTACCATTTCAAGAACACATGTGATCATGAGAACACAGTTTTGACAAAACTCTGACTTTTTTATAGCTAGTGTCAATTTACCTACAGTACTGAGAATGGATTCAAGTCTAATTTCCAAAACATAGCTACCGAAACAATTTAACTATTTGGACATGGCAAACATCAGAATTTTCTTAAACTAACCACACACACAAAAAAGCACAATATAAAAATTAAAGGGAAAAAGGCCAAGTTTTGACCAGGATTTTTAAATGCTAGAGAACATAGCAGAGAAAAAAAGACACAAATATGGCCCAATACTTTAACTGTTGCATCATACACTACTCAACATAGTAATGGGAGAGACTCGGGTGGCGGGGTTGGGGAACTGGGTCACATAAGGACAGTTTCTTTTCTAACCTTCTAATCTGTTAAATTTTAATCAACGAAGTACTTACACACACACACCCTCAATAAAAACGGGACAAACCTAAGATAAAATACTCAAATATATAAACAAACCATGTCAATTTAAGACTTTGGATTTTTTCCCCCCAGCTCCATGGCTTACCTGATCATTTTATGGGGACTTCCTAAACAATTTAGAGTCCAAATACTCCAAGATCAGCTTTCCCAGATCTTTATTTTAAATACCTAATTTTAATCTCAGATTCTTTCCTATCTTGCTCTTGGATTTTAAGAGGGTTTCAGTCAGTTGGTGTCAAGACAGGAGAAGCAAGAACTCTAGCCCTGACCTAGCCGACAGTAGGCGCTGGGTCAGTATCTATGGACTGTAAAAATATTGTCTAAAGACCCCATTTAGTGGTTAGGGTGCAGGATTTTTCCCACAGATCTGTATGTAGCAGAAGCCCCAGAAGCTGTGGCAGGGAAGGTCTGAATCACTGTCATTCTTGGCACTTGAATGGGCCCCTTGGTTGTTCATGAGGTAAACAGCCTTCACCATTACTGCAGATGGGAATTCCTTGCCTGTCCAGACTCTTCCAAAGTCCAGCACAGAACACATAATAGGTGCTCAATAAATGCTGCCCAGATGGAATTTTATTATTAAACCTGCCATAGAAAATTTGCAGAAGTCAGATCTTTACTCCTATATCGCTTCCAAAACATGTGCTCATGGCTTTCTTTGCCCAACAACAAAACAATTTTTTTTTCAAAGTCGAGGAGGAAATCTGTGAAGCAACAGTAGACAAGTATGAGCCCAAGTGGCTCCTGTTGTGCCCCACATTCGGCTAGGACTGCCGGGTACCTATTTCCCATCTCCTTGTCTACGTCCTGAGTGCTCCCCCCTCCCATCTTCAGGTTTTTTCTTTCTTGCAACCCTACCTCCCCACTTGCAGCCACACACCCCTCAACTGCGTACCCCTCGGACCTCACATCCCACTTCCCCTTTCCGGCAAGGACCTACCTCTCCTCCCCTCGACCAGTAGTAGCAGTTCTTCTTCACTGCGGCTGGCTTTTCAAAAAAATCTCATTTCCTCATATGCAAGGGATACCCCAAATAAAGGGGAGAGAAAGGGAAAGAAAGGTCTCTATCAACCTTCCACTTCACTGGAAGTGATGGTCCTCTGACAACCACCCCCAAATCTCCCCCTTTTCAAGCCTCTGGACAAGATTCAAACATAAGTCCCGCTCCCAAGAGCCCACGCCTCCAAACAAGCTAGAAGCGGATTATACCGGTACCCAGCCCGGAGATGGCCCGCGGCCGGCTGGGTGCACCTGCCGGCCCCCAGCCGCGGGGGCGGGGCTCGGGCCCTCACCTTCCCGCCCCGCCCGCCGGGCTCCCAGTGCGACCCACCGGGCGCTGGGAAGAGGCGGAGGGGAGGTGTTCCTGGAGAAGTTAAAGGGCTCACCTTATGGGCACCGGGCCAGGAAGGCCAGACTCCAAACACCCACCTCCGGGAGGAAGCTGGGGGAACCGCAATCGGCTGTCCTCGCCCTTCGGATTGGGCGGAGGGAGGCGAAAGGGAGCGCGCGCGAGCAGAGCAGAAGCAGGAGCCAGGCAGTCCGCACTCGCCTCTCGCGGGGCCCGCCGCCCGTAGCCGAGGCGCCCGCTACACCGATTGCCCAAAGCGGAACAACCTCCTAGGCCCCGGCTGTTGCAGGCGGGAGCCCGGCCCCGCTGGCCGCCCCCTCTCCACGACCGCCCTCGCTAGCTCTCGACCCTGTCCCCGGCCGCAACCTCCGCTCCGGCCGCGGCGCCGCCTGCAGCGGGGGCAGGACGCCTGCGCTGGGGTTGCGCGCTCCGGATGCGGCGCGGCTCCACCTGCGCGTCGCCCTCCCTCGCCGTCCCCGACCCCTCCCCGGAGAGGTGCGCACCAACCTTGGGGGACAGCTGGGGCAGCTCGGCCGCCGAGCCAGGGCTTATGCTGAGGCGGGAGGTGGCGGCATCACCTGCGGCGGGCGGCGGCTGCACCGGGACGCGCCGGGGCGGCGAAGGTGCGCTGCGCCCTGGACCCTGCTTCTACGGCCCCGCCCGCGGCTGCCACCTCGAAGCGCGGCAGAGGAGCCGGGGCACCACGGGTGGCGGCAGCGGCGGCGACGGGAGCAGCAGCACATGACTCTGTAACGAGGGGAATTAGACAAAGCGTAACATGGACTCCGGGCCCGTGCAGGCGCTGCAGCTCTGGGACCAACCGCAGCCGGCGCGCTCCGCGACTGGCCCGGCCGCAGCCAATGGGGCGGGCCCGGGCCTCCATGTGATTGCCAGCACTTTCGCCGGCCGTCCTGCCGCGCCCGCTGGGGGTCAGGGCGCTTCCGCAGCCGGGCGGGAAGGCTGACCCCAGAAGGGCTGTGTGTGGCGGGGGAGGTGGCGGGGGGTTGGGGACTGGCAGCGAGAGAGTGCTAGACTCCGAGCAGGTGCGTGGGGCGGGGGAGAACGGCGGCCGTACACCGCCGTCGGCGCAATACTTCTCTGTGAAACGCCCACCTGGGCAGGGCTCGGGGCCAGGCGGGCGCCGTTGCCAGTCAGGAGTGGGGCAAGGTCTGGAACCTTCGCCTCTCGTGGGCGCAAAGTCTATCCTGTAGACTGAAACCGTGATATTAAGACTTGGGGGAGAGGGGAGCAGTTACATAAAAAGTCATTTAAGCGCCTTCCAACTCTAAGGAGAAAGTACTTACCGGGGATCGGGGGCACACGCCGCTGTACCTTGGCATGAATGATTTCTCAGCTTTATCTGTTCCGCCTCTGCTATTAAAGCTATATTGGAGAGCCAGGTCTTTTTTTCATCTGAGTCCCTTCTCTTCCTGTTTCTTTTCATCAAAAACGTCTTACATCTGAAGCAGGCGGATGAAAAGATTGTTCTCTGCTGAGAGGTTTTCCCACCTGTTAGTTTTTTCCTTCCTTTTTGGTGTGAGATCGAAATTCCTTTCTCACTCGTGGGTGGGGAGAGTCAGGGGTCGAGAAGTAAAATCAAGCGGGATGTTTGGAATTATTTGTTCTAACAAACATGGTTCAGCCCAATCCTTCAGTATCTCCTTTAATTGGAATCCATGTGTTTCTGTGAACCATGGGGGTCTCATCTGTCTTCTACCAAGATCTATGTCAGGAAACGTTCAATCAGTATTTACTCGCATCTGAACGTTCTTAAGCGTGCTACACAAAATGTTACAGGTACTGAGGGAGGTGTTGGTTCAGGTATAGGAAGGCAGTAAAGACAAAGGTTTTTTTCTCCGGTTTCAGGAACGGTTTCAGAGAGGAGGTGATAGAACTGGCCCTTGGGCGGTTTGCACCTGGTCATCAGGCACTCATCTGATGTAAAGAGGAGCAGCCCAGACAGGGAGGAGCATAAACGTAAAGGTCCAGGATACACTCAAGGGCTGCCCTAGACCAGTTAGAAGATGACATCAGATTTTGAGCTGTACCCTCCTCTTACTTTGTCACTTTCTTGTCCCCGTCCCTCATGTCAGCAGCCTTTCCTACTCCACACACCCAGTTTAGGAGGATGCCTGTGGGCAAGGGGTGTGGCAGGTGATCTAATCATAGTCTCGGATTTGGATTTGCTGGTCTGGGAGGTTAGAGCAGTTTTAAAACTAACAACTAGTGGTTTGGTGTTTTGATTGAAAATACCCCACTATTATAATTAATTTGGAATGCTTTGCTGTTTGTAAAAACACACTTCTGTACTTTGCTCCCCTCCGCCCCTTTTTTTGGCGGATGGCAGGTACAGGGCTTTGCTCCACCTTTTGAAATTTCCTAGGTTTAAACTGTGGTTCTAGATAAGAAAGAAAATGATTTCAAGATTGGTATAAACTGAGAAAAGAAGTGATATTCAGAAACAGTCAAATGAGGAGAAACAGGCCTTCCTCACATACCATAAATGTGAGAGTAAGTTGGACAAATACCTTTAGAGGACAATTTGGAAATTTTTGGTAAAATATGTGTATTCTTTTTGAATGGGCAATTCTACATCTAGGAATTTGTACTTTGGGCATATTTGTGCAAAAATTATGTATGTCAGAAATAGTTTCACATGTGTACAAAAATATATGTAAAGTGTGTTTATTGCAACATTGTTCATAAGAGTGGAAACATGTAATTGTGTAAAAGTCTAATAAACCCCAGTAGAGAATTGGTTAAGCAAATTATGCTAGATCTGTAGAAGGAAACCTTAAGCAGCTGTTAACAAAAATAAGATAGATCTACTTGTACCTACACAGAAGGATGTCCAAAATCTATAAGTGAAAAAAAACCAAGCTGCAGAACAATATGAATAGTATGATCCTATTTTTATTGAGGTTTTTATTTTTTGGTATTAAAATATACATGTTATTAAATGTGTGCTTAGAAGAAATCTGGAAGCATATATAACAAGCTGTTAATGGTGTTTATCTCTAGATGTGGGATTACCAGGGCCTTTCACTTTCTGTTACCAAGTTCTGTATGTTTGAATTGTCTTTATATTGGGCGCATATTACTTTGATAATCAGAGAAATAGTAAATTAAAACTTTTAAAAGTATTGTCATAGTACATTCAGGCTGCTATAACAAAATGCCGTAAACTAGGTGGCATATAAACAACAGAATTTTTTTTTTTCCCTCACAGTTCTGGAGGCTGGGAAGTCCAAGATCAAGGTACCAACAGATTCAGTGTCTGGTGGGGGCTCTCTGGTTCTCAAGAGCACCTTCTTGCTGTGTTCTCACATGGTGGAAGGGGTGAAAGGTCTCTTTCAGGCCTGCCCATTGATGAAGGCTAATCATCTCCCAAAGGCACCACCCCTTAATACCATTGCCTTTGGGGGTTCAGATTTCAACATATGAATTTGGCAGGGGGGGACACAAACATTCAGAATATAGCAAAGATAAAATTCTTAAGAAATCTACTAATGACAGGTGGTAAAAAATAACTCTAATGGTCTAGGTTGTTTTAAAAAAAAATCAAGCTGTCAGCTTCCACTTTTCCCCAAGGAAAACAACCAGGAAGGAGGCAGCAAAGAACAATAGCTGATTTGACATTGGGTTCAAAATTAAGAAATATGATAGGAAAGAAGTCTGAGGCTATTGTAGACATGTCTACAGGGACGGGGTGGGGGAAAGACAATAAAGCTTCAAGGAAGTTCTATTGAACAAAAATTTATAGAACACTCACTACCCTGTGCAGTCAGAAATTGGCAACTGTTCTAGTGCATGGTAAATCTGTACCACGATAATAACAGCTAATACTTACACAGGCACTTTTCTAAATACTTTACATATATTCACTTTTAGTCTTCACAGCAACTCTATGAGATATAGATACTACTATGAGATAGACACTACCATCACTTTATAGATGGGAAACAAAGGCTTGAAGAGATTATGTAACTAGCTCAAGATCACACAGCCTTTGAGTGGCAGAGCTAGACTTTTAAGTCAGGCAGCCTGGCTCTAGAGGTCCAAGCACTTAATCGCAGTCTTACCCAGAAGGACCGTGTAAGATAAAGGCCATTATTTGCACATCTCCTTTGTTCAAATATAAGTTGATTTGTTCTTATCTAGACTATAGAACTTAGCATGCTGTAAGACACTCAGTAATACTAAGTTGACTTTTCTGCTAAAGAAGAACCTGAGCTCCTTGGAAGAGTGATTTCACATTCTTGCTTTTTCCATCACCTAGTAAAGTGCCTAACATATGGTAAGCAATATGAGTTTTAATAATTTGTAAACATGTTTTTGAAAAATTGTGCAGGAATCAATCTTTATAAACTGATCTCAAATGCTCTGGGGTAGTTTATGAGTAATATAATAATGAATACCTTGTAAAGTGAAAAATAGGCCTGGGGGAAGGGGTTAAATTTGGATAGACCTGCATAACCATATACAAATAAATGTAGAATATATTTGTCTGAAGAGTGGTAGTAATGCTGAAATATTTCAAATTACTTGGGCAACTCTGCCTCCCTCTCCTCATTTCCTCGTCTCTGAAATGGGGATAATAATACATGTCTCAGGTTGTGAGGGCAAGGGTTAAATGAGATAATATATGGAAAGGGCTTAGCCAAGTGCCTACAACATAGGTATTGCTCGGTAAATGTTACCTGTGTCCACATATTATGAGTGTGACCAAATTTCTTAATCTATTGTGGCTCTGTTAATACCACAGCTAACATAATAAGCAATATCTAGAGCACCTTCGTATTTTAAAAAGAAAGGAACTCCTGTACATATAATGCTTTGAAATTACATAATAGGACCTCAGCCTAAGCCAATGGTAAAGCAGTTGCCTTCACATCTTCTCTTTCTCACTTGCCAACCTCTCACTCTCCTCTTCTTTCTAATCTTTCTTTAGATGGGTTTAAACCATTTCATTTGGTAGATTTATTTAAACTTTTAGCCTTAGAGGTAGCTAAAGAGGCAAATCGTCTCCCTTTCTCACATCTGGGGAAGTTGAAATGATGGAGACTACACTAGAAATGAGCAGGTCGAGGGAGGAGAAGCAGCATGGAGGAAATGGAACTGAGCGTGTGGGGCAACTCTCCAGGAGTACAGACATACGAAGTCCAAAGAGGAAGGAAAATTGCCAGACTGCTATAGTTAGAAATAATATGATGAAATTGAAACTAGAAAAATGAAGGATACATGTCTTTATCAACCACATTGAGAAGAAAGAAGTGGATCTATGCCTTCTAAAATGGATTCATGGAGTGATAAAATTAGGGTTGCCTATCTAGGTGAGCAGGGGCTTCTTAATTGGTAGCCTTGCACTAAGTGTTCCCTTCACTAAATTAAAAAAAAGAGAGAGAGAAAGAAACCATATAAAAACACCAAATTCAACCAGCTGCTATACCCATGTACCACACCCATATATTCCACCTTCCTGCCTGCTTCTGCTATAGATGAACAATCCAGGTTCTTATCTCAAGCCAATCCCTTGACTTGGACTAGATTTTCTCCAATCCCAAATGATAACTCCGGCAATTGTCCCCTTTCTCGTATATCATTTATTTTCCCCTTTCTACTGGATTATTGCCATCATCATTTTTTTTTTTTTTTTTTTTTGTCTTTTTCGTGACCGGCACTCAGCCAGTGAGTGCACCGGCCATTCCTATATAGGATCCGAACCCGCAGCAGGAGCATCGCTGTGCTCCCAGCACCGCACTCTCCCGAGTGCACCACTGGCTCGGCCCGCCATCATCATTTTTTAAAAAATGATATTCTCTCATCTTGAGGAATAAAAGTTCTTTTGACCCTGTTTTACCTACTCCATTCTCTTCTCTCCTTTGCATCTAAATATCTTTAAAGAATAGTCTGTACTCATTGTCTCTAATTCCTTTTTTCCCCTATCATCTTAAACTTAACCGAATTAGGGTTTTACCCCCAAAGCATCACTGAAATTGATCTTTCCAAGAAAAAATTTTTCCCAGGAAGAGATTTTTATATCATCTTGTTCTCTGAGTATTTGTCAATTAAGAAAAGGCATTTATATGCAGAGTTTTTAAATCATACCTATTACTAAAACAGCACCTAGTATTTTATGTGGCAAAATAAGAAACTTAGTGGAAAAATTACCATTTCACTAGTCTCCTATAAGGGAAAACAATCTGATCTAACAAGCAATCAAAATTGCAAAATAATAATTCCAATGTCCTATATTATAGTCTTATTAAGGAAAATAGTTAAGCAAAGTGACACAATAGAAAAAAAATTAGAGCAGATTAAACATTCATTTTTCCCTAACATATTTACTTTAAAACTGTCATGTTGTACAGTAATGTTGCTAGGTATTCTACTCTGGCCAAAATAAAAGATTTAAGGGAGAATGAAAGAACACAGATGTGACATAAAATAGCAAGTAGGAATCTTAATTATATAGTTTCCCAATTTAAAGTTGAAATGGCACAAAAATCTCAGAAAAATCACCATAAAAAGGAATTGGGAAATACTTACAAAAAAAAATTAAAAAGCTCCCAAAGCAAACTGATTTGTATGGTCATTTGAAAAGAGGAAGAATAATTGCTGTTTCCACATGGTGAGTTCAATGTATAAAACTGCACATGGAACTTTGTTGGGATGTCTCCTCATAGCTCTTGTCTGTGGGAAGAGAAGATGAGCACAGCCAGAAACCTTAAATGTCAAGATGAGGCTGAGCAGTGCTGGAGCTGGAGAGAGGAATGTGGGGGACAGGAAGAGAGAGCCAGCCTGGAAGTAATATTCCCTGGAAGTTTATTTCCAGAGTACCAATAGATAGTTCCTCTTACCACTTTCCTCACTAACATTACCCATCTCCTAAAATCTGTTCTCCATTCTGTCTTTCTAATTCAGTAAGAGTTTTGAGTTAACTATGTTAGTCTCCTTTCTCTTTTTATGTGACACCTGGGTGACAACATGTAGACCCATAAATACCCAGATTTCCAGCACATTTTAACAACCAGAACAAAGTGCAAAGTGGGATCAGGAACAACCCAGAAGAGATTCTGACAGCTATTTGAGTGTTAAGCATTATATTGGGGTAATCCTCTAGGAGATGGGTAGAACTCATATGCCGAGTTCTGACACCCACCTCTCACTACTCTGGACCATTAACTGTAAGATGTAATCATATATTACTTTGTGTGCCCTCCTATTGTTTCTTGTATATTTCTTTCCACTCTCAAAACAAGGACTTAGACTCTGTTTTATGTTTGTTCTGCCTCCCCCACTACCTTGCACAGTGATGAGCCAATGATTATAAATTAATGAACTAGTGCCTACCTTCACTTCTTTTTATTATTTTTCCTTCTTGCCATTGCCATACACGCATACCTTCAACAAGTATTTATTTATATACATTATAAATAATAATAACATTTATTGAGTACTTATTTGAGACAAGGGTGTGCTAGATGCCAGAACACACATATCGATATATCATATTCCTGCTCCTTTAAGAGCTCACAGTCTGGTGAGGAGAGACAGAAATTCAAACAGAAAGATTATACTCTGTCTGGGTACGTCAAGAAGGCTTCAGAGAGGAAATGATATTTTTGCTGGGTGAACTGGTTGAGTAGGAGTTCACCTCTGGACAAGGCAGGGAAGGTCCTGCCGGCAGAGGGAATAGTAAGAGCACAGCACAGAGCCTGTCTTCATCTCCATTCTATTATGTGCCCATGGGACAAGGGACAAGGCCTCTTCTAGACCTAAACTCAGTGAGTCCTTGAACAAGAATTACACAATTTCTGCTCGTACTGTACATAAAGAAAAAGCTTTGGCTTAATTCTTTTGCCTCACTAGAAAACGCGCAAGTGAAGACCTCAGAAAATTGCTTTTTTTTGATAGGGGTTTGCTGACTTTCTAATCTCTCATCAAAACTCTAAACATGAGGCACTTTGCCCTTTCCGTAATAAGCACTAGACCTGAGTGGCAATTCAAAAGAATTACTCATCTTTTCCTGTCTCCTTTTGACTAATTAATCAAAATTGTATACGTCTGAATAAGTACTCCACACTCATTTTGATCCCCAATAATTTCTTTTTTACAGTAATACATTTAAAAATGATCCCTGTCATTAACAAATTTCTTCTTCATTTCTTAGCATCCTAAATATATATATATATATATATATATATATATTTTTTTTTTTTTAGCCAAGATGGCCAGACAGTACTTTATCCTCTGAGCAAGCACTTTTTATCTTCTGAGTTGTCATGGGATGCTTGAAATAACACGGATTCTAAAGAAAAATTTTAAAGAATGGTACATTACAACACCAACACAGTTCGGAGTAGGTTACTTATTCAAGGAGGAAGATTTTCCTCTGATGAAGTCTAAGTACATCCCTCTCTTATCCCCAGACCTCAAACACATCAGTAGCAGTTACAAAGGCTGTATTTGCAAGCCTCAGACTTCAGACCAGAGAGCACTTATTGTGACCCCACTAGGTAAAGGAATACCTGAGCCCCAATTAAGAATGTGAGTGTCAGGAGGGAAGGTAGTCAGCTGACTTTGGACCAGCTGACATGGCTAAGTATGAGCACCAAAAAGATTTGGGTTTTACTTCTATGCCTGGAAAGGCCTCCATGATACTTCAGCTAAAGTCCAGAGAACAAATGGTCATGCCCTGACTGCTCTGACACTGCTGGATGCAATGCTGTAATATGTGACTTGGACCTCTTGCCATGCGGAACAACTGGAAACCTTTTCCTGGAATTAGCTTTGACCCATGGAGACTCAAGTTTGGGTGGATAGACAGCTGAGATGTTTATTGCCATAATTTCTTATCCTGTACAAGAACACTTGAGCTCTTTTTTGTTTCATTGTTGTGGTGGTGGTGGTGGGAGGTGGTGATATGTGTTTGTGTGTGTGTGTGTGTGTGTGTGTGAGTGTTGGTTTTACATGATAATGAAGCAAACTCTGAAATCTCACTTTCTCTCACTTGCTTCACATCAACTCATGCTGCTGGCTGATTAGAAGCAAAATTAATGAATCTGCAGGTGTGAGGTGTTGGAAGCAGCTTTGGGCAGCCAGGGTTTCCCACTGCACAGGAACTCTTCCCCCTGCCCACGCCCTCCCCTCACTCCCGCCTTGCCCTCTGACACCCTGAGTTCTTTTTCTAAACCTCTCCCCTAAATCTTCACTTTCTTTTAAGTTCACAGTGAATCCTGGTGTGGCATGTTTGTGATGTTGTGCGGAGGCTGCTGTCCAAAAATAAACTATTGTACTGAAGAGGAAAGGCTGGTTTTGAGAAGCATGCCAGCCAGCCACGGCATTCAGTAGCACTTACTGGCTAATGTCTGCAAATTTTCTTTTTCTACAAAAAGCTAAATGGGGCTCATTAAGCTCCTCTGGTATAATTTTTTAAAAGAAAGGACAAGTTAAAAATAGTCTAAGCACAAGTCTTAGAGGCTCAGAGTTGTTAGGAGGAATCAACGATGAGATCTGGGGAGAGGTATTCACAATTGAAATGTACAGCCCTACAGGAGCTGTGGAACCCTAGCAGGAGGGAGAGCTAGGAGAGAGAGACCTTGAGGGACATGGGACAGACATTCAGATTCAACTCAATTTGGATTTTTCAAGCACCTAGTAACATAACATAACATAAGCTACTAAGTGGTAATAATAGAAGTTTCTGACCAATGTCTGCTTAGGATGTCAGGATCCTGGTACAATTTCGTGAAAGAGTTGGGACTGGAAAATCTGCAGGACTGTCTATTTTGAGGCACCAGCCCTTTGAAGAAGACAGCTGTCCTTACTCATCAAGGGATGATGGGTAGGACTTGCAGGCTGTGTGCTGACAAAAGAGAAGACACAAGGCAAGCAGGTAACCAGTGTGTGAATACAGCAGGAGTGAGACTGTATTTGCTCGACCCTCACTTATGTGCTGAAAGCTATGGTAGGAGGGTTTAGGCTGCAGCATATTACATTCTGACACCTCCCTGCCACGTTTTCATGTTAGTGAAAGGAAGCTGAAGAGAGCCTTGGAGATGAAAATTAGTCATCAGCGAGCACTCTGTTGCCTGAGAGCTTTAACAAGGGCTTAGATGCCAGCTGGGGTGGGGGTGTTGCTTGTGGACTGAGCGTACGCATGTTTGTGCATCTCTGGCCTTCACCCACGACCTTCCAGGTATCAGTGGTGGTGCCAGCCACACCACTTCCCCATGACTTAGGGGCTCTCTTGCTCGCACTAATGTTAACTTAGATTCACAAACATGTACCGTTTCTGCCTCTCACTGCCTCCCAGAGGGTGAGGAGGGAGGTGGGCTGGGAAGGAGTGACTCATTCTACAGCAAGGAGGGAAGAACTCCAACCTCTCCCTAGGTTATGTCCCTGCTGGTCCCCACCCCAGGCAGGCCACATGTGGAACACATGGGATTGACTTAGAAGATCTTGAAAGTATTGTCTAGCAGTGACTTCTGGGACTCAGGCTCTATCCTCTCCCCTCTTGCAGAGAGCAATGCAGAGAGGCCATGTAGCTGGTGGGTGAGGTCAAGACAGGGATGAAAGCAGAGACAGCCACTTGTCAGGGATGTGGTAGGGGGAGGCATGCCCCAGGCTGTGGACCTGACTGTGTGGCCCTATGATGCTGTGGTGTCACAGGGACAGGGGTCTGAGGGTGATGTTCCCAAGTCTAGGGCAGCAGGGTGCACGACGAGTTGCAGCAGCACTGGTGGCCAGGTAGGCTCCTCTCCTTCCTCCAGCTGTGCCATGGGCTCAGGACCCAGCCCTCCTTGCTGTCTTGCTGAACTATGCTCACAGTAACTCACCCCAACAGCAGTGATTCTGTGGCATGACTTCCGGAGTGCACTGAGAATATTAGAAACCATTTATTGAGGACTAATGATTTGCCAAGCTCCATGACAGGATTTTACTTTAATTATCTCATTATTCATTGGCCAGTCCCAGTTTCAAATCCTGTTTGTGCTATTTGTTATCTGGGTCACTTTGGGCAAATTACTTAACTTTCTGAGCCAGTCTATTAGCTCAGGTTACCATAACAAAATACCATAGATTGGGCAGCTCAAGCTATAGAAATGTGTTTCCTCACAGTTCTGGAGACTGGAAGTCTAAGATCAAGGTGCCAGCAGAGTTGGCATCTGGTGAGGGCTCTTTCCTTAGGTTGCACATGGCTACCTTCTTGCTATGTCTTCACATGACCTTTTCACTTAGTGCCAGGCCTCATGTGATCTTTCTTGGGGGGTAGTGGTGGGTGGATGGAGGGTGCAGAAGGAGAGATGGAGGGAGAGGGCGAAGAGATAGAGAGACAGAGAGAGAAAAAGAGAGAGAGATTGTTCATTCCCTGTGTCTCTTCTTTTAAGGGCACTAATCCTATTGGATAAAGTCCCCACCCTAAAGACCTCATTTAACCTTAATTACCTCCTTAGGGTCAGGGCCTTAACATACACATTTTGAGGGGACACAGACATTCAGTCCATAACAGCCAGTTTCCTCAGTGGTAGAATGTGAATAATAGTAGCACTTACTTGGATAATTGAGAGGATTAAATATAACAGTGTATGAAAAATGCTTAGCAGAGTGCCTGGTACAGCACTCAATACTATTAAGCTATTGTTAGTATATGCCAGGATTTGTATTATTATTCTTAGAACTACTTTATAATGCAGCCCAGGCTGCTGGTGGCATAATCAGTAAGAGGAAGCAGCTATGGTGTTCCAACATGGGTTTGTGGGACTTTAAAGCCTGTCTTTTCCCCATTATACCTCATTGCTTCTTAAGACTTATCTTACATGATGTGGTAATTATAAGACCCAGACTCAATTGAACTCTCCTGAGAGAGGAATAGTGTCATCTCCTGTTTCCTATTAATAGTTAAATACACTGGCATATAGATCACAAAATGGTTTCACTTTGAATATCACACCCTCAAGTTCAGGGACTATGTCTTACACATTTTTGATTTCCCAGTGTCTAGCACAGTGTATGTCACATCCAAGGTACCCAATAAACATGTATTAGGTTGAACTGTCTAGATCCATCCACAAGAAAAATGAAGTTGGTGAAGTAGCCAGGGCTTTATAGCTCTCCTTGGCCATCCCCTGGGTGTCTCATTCTGACCCCCAAGCCATTGTCTTCATACTTCACATGCCTATTATGAATCAAGGTGATATTTTTTTAAGTTTTGTTTCCTGTATTTCTCTTTTTAAATATTCTTCTCAGTTTATTCATTCACTTATCTACAAATAATCATTACGTGCCTACTACATGTCAGGCTCTGTTCTTGGAGCTGGGATACAAAAATAAACAAGAAAACCAAAGTTCCTGCCCTCACAAAGGGGATACAGCAAGTACCAAGTAAGCAGGTGAGGTTGGAATGAAGTTCTAAGGGAAATACAGCGAGATGTTTGCTCCGTGTGCCCTGCCCTGGTGGGAGAGCTGTAGAGTGCTGCAGGACCTGAAACAGGAGTGCTTTACCTGGACTTGGGCAATCAGATCACTGGAACCAATTAAATGGAATCCTGAAGGGGAGTGGGAGCTACACAGGTAAGGGACCCAGAGAGGAAGTGATGCTTTAGGTAAAAAGAAGTGCTGGGAAACTGCCAATCCAATAGGGATCTAAATGGATATGAAAGGGGGGAATAGGAGAGAAGAGAAAGTGAGGTCTCTGCCTTCTAATAGCTTCCACTCTTGAGAAACAAATTATAGAAATGAGACAACTTGAGAAAATGTTTAAAGTAACAGTAACAAATGACAAATTATATCAGATGATGTGATACATGACTGTGAATACATTAGAAGAATGCAACAAGAGTTATTTTATCAAAATGAGGGTCACAGACTACCTACATCAGAATCACCTGAGAAGCTGGTTAAACATGCAAGGACATTGTCCTAGACCTTGGGAATCATAATGTCTTGGGGTAGGGGCTGAGCATCTGCAAGTCGGACAAGCACCCTGGGTGATTCTGATGTCTGTTAAGGTTTGAGAGCCACAGTGAGCCAGTATTTACCAGGCACCTCCTCAACTCAACAAGTCCCTATGGCCAGGATCAGAGAGGAGTGGTCTAAGGTCTAGAGGATTTGGCAGTGAAGGCCCTAGGGCATGAAGGCTTGTTGGTCTCAGAGGTGGAGGAAAAAAGGAGAGGATGTTTCCAGTAACTGATATTGAAATAAAGTCAGGAAGGACAATATGTTCACAGGACAGCAAAAATGTTGGACTGTCTGGAGTAGAAGGGCAAGGCTGTGAAATAACAGTTTTAACTAAAGAAATACTAAGGGATTCTGCAAATGAAAGCCACTTAATTAGGTGATAGGGAGTTATTACATGTTCTTCAGCAATAAAAACCCTACTGCTTTGGAAGGAGGTTAACAGTAAAATACTTATGCATTTTTGACTTTGGCCATGTCACTTCATTTCACTGAACCTTGATATCTTAATCTATAAAGCAGAGATAATAATACCTACTTTTCAGGTTTGTGAAGATTGAATGGAACACTTGAGAAATCAATCCTATTCTGGATCAAGGCTACATTAAAACAGTAACAAAACCATAAGGAAACTAAAGCCAAGCCACAGACACACACACACAACTTTTCATAGCCCACTGTGTGGCTTGTGACATCTGGCCCAGTGATATTACTGTACCTTTTTACTGTTTATTTCCTTTCTCCTTGTTTTCTGTATGTGGGTCTCCAGCTATTCCCAGTGGCTTCCCTGGAGTCTGTGTAGCCAGCCTTCTCATGGAGCGCCCTCTAGTGTCAGGTGCTATATTGACACATTCTGTCTCAGAACCCTGAAGTTTCTTGGATCGAACCCTTGACCTGAAGTTTCTAATTTAACAAGAAACTGTCCTTTGAAAGCTACAACAGCTTATATAAAAATAGTATCTTTAATAGCAACTCATACATTAACACCAAGGTCAAATTACTTTGTAATTTTACAGCCATGAATACTGATGACTGAGGAACAATTTTCTTCTTGAAGTAAAATACGTTGCAGGTTGAAGAACTCAAGACTCTTAAGATTTTCCATCCTGAGGCTTCCCCTTTCATGATTTCAAACCAACTAAAAAATGTTTCCATTAAATGTTTCTTTTATAGATTATGATTTTACTTACAAGTTTCTTCTTTTGAAAGAGTGGTGATATCACTAAACTGGGAATATTGTAAATCTGATTTCTGGGTCAAGTTCTGTTATTGATTAGTTGGGTGGCCTTGGTTAAGTAACTCCCCTCTCTGGATCTTAGTTTCTGCAAATCTAAAGTGAGAGATATCCACTCCATGATCACTCAGGTCTTTTCCAGCACGTGGTTCTTTGACTAAATACAGAGGCCTCATGGAGAGTGGATATCACACTGGGGTAGGAGTAAGGAGACCTAAATTCTTATTGAGTTCCAGTATTTACTAGTTCTGGAAACTTGCTCAATCATTTAACTTGTCTGGGCCTTAGTTTTCTCATCTGTAAAATGAAAAAAATGCCTTCTCTGCCTTATGTACAAAGTTATTATGAGACACAAAAAAAATGTCATTCACAAATACTTTGAAAACTACAAAGTGTTACATAGAAATGCAAGTTTCTAAAATAAAGACCTCTTCCCAGCCATCTTTTTGTGAATGATGTATGGTGGTTAAGGGCGTTAAACAGACATGTTTGAGTTTTAATTCCAGTCCCACCAGTTAATAGCTCCTGTAATCTTAGGTAAATCTTAGCCTCATTTTCCTTAACTATAAAGGAAGAGAGATCAACATTGTGGGGATTAAATAAGAAATATATGAATGGGCTTAACACAGGGCCTGGCACATAGTAAGGGCTCAATATACGGGTGCTATTATTTTTCTCTAGTCATTCGTATCATAGCATTCAGTGGGTAAAGAAGCTAAGAAAGAAGAGTTAAATGATTTTTTCACTAAAACCTTATTCTCAGATCCCTGAATGGAATTCTTTTTAGACCTGCTGTATGTCATACCTCCTTAATTCTAGGAATGTGTTAGGAAAATCAGCAGAAGGACTCAGACTGTATAAGAATGGCAGGTTAAGGTCTGTGCTTAGTTTAGGGTTTTTCTGGAAATCTTCTTGAATAGCTAACTCAGAGATTAAGTATCCTGATTGACTTTAGGAACCCCGTCCTACAGAAACAGGACAATCATACAAAAAGCTCCCCATATCTGGATTCTCTAGACTTTGAATTCTCTGCCCCACTGGACCACTCTGCTCATGGAGCTGGTGCCAGCTCACTCAGTGTAGGCCTCTACATTCTGCCTAGTTAAAGACAAAACATTAGGACTAGTGGCAGGACAGACACTCCTTATTACTGGGTCCTTGACTCTGGTAACCATATTACATCCATTTAAAAATAAAAGCAAAACATAACTGAAGTCCAGTGAAGCACTCTAAGCCCATTGTCAGAACAAAAAGCTGTGGGCTCTGCAGGGTACTTCTGAGGCCGAGTAAGTGATTTGAATAGGCTTGTTCCCTTTTATATACCAACCATCCCTTCCATCTCTGGTAAAGATTTGTGTAAAAAACAGAGGAAAATGCCCCATCGGGGCTACCTGGCCCCTACTGTCAAAAGCATTAAGAGGGCTGATGGAAGTTTCCTTCCACATCACCTGTGGCAACTTCACTCCAGTGCTATTTCCCCTAGACTTTGTTTTGAAAAAAGGGAGAGCTAGGTTGCAAAACAAGATTGATAGAAGAGGCTCTGAGCCTCTCTCTATGTCTTTTCTAGCCCAGTCTCCCTGACTACAGAGTAGTCCCTTGAGGAGGACAGAGAGGATCACATGGAGAAACAGGTGCAGAGAGTCTGGAAGCGATGGGACGAGCTGGCTCATTCCTCCCACATTTCTCTTGTTTTAAAAATTAAGACTCCTGCTAGCAATATATTTAGCATGATGTGCATTCAGTTAGAATCAGAGTGACCAGACAGTAGCATTTTGTGGCCATGCCACTGTAAAGTTGAAATCCCATGGAGTGAGGAAGCAGGAAAGCAATGGCCAAGCTTTTCCTGAGTGCTCCCCCTCCACAAAGGACATCAGCGCTTCTTTACAGATTGTCCTAGATAAGTCCATGAAATGGGCTTCTCTGCTTTCTGTGGTGCTTCTTGCTGTTTTCAATACCCCATGAGATGGGGTGGAGAGGACTGGAAAGGAGCTTGTCCCCAAAAGGGCCACCTTTGTGCATTGTAAACTCCCTTGCTCATACAATTAAGAAACCAAACAGTTTACAAGTCAAGGCCCACCAAACTCTAATATCTATGAAATAAAACGTAAGTTCCTTTATAAAAGAACCTGTCTTTTCTGCAGAAATATACTGAAGTAAGAGAATCTAGATTCAAATCCCAACTCAGTCACTTATTAGCTGTGTGATTTAGGGAAAATCCGCAAGGGCTATAAATAGAGAAAATATATACTACCTTCCCTACTGACCTCAAGGGTAGTTATGAGAATAAAAATTAAAACATGATGTGGCTTATGTAAAGGCTCTGGAAACAGAGAGATATTTAAGAGTGCCAGCCTGGCCCCTGGTGTGCAGCCAATAAATATCTGTGGAATTGGCTACTGGTGTGAGAGATGTGGGAAGCAAACAAAGCCGATGGGGAGATATTTTGGGCTTTGTCTTCACTTACTTCCTCCAATGATTTACTGTCTTCATACGTGACGTTGGCTTCAATTCTCTGCAGCCACGCTATCCCCACCAAACAGCCACCCACACAGGGTGGGCAATAGACTAGATTCTCTAAGAGCATTGCAGCAGCCTGAGTCCGTCTCCATGTGACTGACCATGTGCCCAGTGCTTCATTTGTGATCCCTCCTAACATCTATTTTCACGTACTAGGAGGCTAATGCAGCAACCCATATGGGCTCAAAAGAAAAGAAACATCCAGGTACACATAGCAACCTCATAGTGCTCCTACTAGGCCACAGCTGGATTAAGTTCATGATATTCTAAAATAGAGCTGCTCAAACTTTAATGTGCATAGAACCCTCTAGGTGGCTTGTGATATGCAGAATGTGATCCAGTAGGTCTGGAGTGGGGCCTGACGTCAAGTTCTCAGGTGATGCCACGGCTGATGATCCGCAGAACATGGGAATGGTGATGCTGGAGAAGATCGTCAAAGCCTGAGCCATTTCTCTTCACATCCCTATTTGGATGGGTTGGCCTAGAGTTTTATGTGCCACCCCTTGGGCCCATCCCCACAAAACTTGGCCCTCTTTCTTCTCCACCTAGTTTCCCACTCACTCCTTCTTTCCCAGACCCGTCCATTGAGCCATCTGGATCCCCGTCTTCTCAACTCTTGGTCACAGGTGAGAAGCCCTGTCCCTTTGTGGTTCCTGCAGGCTCCTTGATCTCCCCCTCCCCACTCATGGATGGCCATGGCCACAGTCCTCCCCTCTGTCACAAGCCTGCCATCATCTTGCTAGTGTTCATATCTCATGTGTGGCCCCACCTTCAGCTTCCTTAGTTGTCCACCTCCTGTTTTCCTTCTCCATGTCAGCCCAGAAGCCACTTCCTATGACCGTGCTCTCCACCTGGAGGTCACTCTGAACTATTCCATCTCTTCTAATAGTAATTCAGAAAGCCCACTCTGACCTCGATTCCTACGCTTCCTCATTTGCTCACCACACCCTCTTCCACTGCTACTGTGAACCTTCTAGATTCCCCAGTGCCTGAGGTGCCATCTGTGCTGCCCTCACCACCCCCGGTTGTATGCACCTGTAGTGCCAAGTACTTCTCTTCCATGGAATAAGTGAAAGAGCAGAATTCAAAGAGCCCATTCATAAAGCAACCTTATTTTTTTACCCAAAATTGCCCTTGTCAACCACCCTGAGGGGATAGTTTCCCCTGGATGAGACCCCCAGCAGGCCTCATAGCCTACCTGCTCACTCACAGATCATGAAAAGTGCTCAGGTCACTTTAGATCTCAGGACAGTCTGCTTGGTAATTAATCGTGGCCATTCCAGAGGGATAATAAAAACTGTGAATCATTCAAAGTTGGCCCAGTGTAGGCAGGAAACCTATGCAGGAAAGGGTGATGTGTTCAGCTTCTTCTCTCTTTATTATGCCAGCTCCTGCCGCCCTCCTACCACCAGGTGCAACTTCTGATTCCTACAGGATTGGCAGGGGAAGTAGGATAAAGGGGCTGAAAAGGTCCTGTTGAGAACCAGTGATTGGTGCTCCCCGGGCTAGGCAAGGGCTCAAAGCTGTTTCTCACATGGGCTCCCCTGAGGTTCTTTGGAGACTCTTGTTCCTGGAGAACTCTCACCTGCACTTCCCTAATTCCATGATCCCCTCACCTACTGGTCACTTGACTTCCCCTGTAGCCCCTGTTTTTGAGGGTTCAGTGCTCTCTGTTGAGATAACTTTTAAGAGTGGCCCTTTGGGGCAACGTCCCTTGAACAAGGCTCCAGGTCAACTCACAGCACACCCTCTCAAAATCTGTACTTCTTTGATGGTAAACATGCACTTCTGACCTGTTGTCAGTGGAGAGAACTAACTAATTGTAGCCTCTACACTGTTGCCACAGGCAGCTTCCATCGTAATCCCACCCTTTAGATATCTCAGGTATGAAGCATTTACCGTCCAAGCCCCACCTCCAGGGACACATTTCAATTGCTCTACAAGGTCTCCTGCAGGCCTGCCACCTCTTTGCATTGTAAGATATAGGTCAAACCATATACCATCCACCCACCAAATCCTCCTCCTGCAGTTTCTGGACTTCTTAGACTCTGTGCCTTTTTCATAGGCTGGAGGTGGGTCGTGAGCTAAGGTCTCAAAATCATAGCCTCCCATGCAAGTCCTGCACAATTGAGCTAGCAACTCGCTCTGAGATAAGGAACCACCTGCCAACCATTGTCTAGCTGTCTCAGCCAAATCACAGTCAAAATCCCATGTTAGCGTCTGTGACAGTAGTCCTTTCTATAGTAGCAATGCTACATTTATTTTGTAATTAATGTTTTTTGCCCTTCTTCCAAAAGGTAATCTCCATGAGGTCTGAGACCATGTCCATAGCATATCAGCACTGACCACAGCATCTAGTAGTTCAGTAAGTGAAGCATAAAAAAATGAAAATTTTTTGCAACCCTGCCTTCTCCAGCCACAGCCTGACCCTTCTCCTCCCTTTCATAGCCAGAGGTCTACAGTTGACCTTCAATGTCCGCATTTCCTAATTCTTTGCTTGGTGGAAGTTTCTGAGGATGAGCTTTGATAGGCATTCAGGGAGATGATACTTGGGAGCTAAGCAGAGGCTTATAGGACAGTCTACACCTGCCCCAGCCCTGGCCTTCCCTGACTCAGCTGGCTGCCCTCCAGGTTCACGACCGCTGCCCCCTCCTTTGTGTGCCTGTTCCTGGACCTTCATTTAGTTTCACACGGTCAGTGCATCCTTTCTACAGGAAGAATGTCACCTGATACATCCATTGACTCCTAGCCCTTAAGGAAGGGTCGTGGTCAGGATCTGTGCCTCTGAATCAATTTCCTTGGGCTGTTGAAACAAAATACCAAAAACTGGGTGGCAAGAATTTATTCTCTCTTAGTTCTGAAAGCTAGAAGTCGGGAATCAAGGTGTCAGCAAGCCCATACTACCTCCCAGGTGCTAGAGCAGAATCCTTCCTTGCCTCTGCCTAACTTGTGGTGGCTGTTGGCCACCCTTGGCTTTCCTTGGCTCCAGTCTCTGCCTTTATCATCACATGGACTTCTCTGTGCATGCCTCTGTGACTTCACATGGCCTTCTTTCAAAGACACCAGCCATTGGACTTAGGCCCCACCCTAATCTAGTATGATGTTATCTGAACTAATTATATCTACAAAGACTCTGTTTCCAAATAAGGTTATATTCTGAAGTCTTGTGTAGACACGGATTTCAGGGGATTGCTATTCGACACAGTACAGGGGGTATTGAAGGAGCAGGGACAGTCCAATGAGGTAGGGAGTGTTATGCCCAGATGAAAACAATGCGAAATGCATGTAAGTCATATATATCCTAATTTTGGTTTGCATTATCTTAGCAAACAAATACTCTAAAAGAAAAAGAAAGTTTATTTGTAACCAGCAGGAGACCTCCTGGCTTCATCCACATTAAAGACTAAGTTGCCATCTGAGCCGGCCTGTGGACTGGCTGCACCCTGCAGGGCACACAGGTCTCCAGAGGCCAGCTCAGGACTCTGTGACTATGGCCTTAGATACTTTTACAGTCAGGGGAAGAGTGTTTGGGATGTCAAAACATTGTTTTGGACACAGAATGAAAATGTAGCTTTTGCTCCCTAAGCTCCTTGGGTGTTTGAAAACATACCTGCCTCATTCTAGTTCTTCTGCAGCTATTTGACATAGCAGAGAGTGATACTCCCTGTCTCCCAGCTTCCCGAGAGCCTGCCATCCTGACCTCTGCTACCCCAACGGTATGCAAAAGCCCTCTGCAGGAGGTGAAGGGAAAGGACAGGTTGGGTCCCCACCTCCACCTTCCAGCTTGGGGTAGGGGCAGGGAGTTGAGGACACCCAGTGGGGAGTGGGAAGCAGTTCTGGAAGTTGGACAGTGAGAGCCCCAAGGGCCGGGACTGGGTCTGCCTCGGTGGCAGTGCCCCGTGCACAGACTGGCACATGGCACTCATGGACTGTCTGGAGTATGAATGACTGGCCACCAGCAATGTTGGCAGCCGTGCCAGCCATTTCTCTCTGATGATGGTTCTTTCTGGGACGTGGACTTTTTAGAACAGTTCCTGATTAAAATATGGCCTGATTTGGGGTTTTGAAATGATGGAGAGTATTTCAGAAAGGAGCACGCTCGGCTGCCTTACAAAAGTAACCTTCCATCACCCTGAAAAAGCAATGTGGCAGCACCTCCCCTGAGCCCTTGCCAGGAATGTCTGGGCCTCAGACAGCAGGAGGGACTGTGGGGACATTCAGGAGTTACTCCTGACAGCACACAGTGACTGACTGGATGTCGGTGGAAGGACAGGGAGGAGCCTATGAGTATTATCATATGACTATTATCATGATTTCCATAAACACTTCCAGGTATTAGTCACAATGCTTCGGGTAGCTGTTTACGTGCCTTAATGAAAGAACTGGTTTCTACGTTTATACACCCATTTCACCTAAATATCAGGAAAAATAAAAATGTAGATTGATGCCTATTTGTTTCTTTTGTCTGAGGTCTGGGGTAATACACGGTGAGGTTGCCTATCTTTATCCTCACCCCCAAAAATTGCATACGAGGGTACTTCAAAAAATTCATGGAAAAAAGATAATATGAATCTCTCCTTGAACTTTTTGAAGTATCCTCATATGCAAAATTTATTAAGAAGACATGTGTTTATAGATATTATTACCTCTAATCCTATAGAAAACTGGGGAGCATGAACTAAATTTTTCATGGATTTAACGTATTCACCGGGAGAGGCACACCAACATTCTAGCATGCTATAGCACCTTCCAAGCTCTGTATAAGGTAACATATCAAACACACTCATGAGTGTTCCATTTATCTGTTGCTGCATAACAAATTAACTCAAAATTTCATAACTTAAAACAGCAAACATTTATTATATTGTAGTTTTTGTAGGTCAGAAATTAGGAGTGACTTAGCTAGGTCTTTTTTCCCCCAGCTTTATTGAGGTATAATTTATCAAAATTGTGTGTATTCTAGGTATACGACATAATGATTTCATATACATATACACTGTGTAATGATTACCACAGTCAAAGTGATCAACACATCCATCACCACATTTAATTGCCTTTTTTTTTTTTTGTGACCCGTAAGGGGATCGCAACCCTTGGTGTGGTGTCATCCGCACCGCGCTCAGCCAGTGAGTGCACCGGCCATCCCCACATAGGATCCGAACCCACGGCCTCAGCGCTCCCAGCGCTGCACTCTCCCCAGTGAGCCACGGGGTCGGCCCTTAATTGCCATTTTGTGTGTATGTATGTGATGAGGACACTTAAGATCTACTCTCTTACCAAATTTCAAGTAAAGAATACAGTATTGTTAACTATAGTCTCCAGACTGTACTTCAGATCTCCAGAACTTATTTTTTCCTGCTACTGAAAATTTGCCTTTTTTTTTTTTTTTTTTTTTGGTTGTTGGCTGATAGGGGGATCTGAATCCTTGACCTTGGTGTTACAAGGCTGTGTTCTAACCAACAGAGCTAACCAGCCAGCCCTTTTACTGAAAATCTCTACCCTTTGATGAACATCTCCCCATTTCCCTCTTTCCTAACCCCTAATAATCACCATCCTACACTCTCTGCTTCTGTGAATGAGATCGACTTTTTAGATTCCACATCTGAGTGTAAGTGAGATCACATAGTATTTATCTTTCTGCATTTGGCTTATTTCACTTAGCATAATGTCCTCCAGATTCATCCATATGGTTGAAGATGACAGGATTTCTTTCTTTCTTTCTTTCTTTTTTTTTTTTTGTCTTTTTGTGACCGGCCATACTGCGCTCAGCCAGTGAGCGCACCGGCCATCCTTATATAGGATCCGAACCCGCGGCGGGAGCACTGCTGCGCTCCCAGTGCCGCACTCTCCCGAGTGCGCCACCGGGTTGGCCTTTCTTTCTTTTTTTTAATGGCTGAATAATATTCCATTGTATATATATGTGCATGTTCTTTAATCCATTCACCCATTGATGAATGCTTAGGTTGTTTACATATGTTGGCTGTTGTGAATAATGCTGCAATGAACATAAGGGTGCAGATGTCTCTTTGATGCTAATTTTATTTCTTTTGGATATACACTTAAAAATTGGATTGCTGTACCTCATAGTAGCTTAATTTCAATTTTTTGAAGAACTGCCATACTGTTTTCCATAACAGCTGTAACAATTTACATATCTTAGCTAGATGGTCTGTCTCAGGCTCTCCTATGAGGCAAACAAGATGTCTTTTGGGGCTGCAAATACCTAAAAGTTTTCTTGAGACTAGAGGATCTACTTCTACGCTCATCTCATTTGCTATTGTCTTTTGACTGAAGGTCTCAAGTTTCTCACTGCATGGGCCTCTCTACATGGCTGCCTGAGTGTCCTCATGGCATGGCACCTGGCTTCCCCCCAGAGCAAGTGATCAAAGAGATAGAAAAAAAGGCAGAATCAACAATGCTTTTATGATCTGTCCTAAGAAGCCACACATCATCGCTTCTGTCATATTCTTTTGGTCACACAGAACAATCCAGATGCAATATGGGAGGGGATTATTCAAGGATATAAACACCAGGAGGCTGGCTACCACTGTCAGAGTTTAATTTTCTTCTGTGATCACCCAAGATCAGATGTAATGCAATTAATTAGAAATACAAATGAAATACTCTTTTTATTTTCAAAGGCATGATTTGCTATTTCCCTTATCCTCTCACCCTGTAGCCTTTTATGTGAGTATATTGTTATTTTTGTTAGGTTTAGACTAAATTTCTGCAACAAGAAGACCTCAAAATAAAGCAGCTAAGACAAAATAGAAATTTCTTTCTTTTTCAGATACTAGTCCAGAAGGGGTGTGGGGCAGTGCAGGGTGGACCTGCTCTTTGAGGGCATCCAGGGACTCAGGTTCTTTCTACTCATTGCATTTGCCCCTAGGTTCTGACTTAATCTGCATGGTCAAAAGTGGTTCACCAGTGCAAAAGTGGAGGTGAGGGGATGTGGAGTGGTGACAGCTTTCTTTGTAAGGATGTGACCTGGGAATTGCACACATCAATTTGGCTCCATCCCATTGGCCATAGTCACATGGCCATGCCTACCTGCAAGAGAAACTGGGGAATAGTCTCCATCTGATCACCCATGTGTCAGCTCAAACTTGTGGGGCAGAAGAAGAGAATGAATGATCAGGGACAGTTAGTGTTCTCTGTCACATAAGTGAATAGGCAGCAGATAGGGAGAAGGTGCATGACATAGTGGGGCACTGGGTCAGGAGTCAGATCTTCTAGCTCTACCTCCAAGTAGTTATGAGACCAGATGTAAGTTGGTTATTGGTTTTCACCATCAGTAAAATGAGGCATTGAGCTAGATCAGTTATTACCAGCTTACAGGCTTTAGACCTGGAGGGAACTGAGATGTGCTTGCAAGGAGTTTTAGGAATCTTTGTAAATCAAGCATTTTCTGTCAATGAAATGAGTGAAATGTCTCATATATGTGCATCCTACTAATTTTCAATGTGGGTGCTGCTGTAATAATTAAAATATAACATTGAAGTTTTACTAAGTTTGTAGTTAGTTTTTCCTTATTAGATATTTTTCTTTCTTAAAGTCTAAAATTAGAATCACTATCACTATCTCTTGGGGGACTGTGACCTCTTTTAATATTAGAAAATATTTTTGAACTTGAGGGCCCAGCACATAACAGGTGTTCAGTAAATATTTAATGACTGGATGAAATAAAATGTAGGGCACCACTGAACAAGATGATCACTTTGGTCTCTGCCAACTCTAAAGTCTTACGAATTCTTTAACTCTGAGGCAATTTTTTTAGTTTGAGTTTTCCTGTAACCAGTCATTTCTATGTAATTAAAACCAGCTCTGGTCCACTGCACCGGTTCCCAAATACCAGGAGATTTTTCTGTTTTACATGCTTATAATAGCACTGCTCACTTAGAATTCACGTCTTCAAAACTTAGAATTCACGTCTCCAAGATCCCTCCCTGGAAATAATCTTTCTCTGTTGTAAAAATGAGGTCTGTGGAACTTACATGCCACTCTTTGAAGGTTTTGCATTATAAACTTATTCAGCAACATGGATTATGTCTGCTTGTAAGGGTAAAATTAGGAGACAATGTAGCACATCCCCAGTGGGGAAAAAATTTCAAAGGCTCTTCACAAAAAACTACCATTTATTATTTTATGCTATGTAATGTTATTAAGTAATAAAATATTGACATCAGGAATATAAAATAAAATACATGACTTGTGGGCTAAGGAAGCTTCATAGTGCTCCCCTCTCCTACTTCTGAGATCTGTCCCAGGAGGAGGGATGTTACTATGGGTTGGCCACATTATGGGATGTTGTTGGGCCATACTTTCTAAGGTGTGAATCATTGCAGGTGGAGCTTACATAAGCTTGATTTGGGGGCCAATACCAGTTCTGTCTTTTGAGTTTGTTTTCCTCTACAGGGAAAACAAGAAGAAGACCTGGCAACTTCATTTCCTCCTCTCTCGCTTCATTCCCCCTCTTACCCATCTGCAGGCTAAGTCAGAGGGCTATGCTGAGTTCATCTGCAGGCTGGGGCTGGCTGACCAGAGCAGCTCTGCCCTGGGCGTGGGCTCACACACAGGCTCCCTCTCTCTCCTTTCCTGGGCCCTCGTTCCTGATTTTCATTGAATTGGTTTTGCCTTACCATTGAGTACTGGGATGAGGAGGGCTGAGACTCAGGTAGTGCTTAGAGAAGAAGGTCAAATGGGCTGTGACCGGTTTTATTTCTAGGCTCTAGGCCACTTTACCGGGCTTAGCCTTGTGTGCCAGTGGAGCACAATGCCATTTGAGGCCAAAGCCCAAGTTCTCATCAAAATTTCCCTTGGCTCAACATCATCTTCCATACGTGCGTAGCCCTCTGAAACTCCTCGCAGGTTTAGGGACCAGTGGAGGATAGGATTGAAGGGGTCTGATCTTCTGTCCAGGTCACCTATTTCTCTATTTGTAACAATATATTATAAGTTATATAAGAGGAGGATTTTCTGTAAAGAATACAGGAGATGCACATTAATTCAGACTGTCCTAAGTTTGATTTTATCATAAAGAAAATTATTTTGAAATGTAACAAACCACAAAAAAAAAAAAAAGAAAAGAAAAAGAAAATGTAAAAAACCACAAATTCAAAGTTAGAAGGCTGGAAATCAGATTCTACTAACTATGTGATATTGGCTAAGATATTTAGCCTCTCGGTTTCCTGGAAGAGTGTGTGTGTGTGTGTGTGTGTGGTATGTGTGTGATCATACATATGTTATAGGAGTTAAAAGTAAATAAGCTTCCAGAGATAACAAATGTCTGCTGTATGCTAATTCTAAGAAAAAATAAAGCAGATGTTTCTTAGGAGAGGTCAGTCTGTTGCATTTTTTAAAAGATCCATAGTCAAAACTCAAAGTAAAGGGCACTGACTCCTTACTGTGCCTCAGAGTGCCTCAGGGAGGCCAAATGACTTTGCAGCTGGGAAACCTTTTCCCTCAGCTCCAACTTCTAGCCTCAGGTTTAACATGTCCAAAAATGGATAGATTTCAAAGGGAGGACCAGCATTCATGGGAAAGCCTGATTCTGCACACCTGCACCCCCTCCAGCCAGGGTCAAATGGTTCAGCTGGCCTCTCCATCAGAGGTCCTGGTTCTTAATAAAACTAACATTTGTTCTGACATACCATGGGCCATGCTAAGCACCCTACATATATTATCGCATTTAGTCTTCAAAACACACCTGCAGGGGAGGCTCTATTTATGTTTACTCCCATTTAATGTATGAGAAAACTCAGCCTTAGACTCAGTGTGTCCAGAGCCCAGAGTTAATAAGTGGAAAAGCTTCTGGCCACATCTGGGCAGCCCAACCTTAGAGCCTGAGCTGTGACCCATACATCACAGGGTTCCCTTATTGATGTCTCAACCACAGTGATCACCATGCATCAAGTTGCCTTCAAAAGTGCTGGCTTCAACTGTTCTCTCCCTTTAGTCCATGAAGATGTTCTAAAACTCTGTGTCCCAGTTTCTGGTAATGTTTTAACCATGGATGACAACCATGTATATATTGAACAGACACTTACATGGTGGTTACTATTCTAGATGCTCCATTAAAATTAATTTATTAAATTGATATTAGAATTAATCTAATTTAATCCTTATAACAACCATATAAGGTACATATTAACACATCATCTCCATTTTACTGATGGAGAAATTGAAGAACAGAGAGGTTAAGTAACTTGACCAAGGTTTGAGGACTAATATATAGTAAGTGGCAGAGTTGTGATTCAAGCCCAGGCTATTTGGGTCCAAAGGCTAGCTAGTGACCATTGTACCCTGTTGCCTCTACATTTGTGGTATTAGTGGAACATTTACCATGTGCTCAGCACTCAATTAAGGGGGATATAGACATGAACCCTAGCTACACACAAATTGCAATGATAAATAGTTGCTCCGAGGAGGGTAAAGTTCAAACAGGCTGGAGTAGGCCCTGAAGGTGTGATAGACACTGCTGGTTGTCCATCTCATCTTTAGTCTCTCCCTTTCTAACATTATGCCAGTTTTGTTTAGCATAGCAGTGTGTGCAGTGAGAGGTGGCTATTCAATTAAGTTGTGGCCAACAAGATGACAGAGGAAGTCTGCTGGGTGGGACTTCCAGGAAAGCTATTATTTTTTCTGATACAAAGGCACAGATTCAGTTGGCATGCACCTTTGACCCTTTGCCCTTGCCCTTTCTCTTTTCCTGGGACCTAGACATAAAACCTAGAGTGGAGCAACTATCCCGCAACCACGAGGAATAAAGCCAGAAGCTAAGGATGTCAGACAGGAAAGTTAGAGGCAGCCTGGCCCTTGGTGATTTCTTTAAGCAGCTGTGGCAGTCCTGGACTGCCTACTTCTGGACTTTTTGATGTGTGAGAAAAATAAACCCCTATTTGGTTAGAGTAGTGTAGTTGAGTTTCTGTTACAAGCAATTGAAAAAAATCCTAATGTATAGAAGCATTCGTGGGAGAGAATCTCCGTCTAAGCTTTGAAGGTGAGGAGTATTCACCTAGGTTAAGAGAAACGAGAAACCATTCCGAGTGTGGGTGTGTCCTGGAATATCCCAGGTAGGGGAGCAGAACCAGCACATGGGTTCAGGGGAAGGTGGGGAACCACCCACTCTAGACAGAACATAGTTAACACAGCTCTGTAGCTCCTAGAGAAGAGCAAGAAGGGTAGAGGAGCTGATGTTTGAAACAGCATGGAAGGGCCTGAGTCCTAGTGAGAAATGAGGCTTGGGCCGCAATCACGATTTGGGACTAAAGAGTCTGGGCAAGGACAGACACAGCCAAGTAGAAATACACACAGGCATTTTACATATGCAACTTGATCTTCACACAGTCAGTCCATAGATGTTTTTGAGCATGTTGAGCATGTGTCAGACACTGTTCTAAGCCCAGGGTGAAAGGTCAAGATTCTTTAAAATAATATATGTTCAATTTCTGGACCCCTAAACAAATATTTCAGAGAAGGGATCCTGTTATCCTTTTTAAATGATAGAGTGCTTTGGGTGGACTAGTTGGGTTCAAATCCTGGCTTTGTCACTTATTAACTGCATGGCCTTGGGCAGGTTTCTTTACCTCTCTGTGCCTCAGTTTCCTCAGCTGTATTATGCAGTTAATAAAAGTACTTACCTCATAGTTTAATTGTGAGGATAAAGGAGAGTACTGATTCCGTTTTCCCTGTCTAATTAATGGCAGGTCTAGCTTTCCATTGTTCAGTTCCCAAATCACAGGAGTATAACGAATCTTCTTCTCTCATCAGCAAATCCCCCTGGATCTGATTTCAGAATATTTCCAGAATCTGCTTGTGTTGTGCCACAGTGGTGCTTGTTCCTCCCAGATGTTCTCTTCAGGGCCGACGTGCCCATTCCCCACCTGCTGGGACTATCAGTTGTCGCAGGCTCGCAGGTGTGTCTCTGCGGGGGATTGACTGGCTGATGTGTGCATACAAATACCTGGCCGCCTTGCCTGTAGTGGGCAGAATAATGGCCTAATCCCCAGAACCTGTGAATATGTTAGGTTGCATGGCTAGGGGGAGTTAAAGTTGCTCATCAGTTGTCCTTCAGATGGGGAGATTATCCTGGTCATTTGGGAGGGAGGGTAATGTAATCGCAAGGATCCATCTGAATAAAAGAGAGGCAGGAAGCAGTCAGAGGAGATGTAATGACGGGAACAGAAGTAGGGCTGACGCTACTGCTGGAATGCAGGAGGCCTCTGGAAACTGGCGAAGTTTCCATGCCTCCTCGAGCCTCTGGAAGGAATGCAGCCCTGCAGACGCCTTAATTTGAGCCTAGTGAGACCCATTTCAGACTTCTGACATCCCAAACTGTCAGATAATAAATTTGTGTTGTTTTAAGCCACTAAGTGTGCGGTAATTTGTTACAGCAGCCACAGGAAACAAATACAATTTTGGACAATTCTGAAGGGCCACACCAGCTCCAGGGCCCCCTAGGATTGGCTGAGGCCTCGGTGACACCATCTTTCAGGTCTTCTCCCTCTGCCCTACTCTGCCTTCTTCACATCCTCACCAGAGCACGCCCCAGCAGCCCTCTGCATGCAGTTCCCCATGTCAGAGCTGTTTCCCAAGCCCCAACCTAAGACAGTCTTCTCACCTGGACTGTTGTACATAGCACCCTAAGTGGTTTCCGTGCTAATGTCCTAACACACTGAGGTCTCTTATCAACACGGTTGCCACAGAGACTCTGTTAAAACATAAAGTAGATCAAGACACTTGATAGCTTTCCTTTTCACTCAGAGTAAAGGTCAAACTCCTCACAATGACCTAAAGGACTCTTCATAATCTGCCCAGCCACCTGCCATTACCTCTTGAGTCTCACCTCCCATGACTCCACCCCTGCTCACTCCTCCACTTACGTAGGGCCCTTGTTCTTCTTGAACATGCCAGGCAAACTCCTGCCTCAGGACTTTTACATAGACTCTGTCTTCTGCTCATATGCCCCTTTCCAGTGGGGTCTCTGAACGTTTTATTTAAAATAGCAATTGCTTCTCATCTGACACTGACATGCCCTGTCCCTCTTACTTGCATTATTTTCTCTATGGGCCTGTATATAACTTCGTAATATCCTATACAGTTAACTATTTATTTTGTTTGTTGTTTTTCTCCTCCGACAAGACTATAAGGTCTATGAAGGCAAATATTTTTGTTTATTTACTGCTATATTCCCATTATTTAGTACTGTGCCTGACAAATACTGGCTATTCAATAAAAATTTGTTGAATGAATAAATGCATGTAAAGAGTTTGGAATAGTGTCTGGCAGATAATAAACGCTCAATGAAGTGCTAGTTTTTTTGTTTTTTTTTTTTGCCAGTGGAGAAAGGGTCACAAGATTCTTGCCATTGCAGAAGCTACTTGTACAAGGATACTTCAAAAAGTTCATGGAAGAATAGAATTGAACTTCACGCACTGCCCCTCTCCCATTCCTTTCTTTATGCATTTCTCACATTTGGCTGTTCCTCAGTTGTATGCTTTATAATAAACAAGTAATAGTAAGTAAAGTGCCTTCCTGAGTTCTGTG